>NC_134355.1:526041157-526350657 GCF_048569485.1 Anomaloglossus baeobatrachus | reverse complement strand
GGATACAGTATTGTACTTTCTTTCTGCTAACCAGTTCAGCACATTGCTTGTACTGTAATTGCCTTTGCAGTATTCCTACCCCAGATTTGACTTAGTTCTGCCCGTATTTTGGGGAGAATAGATTTGGGTGGTGTTTTTTTGTGTATTGTACTAGAATAAAGGTTGTCATATTTATGCATCATTTTTTTTCTCTCTAGCACCTCCCACACACCAACAATTCTATTGTACGCTAACGTGCAGTTTAATTTTTTTATATGTTTTTACTCTATTGCACAGTATTTTGTATTAGTGTACTGTAATAATTTTATATGAATACAGTACATTATTTTATATTACTGTAATAAGTTTGTATAAATACAGTAAATATTTTTGGGTTGTGGAACGAATTGTCTGTGTTTCAATTATTTTCTATGGAAAAATTTGCTTTGATATAAGAGTAACTTGGTTTAAGAGCACACTCCCGGAATTAATTATGTTCGTAATTCAAGGTTCCACTGTACTTGTAACATTTTTTGGCAGCTCCTGACATTTTTTTCCAAATGCAGCTTGCTCTGTGTGATGCTTTATTTGTGAATTTTTTTATAGCATTTTCTTTACAAAAAATCAAGTAAAAAAAGGCACAACTAAAGCATGAAAGACAAGCAAGACACCACATGAAAATCATATCCTTTTTTTGCAAGCCGAAAAAACCCTCTGTGTGCAGGAATCCTAATGGTTATATATATATACTGTTGTGCTCTTCAGACACGATGAGGAGACTTTCAGCGCTGTCACTTTCTATTTATGCTGTTGGTGGCAGTTTCACCTTTGTGCTACTTGTAGGGTTCTCTCAATAAGGGATTACCTAGCTGCCTACTTAAACTGCCTAACGTGAGGACACAGCTACTGTGGTTTTAATCTCAGAATGCTCCACTGATTTATCCTATTAACTCAATTTACCATGAAAACATAGCACTGACATGAAGCCTTTTCCAAATAGCAATCTGCCCAGGTTTCTTGTCTACACAGGGGAAATTCCTAGTACATTTCTGGCTCTGAAGTCTGATTATGTTTCTGCTGATGCCTTCTGCTCAATGATCCTTTTTTTTATTATAAACATAATACATATCCTGTACTATCATTCCAGAATAAGTATCATTATTCTCCTATAAAAGATCATGCTTTTAATGAATTCAGCAGATCTTATGATAAAGTGTGTGGACACTGAGGCAGCCAGACATTTCATCTGCATTTTTCATGCTCATTTACAGGCGTACTGTATAAGATGACACCAAGTGTTCTGATAAATGCAGTTTGAAAGTTATTTGCCTGTCAAACGACCCTCAGGATGAACGGCTTTTCCTGCTTGCATAGGTGCAACTTCAACAATGCTTATACAAAACGAAAATTGTGAATCAATTGCAATTTGCAAGCTGTCACTCACTTCATTGTCCTAGGCTGAAGCTTTATTTATATATCTTTCTGATTATAACAGCCTTAACTCAAAAAGACAGCAAGGCAATAACTGTAATGCGTAACGTCTGTTCACTCACCCATTGTTTTTGTCTGTTTATCTTAAAAACTCCTATAATTTAGCGGTGGGTAGACTAATGGACCATGGCCAAGGAATCACCACATGGCATAGTCCAGAATTTTAGTTTCTGCTACCTCATCTGAGAACAGCATGATGTAGGCAAAGAGATTTTGAATCCGACAATGTATCATTTAAATTACTGGCTGCAGCCGTTCTGACGAAATCAAAGATTTTGGTTTTAGTATGTAGCAAAGCTTAACAAACTGCCCCCGCCCACACCAGGCTTTTGGTGTACATTTCCACAGACAGAAGTTACTGAAGCTTAAACAAAAGCTGGATTCACATGATGGTATTGCATCCGATGCAAGTACGTCGGATGCGTAATGCTAATGACCCTCGGCTCCTTCTGTGCTGCCAGCATGAACTGAGTGTCCTGCGACTGTGATCCGATCATGCAGCTGCACAGCAGAGGGGGGAGGGACCTGCACAGGAGAGGGAGGGATTCATCTCCCTATTTCCTCCATTGTCAGCTGATGCGATTATCACACTGCACTTCGATATCATTTGAGTGCAGTCTGATGTTTCACCCGCACCCATAGACTTGTATGGGTGCAGATGACATAACTCTCACTGATAATCACAGCATGCTTTTCTCTGATCCAGAATGTAGATGAGAATAAAGCTGACCATCTGCTCTCCCTCATTGAATAACATTGGTCCGAGAGAGATGCAAGATTTTCTCTTATTGCACTTGTTCGATTCATACGCTCATGTGAGCGCACCCTAACATTGCAGGTACACAAAAACACACTTTGTGATAAGAGATGCCTGGCTGTAATCTGTATGTTAACCCATGCAGCATGCTGTCTTCAAATTACATGGCAAAAACCTGCTGACAGATTCCGTCAAATCTATTGACTCAGAGAATTATGTAATACATAGTTTTAATAATTTTTTTAGTGTAGATTCCGTTTCACTCTGAGCATAGATAAATCTTAGAAATCAGTTATTCCTGGACATTAGCTGTAAGAAAAATGCAGTGTGCATGCAGATTACCAGCCATTTTTTTTTTTATAAAATAACCTACACAGCTCACAGTTGAACTTAAAAAAGAAAGAAACGTGAAAAGAACCTGTCAAATCACCTAAGTCCTCCAATCCAGCAGCACTCATTGCTGTATACTCAAATTCCCTCCCTAACCAGCCATGTATAATGCTCTATTCACTATTATGAATGTTTAAAATAGCAACCTATACACTGGACTGTCCCTATTCTAAATAGGGCCTTGACTAGTCGAAGGGGCGTTGTTTCCCCAGACTATTTGTGCCTTTTTCCATATTATCACACCCATGTGGGCGTGATAACAAAATCAGTCAGCATCACCGCCAGCTCCTGGAAATCTCACTGTGCACTATTAGCCAGGTGTATGCTTCCCGGCTTCATTAGGTGCACTGTGTATGATCGCAAGTTCAGAAGGTGGCTCACATAATGTCTTCTGAACTTCGAGTTATGCGCCATGTCTTTAATAAAGGTGAGAAGAGTACACTGGGTTACTAGGGCACAGTGATGTGGGATAAATGAGCCATTTACATGAGCAAGATTTCTGCGAGCTGGTGGTGACGTTGACTCTTGGAAATAATGTTATCACGCCCACAGGGGCGTGATAACATGGAAAGTGTCTAACTAGTCTGGGGAAGCAAAGCCCCTGTGACTATTGAAGGCACTAATTGGCATAGAGACAGCCAGGATTATAAGTATACAGGGCTGCTTAGGCAGGCATTTGGGGCATTTAGGTATGGGATGCAACTGGGTTGGATGACATAGGGGAACTGAGGTTCCCTTTAATATATATACTGTAAATATGCTAATGGTCTTTTGATTTCATGGGTGACCCAACTTTCTGAGAATATTGTGTAGATAATTATTTTATCTATGCAGTGATACATCTGAAATTCAGGACTTAAAGGGAAATTATCAGCATGTTTTTATGCTTTAATGTGAGTGCAGCAGTATATAGGGGCAGAGACCCTGTGTATAAGCTTGGTAAAATAAATACTATGAGATGTTTTTATACTATTAGACAATTTGGTATACAATGGATGAAATAAACAAAAAACACATCTACCATCACCAATATATTTTTTAACAGTGTGAATGACTATGATAATAATAAAAAATATCTGAAACAATAGTTACCAACTGCAGTCACATTGCTCAATTCCAGTGAGTATTCCAGAACCCTGCTTTAGGCCCTGTGCACACACGGATTTGCTGCACAAAATATGTCTAACATTGCTGCAGTCAATTCCCCAGCAAAACCTATGGGTTTTAAAAAATGCTGTGCGCTAACTGCATTTTTTTATACCTGCGAATTTACCCGCGGATTTTCCGCTGTGGAATTAATGAGCATGTCACTTCTTTTCCGCAGGTACCTGTGTTTTTTGCCATAGATAATGGTATAAATCCGCGGGGACCAACTTGTGGTAAATCCGTGGTAAATGCGCGGCAAACTGTGGCAATAACGCGGCAAATCGTGGCAAAGACGCAGGTGCGATTGTCCTGCCATTTTTGCCGCGGGTGCTGGAGTCTTTCAGAGGGTCCGTTTTTTTCTTAAGAAAAAGGCCCTTTCTAGTGCACACATAGCCTAAGGGATCAGTCAGATCCCCAGTAATCAACAGAATATCATTGTTAGGATGGAATCAAACGTGCATGCAGCTGCATAAAACTACATGAAGATCCATTCTCTTGTCCAGAGAGCGGCAGGCCGTGCCGGGTGATGCAACTCGATTCAACGCAAGTCACACGCAAGTGTGAATCCTGCCTTACAGTGGACAGTTATGCGGGCGTCACACGGGACGATAAATCGTGCGATTGCATAAGCGATCGCGCCCGCCCCCGTCGTTTCTGCGTCACAGGCAGTTAGTTGCCCATGGCGCAGAAAGTCGTTAACCCCCCGTCACACGTACTTACCTCCTGGGCGACGTCGCTGTGGGCGGCGAACATCCTCTTCCTGAATGGGGAGGGACGTTCGGCGTCACAGCGACGTCACACGGCAGCCGGCAAATAGAAGCTGAGGTGGCGGAGATGAGTGGGACGTAAACATCCCGCCCACCTGCTTCCTTCCGCATTGCCGGCGGGACGCAGGTAAGCTGTGTTCGTCATTCCCGGGGTGTCACACGGAGCGATGTGTGCTGCCACGGGAGCGACGAACAACCGGAGCACAGAAGGAGAGACAATATTATGAAAATGAGCGACGTGTCAACGATGAACGAGAAGGTGAGTATTTCTGCTCATTCATAGGTGTTGTGGCCCCCCAGCATCTGGTTGCCACAACAGTGTTGCTCCCCCAAAGGGTTAATGCTGAGCCTGGAGGTAATGGGGGAAGTCTATTGGCAGTAAGTACCAACATTCAACACCGTTTCTCCCTCGGGCCAGCAGAGGGAGCTCTAAACCTGGAGTTCCAGGGAGCATTTCCTTAAGCTCTGACCTGAGGGAGGAGTTAGGTAGTCTGTTAGGGAAGTTCAAGGGTAGACGAGCTGAGTAGACGGTCTTGTGAGCTGGGGTTTGGAGCTAGGCTAGCTCAACCCAGGAAAAGCAGGAGCCGAAGCGAGGCACGTAGAGAAGGTTCTAGGGGAGAACTGGTCAGAACCTGTTCGCCTCAGAAGAACACACTAAACATTAGACATCGGAGTCTGTGGTTGCCAGGGTGTTAGATCCTTCAGTAACCGAATCCGAAGGGCAGGAGGACTGTAGGTCTCCTGGCCCCCAAAACAACCCGAAGGTACAGCTGCATCACCAGGGCCTGGTGCGGACCCCAGCAGGGAAGCATCAGAGAGGGCCGGCGCAGCCTATCCTACGAGAAAGGGACGTACCACCAGTCCCAGCAGCAAGAGGACCATTGCTAAACCCAGGGTGCAGGGTCCTGTAGAAGCAAAGGAAGAATGGGGAGTAGGCCTCAATACTCGACTGGCCAAGGAGATCACTCCAGGTACTTTCAGGCCAACCGGATCCCCTTCACCACCTGTGACAGTCTCCCGGGACTGGACTGTTACAAAGTAAAAGAAAAGAAGGTAAAGAGACTGTTGTTTGTGTCGGTTCTTTACACTACCTGGTTAGCCCTGTACCATTTCCAAAGCACCATAGACTTTAATAAGTACTAATGGTTGCCCCGGGGTACCGCTCCACCTGTGGGGAGCAGAACCATCCCAGCTGCCATTACATCAGCCCTGTGGGCCCTATCCAGCAGCGGCGGCTACATAGCCGCAATCCACAAGTGGCATCACGAATATAATTCTACAAACTTTAATTACAGTTACCACCCCCACTACTGCCATATTAGTTGACCCCGCCAGGGTCATGGAGTCGGGCCCTGCCACCGCTGACTACCCCTGGACTAGTTTGGCCCGACACCAGGTGTCCCAAAACCCTGGGGTGGGTGAGTCAACCTTAGCTCTGTAAACAGGATTTCGTGCCCGGACCCACTGGGTACTGTGCGCCTGAAGAAACTGTGTGAAAAGACTGTGTTTTACTGTTTGAAAACTGCCACCATTAGGCTTGCTGAGAGCAGGAAGAAGGGGGGCGTGCCCAAAAAAGTTAACCCCGCGCGACTCTGAAAAGAAAAAGAGAGCGGAGCCTGGTAAGGTCCACTAAGGGTATAAAGAAGTAACCATTAAAGTGGGGCGGGTAGAATTGCCATCTCAGGGGATGATAATTGTGGATATTGATGCCAAAGAATCTAACCCACTGCTAACAATTGGTACAAATGTATTGGAAAATTGTCTTGCCGAAGTGATAATTTTGTTGCAGCAGGTGGCTGAAACTGCAAGCTCCGGGCAGCGGCGTGCCCTACAGAGGGAAATTAGAGCCCTGATGAGGAGGTAGCAGGTAGAGCTGGCCGGAGGAGAAATTGGCAGTGTGAGGGTAAGTGACCCCCTCCCCATTGCAATACCCCCAAGAAGTGAAATGTTGATATGGTGTCGGGCAGCAATAGGCCTCAAGGGCCAAGATTACCAGGCCCTGGTAGAACCTGTGTATTCAGACAGTAGGCCTGGAGTCCTAATAGCCCGGGGGGTAGCAGACGTCCGCAAGGGAAGAGTACCCATCCGCGTCCTGAATTGTGGGGAGGAGGAGGCCAAATTGCCCCGGTATGCCACGGTAGCTAAGCTGTACACTGTCAGTAATAATACCATAAGAACCATGGAACCCTTTGTTACACCTCGTGGCTCTCCTGTTGCAAGGAATGAGGTGGTCCCCCATTCCTTGTCTGCCGTGAGCCCTCCTGCTCAGCAGCACCAAAGGTCTGGGAGACTGCGCAGTCTGCAGGAGCTGCCTCCTTGGAGACGCAGCAGAAGGGTGACACCTAGTGTTTCTCCTCTTGCAAGGTATGGAGTGGTCTCCCATCCCTTGTCTGCCACGAGCTCTCCTGCTCAGCATCACAGAGGGTCGGGGAGGTTGCGCAGTGTGCAAAGGATGGATACTCAGGGAAGCAGCAAGACCTCCCTTATCTCTGCACATTGTTAAACCAAGGATCCCGCCTTTATGACCCAGAGGCAGGAAGATGAGTATGTGCCCCACGTGACGTCTTCTGATTCGCTCACTGATATCACACGGCCCGATAATGAGGCTGGTGGTGTGCTGAATCTTGACTGGCCGGGCCAAGACGTCACGAATCCTGATTGGGTCACGTCCATCTCGCGCTCGCCCTTGGGTGGAGCTACACCTCCTTAAAAGCTCCCCCTGCCATCATGGCGGCGCGCGACCATCCTTCTATGTTTGGATGTCTGGCAGCGTGCTGCCACGCCACTGCTCAGGCATTATTGTCTTTTGTGGGCTTTGCCCTTGCTGCTCAGGCAGCACCTGGTTTGCAGGCCGTGTTCCTGCCTTGCTGCTCCGGCAGTATCTCCTTTTACAGGCCGTGTTCCTGTCCCAGGTGAGCTCCTCGAGTCTCCACTAGACTCACCTGGTTATTGAAAGCACACATGCGTGGGCACCTCTGTGCTACCCTCGTGCCATATCCTGTGACTCCCGCTGGCACACGTGCGTAGGCACCTCTGTGCGTCCCCGTGCAACAGGTACACCGATCGAGAAGCCCCGAGCCATACAACCCTCACGGGTTAGGGCGGACCGGTGTACATAGATCGTCTGTGACCTTCCAGACGATCACTAGTAGCAACCCGCTCACTCTTTCCTGACCATAGCAGCGGTCCCTTACACCGCACAGTGGACCTTGACCGGCGGAAGCTGTCCATTTCCCATCTTGGCACGCTTCCCCGGGTCCCCCTCGTAACACCCTTGATCCCGTCCGACCAGGCGGAAGACAATGGCTCCAAGGGACAGCTGGAGGACTGGTGCCAAAGATTACATGTGGGCACCGGCTCCACCTCTCCCCACCAAAAGCATGGAGTTTACCGGGTGGTGCAGGAATACAAGCGCGTCTTCAGTAAACACCCTCTAGACTTTGGGCAGGTAAAAGGGGTTAAACATCAAATCCCCACTGGTGACCATCATCCCATTAAAGAGAGATACCGCTCTGTACCCCCAGCTCAATATCAAGCAGTTTCCAGAGATCGTCTGAAAGTATGCCCTGAACGGTGTAAAATCCAAGAAGAAGTTCCAGAAAGTCCCCAACTTCAAGAAAAATAGGAAGATATGATCCAAACAATACTTGGAAAATTCCCTAAAACATGGACCCAAATAAATAAGGCTATAGTGGTACCAGTACTGACATTCCCACAAGATGCCACGCCAGCAGTGGAACAGGAGAATCAACCCCCTGCCAGTGGTGAACCTGTCGTACCCTTGGCGAATCTAAGACCCCGTAGGCAGCAATCAAGCTTACCTGTTAGAGTTAGGCCTACCAGCAACACTGAGGTACCAGACACTCCAAGTAGTCAGGAACAAACACCAGTACTACGCAGGTCCCAACGTAGCAACCGGGGACAACCCCCTCCAGAGTATAGAAAATAGAATACCAATCAGAATGTAAATAGTTATTTGAAGTGTCTTGTATAAAATGTCTGTATAAAATGTTTTATTTTAAGTGATTAAGTATATGGACAATTGGGTCACTGGACTATGGGTGGCCAAAACTTTAATTGTTTATAGTTAGCACCAGTGTGCTCACCACCCCCAGAAGAAAAACCCGTCCGGCGTGCATAGAATGGGGGTATCGATGCTCTGACGCACACCCAGAGCCTACGTTGGGGGTTTTATCACGGCGGGTCCCCATGGAGCAGTGTAATGGACACCCGGCAGGGAGCCACACTGGACTCAGAATCTTTGTTATTTAAGTTGTTACATTTAAGAAATGTGCCTCCCATAAAGGGATAAAATGTTCTAATATCCTTTGTTTATGTTTCTTCAGTCCGGGAGTACTGATTTTAACTAAGGGGGAGTGTGGCGCCCAAGCATCTGGTTGCCACAACAGTGTTGCCCCTCCGAAGGGTTAATGCTGAGCCTGGAGGTAATTGGGGAAGTCTATTGGCCAGTAAGTACCAACATTCAACACCGTTTCTCCCTCGGGCCAGCAGAGGGAGCTCAAAACCTGGAGTTCCAGGGAGCACTTCCTTAAGCTCTGACCTGAGGGAGGAGTTAGGTAGTCTGTTAGGGAAGTTCAAGGGGAGACGAGCTGAGTAGACGGTCTTGTGAGCTGGGGTTTGGAGCTAGGCTAGCTCAACCCAGGAAAAGCAGGAGCCGTAGCGGGGCATGTAGAAAAGATTCTAAGGGAGAACTGGTCAAAACCTGTTCGCCTCAGAAGAACACACTAACATTAGACATCGGCGTCTGTGGTTGCCAGGGTGTTAGATCCCTCAGTAACCAAATCCGAAGGGCAGGAGGACTGTAGCTCTCCTGGCCCCCAAAACAACCCGAAGGTACACCTGCATCACCAGGGCCCGGTGCGGACCCCAGCAGGGAAGCATCAGAGAGGGCCGGCGCAGCCTATCCTACGAGAAAGGGACGTACCACCAGTCCCAGCAGCAAGAGGACCATTGATAAACCCAGGGTGCAGGGTCCTGTAGAAGCAAAGGAAGAACGGGGAGCAGGCCTCAATACTCGACTGGCAAAGGAGATCCCTCCAGGTACTTCCAGGCCGACCGGATCCCCTTCACCACCTGTGACGGTCTCCCGGGACTGGACTGTTACAAAGTAAAAGAAAAGAAGGTAAAGAGACTGTTGTTTGTGTCGGTTCTTTACACTACCTGGTTAGCCCTGCACCATTTCCAAAGCACCATAGACTTTAATAAGCACTAATGGTTGCCCCAGGGTACCGCTCCACCTGTGGGGAGCAGAACCATCCCAGCTGCCATTACTTCAGCCCCGGGGGCCCTATCCAGCAGCGGCGGCTACATAGCCACAATCCACAGGTGGCGTCATGAATATAATTCTACAAACTTTAATTAAAGTTACCACCCCCACTACTGCCATATTAGTTGACCCCGCCAGGGTCACGGAGTCGGGCCCTGCCACCGCTGACTACCCCAGGACTAGTCCGGCCCAACACCGGGTGTCGCAAAACCCTGGGGTGGGTGAGTCAACGTGTCACGGTACGATATCTCTGACAATGCTGGTTGTGCGTAAATAACGACGTGACCCCGACGACATATCGCCAGATATATCGTACCGTGTGACTCCCGCATTAGTCATTTGCATTCATGGTTCAAATCCTTTAGAGAAAACTCATTCTGAAGCAACTCGTAAAAACAAATAATTAAATTTGGTTTAGAAATGAGACAAAAATATAATATATAAATCTATTCTTCCTTGAGACACATTAAAATTGTTAAGAATTTATTTATATTAGATGCAGGGCTATGTGTTTCAACATCGGGCAGATATTTTCTTCAAGCATGAATTTTAGCAATACAAGAAACTGAATATACATACTATGCAAAAAAGGCAGGAATAGGGCCACACATTGACATCATGGGGTCAAGAGGAGTAGGGATGGGCAAACCCACAGATAATCAGGTTTGGTGGGTCCAGCCAGATTTAAAAAAAAAAAATCCGGTTTGGGACCAGACTTGAACCCGAGTATCTGCCTGGGTGCCAAACCCCATATAAGTCTATGTGGACCCGAACATTGTGCTGTAAAAAGGTGGTAGAAAGAGCTAGGAGTTTTAGAGCAGTGGCTGAAACACTTCTTCTGGCTCAGCTCATTAAGCCTTGTACATATTCACTGCTTTCCCCACCCACCAGCAGTCTCTGCAGCTGTGATCGTTGGCAGTCAGACTGCAACCCCACCTTCTGTGACAGCATCTGTGATTGGTTGGAGTCACACATGCTGTCATAAAACCTATAGTTTAAAAATAAATAATTAAACTGATGTAGGGTCCCCCCATATTATGATTCCCAGCGCAGATAAAGAAGATGGCTACAGGCTGTAGCCCCCAGCCGTGTACTTATCTTGGCTGTGTATCAAAATAAGAGGGACCCTCTGTGTCTTTTTTACATTATTTCAATAAAATTTTTTAAAAAACTTTGTGCGATCCCCCTCCCCCAATTTTGATACCCAGCCATGAAAGCTGACAGCTGGAGCTGGTATTCTCAAGCTGGGGAGACCCATGATTATTGGGACCCCCAGTCTAAAAATAGTAGCCTATAGTCACCCAGAATTTCCACATCCGTTAGATGCGACAGTCTCGGCACTTTACCCGGCTCATCCCGATTGCCCTGGTGCGGTGGCAATCGGGGTAATATAAGGGGTTAATGACAGCTCAGAGCTACCACTAAGCCCTTGATTATTAATGGAAGGCGTCTATGAAAGACCCCCCTATTATTAATACAGTAAGTGAAAAGAAATAAACATACAAAAAAACTCACCCTCTTTCTCAAATTTATTAACACCCAACATCCAGTTCCGAAATAATCCACATGACATCCCACAACGATGTGTGTGCATGAGATATCTGGAATCTCATAGGCTTTTCTGGTTCTGTAAAAAGCTATTTTTTTCTTAGCATGTATTTGAGTAAAACCAATGAAAGAAACATTTAAAAAAAGCGCAGCAAAAGCACCCTGTGTTAACATAGCTTAAAAGAAAAAACACAATGAATAAACGCTGCAAAAAATAAATGTGAGCATATTCTAACAGTATAAAATATATAACCAACATATGCTATACTGACTTGGGAAATACTGTCATGGCTGTAAATTGTTCCAGAAGACAAAGTATTTTTCCCAGAAAATTATGCAATTACTCATGTTTTATTATACTTATGTACTCATGTTTATTTCCTTTGCTTGCATTGGTACAACACAACAAAAGAAAAAAAGGGAAATTGGAAAAAATGTGCCAAAAAAATCCAAAAATGGCCCAGTCAAAATTTTTGGAACCCTCAACTTAATATTTGGCAGCACACCATATGGAATAAATGATTACAATCAATTGCTTCTTATAACCATTAACAAGCTTATTACACCTCTCAGCTGGATTTTTGGACCTCTCTTCTTTTGCAATGTGCTCCTGGTCTCTCATATTTGAAAGTGCCTTCTGCCAATAGCAAATTTAAGATTTCTTTACAGGTGTTCAATGGGATTTAGATCCGGACTCATTGTTGGCCACTTCTGAACTCTGATGCGCTTTGTTTCCATCCATTTCTGGCTGTTTCTTGAAGTATGTTTGGGGTCACTGACCTACTAGAAACCCATGATGTACGACACAAACCCAGTTTTCTGACACTGGGCACTACATTTTGACCCGAAATCCTTTGGGAATCTTCAGATTTCATGATACCTTGCACAAAGTCAACTCACCCAGTGCCAGAGGCAGCAAAAGAACTGCAAAACATCTTTGATCCACCACCATATTTGACTTTAAGGACTGTGTTTTTATCTTTGTAGGCCTTATTCTGTTTTTGTTAAACAGTAGAACGATGGGTGTTACCAAAAAGCTCTATCTTGGTCTCATCTGTCCACAAGACGCTTTCCCATAAGGATTTTGGCTTACTCACGTACATTTTGGGAACATGCAGTCTAGCTTTTTTATGTCTGTGTTTAAGCAGTGGGGTCCTCCTGGGTCTCCTGCCATAGTGTTTCATTTCATTTACATATTAACAGATAGATCACGCTGACACTGATGCACCCTGAGGGTGCAGGGCTGCTTGAATTTCTTTGGAACTTGATTGGAGCTGCTTATCCACCATCTGAACTATCCTGCACTGCAAACTTTCATAAATTTTCCTATGCTGTCCACATCCAGGGAGATTAGCTACAGTGACATGGATTGTAAACTTTTTATGTTGCACACCATGGAAGAAACAACATCAAGATCTCTGGAGATGGACTTGTAATCTTGAGATTGTTCATGTTTTTCACTAATTTTGGTTCTTAAGGCCTCAGAGAGTTCTCCTTTCCTCTTTCTGTTTTCCTTGCTTAGTGTGGCACACACAGATACACAATGCAAGGATTTAGTCAACCTCTCCCCTTTTTATCGGGTTTCAGGTTTGATTTTTGTATTTCCCACACTTGTTACTTGCTACAGGTGAGTTTGAACAATCATCAAATGCTTGAAACAAAGTTGTAAACCGATAATTTTGGAAAGGTGCCAACAATTGCCAAATGCCTTTTTTTGGCAGATTTGTGGAGTTATGTCCAATTTGCTTTTTTTTCCTCTATTTTTTTGTGCTGTTGAAATACATACAAATAAAATAAATATGTGTATGCCAAAACATGTGTAAGTGCAATCATTTTTTGAAAGAAATATGTCATTTTCTGAAACAATTTCAAGGGTGCTAACACTTTCGGCCATGATTGTATATATAAGGTTACTCCAAGATCTCTGTTTTCAACTTACTCTTTTCAGTGCTTTTTTGCATCCTACAGAGCCATATCATAATAGGCCTCTTGCAGTTGCTCCATTAGATATGGCGGAAGCACCTCCAGCCACTGCCTCAAAGGTAATTTCTTCCCTTCCTCTGCATTTTGAAAACCATCAGGAATGTCTCAACATCATCAGCCGGTGTTATATTTTGCAAGACTCTCCTTACCATCTTCCGCATGTGAAAATCATCACCTTGACTTGGGGGTGGTTTGGCTTCCCTGTAGCAGAGAATCTCAATCAAGAGCGCTATGTACTGCATCAACAGTTTATTAGTCTCCTGCTGAACTTTCAATAATTTTCTGGAACTACTTCATTTTTTGGAACACTTTTTTAAGGGTCTCATCACTTACGGCCATGACTGTAATATTATAACTATCCAATGTTAAAATTAAGTCTCTAATAAGATGAAGTAATTACATTGGGAGGTGTAAACACTAAAAAAACATAACTAAAGAGTACAAATCACATCCCTCTATGCTGAGCATAGTACCTGTAATGCTTGTGGGGCAAGCAAGTAGTAAATGGAATCGCTGGACCTAAGACACCGATCACTGACCTGGAGGAGCATACGTGAATGGCTACCTAGTCTTTGCTACCGCCACTGGAGCTGAAGATAGGCTAACATGCTGGTAGGTAGCTGATAAGGGCAACCACAGGGGATCACAGTGCCCTGGCAGTTTGCACCAGAGGCATTTACACAAATAGTCTATGATAGTAAGTGCAGCAGCTGGTATTGTAGGTTTGGCTGAGATGGGTAGATGCGGCAGCAGCGGCCGAGATGGATAGTTGCAGCAGTGGTGACCAAGATGGGTAGTTGTAGCAGCATCGGCCAAGATAGCAAATTGCAGCAGGGGTGGCCAGTATCGTAGGAGAGGTCGATGTGCACAATTGCTTTAATAGCAGTAGTAGATATGGATAGTTGCAGTAGCAGTGGCGTTGTCATGCACTGAAACATAGCAGAGCATCAGCAATAAAGCACACAGCACAGTAACAGCAGCGGCAGTACCAAGAGACCTGAGAACTAGCAACGTTAAGAACACATTGCCCAGACACCTCCCTAAAGGGGAAAGTGCCTTAAATACCTGATGCCTCTCAGCAACAGGCAAAGACATGCTTCTGGGTTATGACATACTAGCCCTTTAAGAAAAGGGCTATGTCTGCGTGTGCAGGCTAAAGATCCTTCCAGGAGGCCTTTGTGTCATGCGCAGGCCCTGAGGGAAAGCAACAAGGTCCAGGGACAAGGCAGCATGGCTGGGATGGTGAGAGTGCTGGCTTTTAGTCATGGGGAGGGGCAAGACAGTGCAACATACGGGACTGGATCCTACTTGAGCACCTACCACACAGAAGTGCCGTGTTTATCCACAATGTTACAGTACCATATGCCTGTTCAGTCAGCCCTCACCAACCCTACTTTATTATGGATTTCTGCACTATGGAACACTACATTTTTCTTCTCTTCATGGGTTTTATAGGCACATATATAATTTATCCCCTTAAGGATTTTGTCCAACGCTGCTCACGTCTTTATTGTGAGATGAGCAGGATCGACTATAGGCACATAGCTGGCATGATGTTAATGCCTGGTGAATTGGATGATATATGACGACGTGTCCCGACAGCCTGGTATCTGTAGACACAACATCATCGGCGGTACTCACCTGTGGATGATTTGAAAGGGAGCAACACTGGACAGACCCTTTAAACCCAGTTGAACAATATTTTCTCTGTCCATGTGCATTTCGTCATTGTTGCATGTTCCAATGACTACTCAGCAGGATAACATACCATGTCATGCAGGGTATCTGAAGCTAGATCTCAATCTATTACAGCATCTTTGAAGTTCTAAAATCTGTACGATGACTGTGAAACTGACAGCTCTGCAGCAAATGTAGAACAGACATAAGACGTAAACTATGTTTTCCCTATAGGGCATATATTATAGCTATGACTATTACATCTACTTTGTACAAAAGCAGACATCAACCAATTCAGACAAAACCGTACTGTATCTATGTAGTATTGGCGTTGTGCCAAGGCATGCCTAGAGGTAAATCTGCTTTCATTGCACCGCCATGACTCTGATGTCTTTGATTGATTACTACAACAAAGGAGCAACAGAGAATTTTTATAATTTCTTAAGGTGTACTGAGTATTATACTCTAAATGTAGCGTCATTAAGTAGGAGTTTATGTCGTTAGTGGTTTATTGACTGATTTGCAATTACAAACTTACCTCATATAAGAGTGCTACAGATTCTATTTATTTTGTACATTCTTAATTATTGGATTTTCTCTTCTACCTTTGGCCCGTTGTTTGCCACTTGATCACCAAACCTCAGGTTATTGTTGCCATTGCAATCAAGGTTCTCTCTATCGGTGGTTGTTGAGTTGCTAACCACTAATATAAAACACTGGAGCATCATGCCTTGCTCACCATCCCTTTTATGTAAATGAACAGGTCTATTTAACATGCAAAAACATTTCAGAAGGAAATTCAGAAAGCATGTCATGATGGGAATGTCATGCTGCATTAGGTACACTGGCTCAACAGCAATGATTCCCTAGAAATGATTTTTAAATGATGGCGACTCTGCCTATAATATCATCTGGTCTAGGACTAATGCAGAGTCTCCTAGTTTTTACAATTATCTATAGGTGATGTAAATGGTAATTTATAGAGCATGATCTGGTATTCTTTGTGTTAGGATTGGTGGCAATATAGCTAAGGCTATGTTTAGGCTGTCCTCTGGCTTTCCTGCCTGCTGCTTCAGTTTAATATTAAGAAATCCAATCCCAAATTACACTGTGGTAATATGTGTGGATTTGAGATAATCCTCTTTAGAAGTTATTAAACACATATATATATATATATTATTCCAATTGACGACCACGTATATGTATCTAGATCAACATGACGGCGACCTTTAGCTTCTGAGCTCTTTGGAGCTCCGTCTCCTTTAATTACATTTGTTAACCTCCTACCTGCCTTCATTCCACAGCTTAAATCATCATTGCATTTCAAATACTTGTTTTGGTAGTATACCATAACAAATCCTAAAATACGGTTTTGACATATTCTGCAAATGATGGAAGATATATACCGTATATGTCATATAGTATATTTTATAGCCTAGGAGTTTTTGATTCCAATCCAAGACAATGGATGTTCAGGATATATTTTACTGATTTTATTAGTTACTTAGTGAGGAATTGTATGAACATAAATCACAGTATAACATTCTGTTCACATATGCATTTGTGAATTACAATGCTTTACTGAAATTGACAGTAGCTCTGGATCCCCTGGCATAACTAGAGTCCAAGGGAAAAATTTGTACCTAGCTTCCACCAACAAACACTAGCAAATTGCTCAATCGTGTAACCCCAGTAGTGTTAATAGTTTGTTTTTTTATCCCCACATGAAAAAATAATACAAACACAATATTTACTGGTAAATATGATAGAAAAATTATTAATTTCCATGTAATACTTCTAAATATTACTCTCAATTAGTTACCGAAATAAAATAATATTCCCATACTGTTACTCACTGTACCAAGACTAATATACCAATAATATCACATATAAAAAATCCAAATAATACCATAACACCATGACCAGACCACATATCACGGTCAGATAGTCACCAAATAATTATACCATACTGCTCATAAACACAATACAATGTAGTATTAGTACAATACACTAATGCTACATACATAAGATGGCCAAAGGTATCAGTATTTACAGTGCAGGTAATCACTCCAATTGAAGTAATACATTTTTGCTTTTCTTCACCTAGCATAGACCGCTATGGTTTCTTCCAGACATGACTTGTCTCTACAAAATGTAAAACATTGATATCTATAGCTGATCACTTCTAGAACACTCTCCCTACGTTTTCCAATTTAACAGTAAAAGTATTCCCAAAAAATACAATACAGTATTGATGTTCCCCAATATGTCCCCCATGTAGTAGTAATGCTTATATTCTTTGTACCCAAATATAGCAAAATTGTCCCCACTGTGGCAACCATACTCTAGTATTGTCAACTAGAGATGAGCGGTGTTCGAATCGAACCGTTCGCCAATTTCAAATTTGAGTTGTTTTGGCGATGTTCGAGTCGTTCAACAAACTCGAACTATTTGCTTCACGTTCGACCATTCGAGTTACCGTTCGATAACGGTTCGATCACCAAAAGCGTAGCTAGTTACTAGCTGGCTTTTCACTGTAATACTGTCAGTCACTGTTAATAATAATATTATCAAAATTCAGCATATAGTGTGCGGGGGGGACAGGGTTTAGATCAGTGCTACTGAGTGCTGAATGAATGGCGATCACCATTTTTTTTTTCCTAACCGTGCGTACAGTGGGGCGGGCTAGGCTGTCAGCCAATCACAGACACACAAACTGCAAAGTGTATTTTTTGCCAGACAAGCAAGAGCATGTTTCATTGGCTGTGCATGTCACATGTCCTTGCCCTATAAGGCCATTTTCCCCATCACCGCCATTATCTCAATGCTGCGGGTGTGTGTCAGTCACTGCTCCCGCTGCTGCTGCTGTGGGCGCTATACACTTACAGTGCCTACAAGTAGTATTCAACCCCCTGCAGATTTAGCAGGTTTACACATTCGGAATTAACTTGGCATTGTGACATTTGGACTGTAGATCAGCCTGGAAGTGTGAAATGCACTGCAGCAAAAAAGAATGTTATTTTTTTTTTATTTTTTTTTTTTAAATTGTGAAAAGTTTATTCATAGGGTCATTTATTATTCAACCCCTCAAACCACAAGAATTCTGTTTGGTTCCCCTAAAGTATTAAGAAGTATTTCTGGCACAAAGAACAATGAGCTTCACAAGTTTGGATTAATTATCTCTTTTTCCAGCCTTTTCTGACTAATTAAGACCCTCCCCAAACTTGTGAACAGCACTCATACTTGGTCAACATGGGAAAGACAAAGGAGCATTCCAAGGCCATCAGAGACAAGATCATGGAGGGTCACAAGGCTGGCAAGGGGTACAAAACCCTTTCCAAGGAGTTGGGCCTACCTGTCTCCACTGTTGGGAGCATCATCCGGAAGTGGAAGGCTTATGGAACTACTGTTAGCCTTCCACGGCCTGGACAGCCTTTGAAAGTTTCCACCCGTGCCGAGGCCAGGCTTGTCCGAAGAGTCAAGGCTACCCCAAGGATAACAAGGAAGGAGCTCCAGGAAGATCTCATGGCAGTGGGGACATTGGTTTCAGTCAATACCAAAAGTAACGTACTCCACCGCAATGGTCTCCGTTCCAGATGAGCCCATAAGGTACCTTTACTTTCAAAGCGTCATGTCAAGGCTCGTCTACAGTTTGCTCATGATCACTTGGAGGACTCTGAGACAGACTGGTTCAAGGTTCTCTGGTCTGATGAGACCAAGATCGAGATCTTTGGTGCCAACCACACACGTGACGTTTGGAGACTGGATGGCACTGCATACGACCGCAAGAATACCATCCCTACAGTCAAGCATGGTGGTGGCAGCATCATGCTGTTTCTCAGCCAAGGGGCCTGGCGATCTGGTCTGCATCCATGGGAAGATGGATAGCCCGGCCTACCTGGAGATTTTGGCCAAGAACCTCCGCTCCTCCATCAAGGATCTTAAGATTGGTCGTCATTTCATCTTCCAACAAGACAACGACCCAAAGCACATAGCCAAGAAAACCAAGGCCTGGTTCAAGAGGGAAAAAATCAAGGTGTTGCAGTGGCCTAGTCAGTCTCCTGACCTTAACCCAATTGAAAACTTGTGGAAGGAGCTCAAGATTAAAGTCCACATGAGACACCCAAAGAACCTAGATAACTTGGAGAAGATCTACATGGAGGAGTGGGCCAAGATAACTCCAGAGACCTGTGCCGGCCTGATCAGGTCTTATAAAAGACGATTATTAGTTGTAATTGCAAAAAAGGGTTATTCCACAAAATATTAAACCTAGGGGTTGAATAATAATTGACCCACACTTTTATGTTGAAAATTTATTAAAATTTAACTGAGCAACATAACTTGTTGGTTTGTAAGATTTATGCATCTGTTAATAAATCCTGCTCTTGTTTGAAGTTTGCAGGCTCTAACTTATTTGCATCTTATCAAACCTGCTAAATCTGCAGGGGGTTGAATACTACTTGTAGGCACTGTATACAGTGCAATCTACACATTGGTTAGGGATTAGGGACTACTTGTAAGGGGTGCTTCACACACAGCGAGCTCGCTACCGAGATCGCTGCTGAGTCACGCTTTTTGTGACGCAGCAGTGACCTCATTAGCGATCTCGCTGTGTGTGACACTGAGCAGCGATCTGGCCCCTGCTGCGAGATCGCTGCTCGTTACACACAGCCCTGGTTCGTTTTCTTCAAAGGCGCTCTCCCACTGTGACACACAGATCGCTGTGTGTGACAGCGATAGAGCGACGAAATGAAGCGAGCAGGGAGCAGGAGCCGGCATCTGGCAGCTGCGGTAAGCTGTAACCAAGATAAACATCGGGTAACCAAGGTGGTTACCCGATATTTACCTTAGTTACCAGCCTCCGCAGCTCTCACGCTGCCTGTGCTGCCGGCTCCGGCTCTCTGCACATGTAGCTGCTGTACACATCGGGTTAATTACCCGATGTGTACTGTAGCTAGGAGAGCAAGGAGCCAGCGCTAAGCAGTGTGCGCGGCTCCCTGCTCTCTGCACATGTAGCTGCATTACACATCGGGTTAATTAACCCGATGTGTACTGTAGCTAGGAGAGCAAGGAGCCAGCGCTAAGCTAAGCGGTGTGCGCTGGTAACTAATGTAAACATCGGGTAACCATACCCGATGTTTACCTTAGTTACCAGTGTCCGCAGCTTCCAGACGCCGGCTCCGTGCAAGTGCAGCGTCGCTTGCACGTCGCTGCTGGCTGGGGGCTGGTCACTGGTCGCTGGTGAGATCTGCCTGTTTGACAGCTCACCAGCGACCATGTAGCGATGCAGCAGCGATCCTGACCAGGTCAGATCGCTGGTCGGATCGCTGCTGCATCGCTAAAGTGTGAAGGTACCCTAATTTCAGCCCTTTTCAGGGCTAGATTAGTGCAGTTCATGGCCATTTTTGCTAGGTAGGTCTGTGCCAGCGCTGTGCAAGGGTTTTTCACAGCGTCTGACGAAATCAGCTCAGGCAATTCCTTGGGGCATAGTTTCAGCGTGTGTGATAGTCAGTGACATACCACTGCTTTCCACAAACATAGCCCACTTCTCCATTTCTGCTAGACAATTTGTAACTGCAAAAAGTGCAGGCTATTCCTTGGGGCATAGTATCAGCGTGTGTGATAGTCAGTGACGTACCACTGCTTTCCACAAAGATAGCCCAGTTCTCCATTTCTGCTAGACAATTTTTAACTGCAAAAACTGCAGGCTATTCCTTGGGGCATAGTATCAGCATGTGTGATAGTCAGTGATGTACTACTGCTTTCCACAAACATAGCCCAGTTCTCCATTTCTACTGGACAATTTTTAACTGCAAAAACTGCAGGCAGTTGTTTGGGGCATAGTATCAGCGTGTGTGATAGTCAGTGACGTACCACTGCTTTCCACAAACATAGCCCAGTTCTCCATTTCTGCTAGACAATTTTTAACTGGAGCTAGTCCAGGCAATCCCTTTCTTACGGACACGACCATCGCTACCAAATGTAGATGAGGCACAAAAAGAGCAGGTGCTTGAATGGATCTCAAGTGCTCCATCAAGTGGCCTCTCCTCCATTTCAACTTCATCAACATCCCAAATACTCCAGTTCTCTGAGGTGTCACCCCAATCGCACTTGCTTCCTACCAGCTCTCAAGTCTCCACCCGCCCTGCTGAGTATGGGGTAACAGAGATGATAGAGTCTGCAGAGCTTTTCAGTCACACTATAGGATGGGAATCAGAGGTCTGCTCCAAAGCTGCAGTGAGTCCAGACAAGGAATTGATCTGCACTGATAGCCAGAAGCTTTGTGAGTCGGATTCAGGCCCAGATGAAGAAGGTTCTGAGCATAATGTAGACCCTCATTACGAAACTGTAACTCCTCTTGGTAGAGATAATGAGGATCATGCTGATAACGATGAGACTCAGATACCTGATTGGAACGACAACTTGACTATTCGGTCAGGGCAGGAACAAGTTGGCTCTAAGGACGAGGGGAGTGAGAAAGCACAGGGTGATGATGAGATTGGAGATCCCACCTACTGTAAATCCACAGTCAGCCAGTCGATGAGTTCAGCAGAGGAGGTGGAGGAGGGTGTTATTGACTACGAGGTTAGGTTGTGCCTTCCTGGACAGAGATGGAGTACTGGAAGCATGTCAACAACTGCATCCTCAGCCACAACTCTGCCTCTGAGCAGAAGTCGGGGTGGCTCTGCAGGTCGCATGGGCTCTAAGCCTTGCCTAGACTGGCCCTTTTTGGACATCGCAAAGGATCACCCAACTCATGTCATCTGTAAGATTTGTCGCCAATCTCTAAGTGGAGGCCAAAAACTCACTCGTTTAAGTACTTCGTCCATGAACCGTCATGTCGCGGGCGGAGGAGGGGACGCAGCGCTCTCCCACTGCTCGGGTCCGGCTGCCGCGGCTGCTGCGGCCTGCTGCTGCTCAGTGGCTCGAGCGATGGGCCGGATCCCGGGGACTCCAGCGGTGCTCCTCGCCCGTGAGTGAAAGGGGTTTGGTTGTTGGGATAGTTTATTGTCCGTGACACCACCCACGGTTGTGGTGATTGAGTCTACACCACCGCTGCTCTGACTGGGGAACCCGGGAGTGATGGTATGGAGCAGCCAGTTGTTGTTTGCCCCTCCGTGGGTAGGGGTTGGTGATCCCGGGGCCCAGTGATGGGATTGGGATGGTGGACAGTCGGGTATGGGGCCTGTGGAGGTGCAGGGGCGCAGGGGCAGCGCTGTGCCGCACGGCACGGTGGTACTCACTCAGCCAGTAAACACGACACAGTTCTCGGTAAACAAACGGCTGGTTGGACGGGTCCCTTGGACGGTTACGGTGCTGATGATCCCTGCAGTTGACGGTGACGGTCTCTTCCCTGCACCTATGTGTAGTTGTTTGGTTGCGATGGGTTCCCACCGGTAACCCGCTCCCCGACCTGGATATGAGCCGGAGGAGCTCCACTCTTGCCCGCAGGCGCTGGCCCTGGGAAACTGGTGCCTTGGCGGTGGCGGTGTCTCCCCTTAATGGTTGGACTGTTGCCTTCAAACGGGACTTGGTTGTTGGGAGACAGTCGTCCCCTTCACTGACGGATTTGGCAAATTATGGCGACTCCTAGCCTTGCCGGGATCCGAAAGGCCCCTGCCCTGGTGCTGACTGTTCTTTGTATACCGCTCTGGTACCGCCGGGTCACCACCCGTCTGCAGTCCTTTCGGCAACCTCCGAGCAGCCTCTCCTGCAGACGGTCACCGCCGTCTGCCAACCTTGCTGTCTCAGTCCGGGGCACACACCCGGACTAACGTCAGGCTTCTTGCTGTCACTTTCCCTGTCACTACTCTCACTTTCCTCCTTCTCCTTCAAACTCCAAACTCTACCTGCCTGGTTTTCCCGCCTCCAGAGCTGTGAACTCCTCGGTGGGCGGAGCCAACCGCCTGGCCCACCCCCTGGTGTGGACACCAGCCCCTGGAGGAAGGCAACAAGGATTTTAGTTTTGACCTAGTGTGTACCTGCAGGGAATGTGGGGTGCGTGTGGTGTTATGACCTGTGACCCCTGGCTTGCCCAGGGCGTCACATTCCCCCTTAGCAAAACGCAGACCGTCCTCGGGCTGCCCGTCCAACACCGGTTTTATTTTCCTTTTGTTTTTTTTTCTGAAAAATAGTAAAAAGGTAAACATAATACAACTTATGACATCATCCCACATTGGGAGGCACATTTCTTAAACGGTTTCAAACATTTTAACGGTTGCGGCTCCGCTCTCTCCCACCCAAGTAACCTGGCCCTGATGCTGCCCCTAAAACCCAGGCAGCACCCCTTGACCCCAGTCCAGCACAAGTTACCCGAGCGGGATCTGTCCTTCCCCTCCAGAGGGTAGCCACCGGTTCCTGTGGTGGCTGGGCCCCAGCCGGCTCTACTGCGGCCCTACCTCCAACCTGCCTCTCCGGAAGCGGTGACGGTAGCTGCAACACACAGATTTTTATTTACATCCCACTAACATTTGTGGTTGCCCTGCAAGTTCACGGGCTTGTCCATAAGGAGTCCCTTATGCAACTTTTTAAACGGTCCCCACGGGGACAACGGTGCCGGCAATGGCCGGTTTTCCAAATCATGGTTCAATCAGATGACTGTTCGGTTCCATTTACTTATCATTTTAAACTTTTCAAACTTTTTCAAACAAACAGACTTTGGTCCCAACGGGGACGGGGGACAACGGGGTTCCGCTGCCTTACTCCAGGTCGTCGGCTTCATCTGAGGGAGGGGGTGCAGAACTCACACGGCTCTTCTGGCTGCCCCTCAGTTTCGCATCTAGGGCGAACCACCCCCTCTCTCCACAGTGCTGGGTATACTGCACGATGTCACCCAGCATAAGGTTACGGCCGGGGTGCTCCTCGGGCAGGTGGGCATTCACGTCCCACCGGGCTATAAACACTTCGGCCTCCAGGCCCGGTTCGTAGATAAACCCATAGCCCCGGCGGACATCAAACCGCCTCACCTGTCCTTCATACAGCGGGCCCCAGACACGGAACGTCGCCTGGCGGAGGTTCTCCTTCTCCCGGATTGCACGGGCCACCAATTCCGCTTTCTTCTTTTCTCTTTCACCGATTTCCGGGCCCAACGGTACCGGCTCCCTGTCCCAATACGGTGCTGCTGCGAGCTCCGGCGCACGGGTCGGGCCCCGCAGGACATTCTGGACGCTGCCCACTGTCAGGGATCTGGGCGGCAGGTCCCGCGGCGTCTTGGCCTTGGGCGCCACCTTGCAGCGACAACCTGGCGCAACCTCAGCCGAGGTGTGGAGGATGGGCATAGGGGCTTTCCGCAACTGGGCCTTCGGCTCGGAACGGGTTATCAGCTCCGGCTCGGGGGACTTCTCAGGGACTGCCTCCGGTGCAGACTTCGGGGCCTTCCATGGCAGCACCTCCGATTTGCTACGAGCTCCGGCTACAGGTCGGCCCGCCGCGGCGGGCATGCTGGGTATCGCTACCGGTTGCGGTGGCAGCGGGCCTAGTGGCGGGGTCACGGCTTCCGCGACGTGTGGCGAGGGAGGTAACAGGGCGAGAGGGTTTGGACCGGGTCCCGCAGCTGCGATGACCGGCCCTTCAAGGGCATCGGGGCGTGGATCACTCACCCTCCCTTCCTCAGCTTCCTCCTCGCGTCTCCGCACGGTTGCTTTCACTTCCGCCATGTCGGCCTCCCACTCCTCCATGAGGAGCTGCATCTTGACCTGCAGCCTTTGGTAGAGCTGCGCGGTCCGGATCTCCACCCACGCTGTGGTTCCCGGCGCGGGGGCTACGGTGCTTCGGGACGGCATCCACATGCTGCTGGCGGCTGCTTCCAGGAACAGGGTGACTGCAGAGTCCTGGCGTCCCTGCTTTTATAGCTGAGTTCACATGCAGCCAGCCGCCATCGCGTCCCCCTTAGCTTCTTTCCGGCCCCCCCTCTATCGGGGCGGGGTTTTGGCCTTCGCGCCTCTGCTACTCAAGAAGACGCTCGAGCAGGAACTCTTCGCGCCAAAGATGGCGGCTTCTGAAATTTTCTGGCCGGACACCTCCGGCGGTAACAAGGCGCACCTCTACCCAACGGCAGAGTGGTAAGATCCTGTTCGTGATGCCAAGTTGTCGCGGGCGGAGGAGGGGACGCCGCGCTCTCCCACTGCTCGGGTCCGGCTGCCGCGGCTGCTGCGGCTTGCTGCTGCTTGGTGGCTCGAGCGATGGGCCGGATCCCGGGGACTCCAGCGGCGCTCCTTGCCCATGAGTGAAAGGGGTTTGGTTGTTGGGATAGTTTATTGTCCGTGACGCCACCCACGGTTGTGGTGATTGAGTCTACACCACCGCTGCTCTGACTGGCGAACCCGGGAGTGATGGTATGGAGCAGCCAGTTGTTGTTTGCCCCTCCGTGGGTAGGGGTTGGTGATCCCGGGGCCCAGTGATGGGATTGGGATGGTGGACAGGCGGGTATGGGGCCTGTGGAGGTGCAGGGGTGCAGGGGCAGCGCTGTGCCGCACGGCAAGGTGGTACTCACTCAGCCAGTAAACACGACACAGTTCTCGGTAAACAAACGGCTGGTTGGACGGGTCTCTTGGACGGTTACGGTGCTGATGATCCCTGCAGTTGACGGTGACGGTCTCTTCCCTGCACCTATGTGTTGTTGTTTGGTTGCGATGGGTTCCCACCGGTAACCCGCTCCCCGACCTGGATATGAGCCGGAGGAGCTCCACTCTTGCCCGCAGGTGCTGGCCCTGGGAAACTGGTGCCTTGGCGGTGGCGGTGTCTCCCCTTAATGGTTGGACTGTTGCCTTCAAACGGGACTTGGTTGTTGGGAGACAGTCGTCCCCTTCACTGACGGATTTGGCAAATTATGGCGACTCCTAGCCTTGCCGGGATCCGAAAGGCCCCTGCCCTGGTGCTGACTGTTCTTTGTATACCGCTCCGGTACCGCCGGGTCACCACCCGTCTGCGGTCCTTTCGGCAACCTCCGAGCAGCCTCTCCTGCAGACGGTCACCGCCGTCTGCCAACCTTGCTGTCTCAGTCCGGGGCACACACCCGGACTAACTTCAGGCTTCTTGCTGTCACTTTCCCTGTCACTACTCTCACTTTCCTCCTTCTCCTTCAAACTCCAAACTCTATCTGCCTGGTTTTCCCGCCTCCAGAGCTGTGAACTCCTCGGTGGGCGGAGCCAACCGCCTGGCCCACCCCCTGGTGTGGACACCAGCCTCTGGAGGAAGGCAACAAGGATTTTAGTTTTGACCTAGTGTGTACCTGCAGGGAATGTGGGGTGCGTGTGGTGTTATGACCTGTGACCCCTGGCTTGCCCAGGGCGTCACAGTCACATGGATATGAAGCATAAGTCGCAGTGGGACGCTCACTGTGCTACAGTGCGGCCTGGCGGAGCGGGCCAACCACCGTCTGCCCCTTCAAGTGCATCTGTGTGCTCTTCATTCTCTGTGACTGTGGGGACAGCAGTCACACATGCTTTTGGACGCAGACCTTCTACCTCTTTACCCACAACAGGCAGTGTGATTGGCAGGTCATCAGTTGTTTTGGAAGGGGAAACTGTTGTGAATGTCAGTTATGCTTTTGCTGCTGTGAGGCTCCCTCTTGTGGCCAGGAATGGTTTGGACAGAGACCAGGTGTGTTGAGCAATGGGCGTTTCCGTTGCTAACTCTCTGCCTATTTAAACCCTGTTCTGCTGGTAGGCTATGCCGGATGGCAGTTGTTCTTTGTACACCAGCCTGCTTCATCCTGCTCCAGACCACATCTACCCCAGATAAGTGCTTGGCTCTTATTATGTTGTTTTGTTCTTTTTGCTCATATCTGAATTTGTCATTTGCTGTGGTTATTGTCAGTTTATTTGTATGCAGGAATCTTCCCTCTCAGTTGCTTAGCTAGGAAGCTCCCTGCAGGTATGTTTGGAGTATTGCTCCTATAAGTCCATGTGTTTGCTTCTTGAATTTGTAATGATTCCTTCTTTCTGTTCATTGGTATGACAAGAGCGCCTGGTATAGGACGGAGTTCAGATCTAGTGATCTGAGGGTTTTTTGTACTATCAGGTGTTTTGGATTTTTGTAGGGTTTTTCTCTGGCCACCATCAGTCCCTTTCCTATCCTGCCCTATTTAGTCAGTAGGGCCTCACCTTTTGCTAATCCTATCATCTATCTGTGTATTGTGTTTTCCTATATCACCGCAGTCTTTGAATGTGGGGGGCTTGCTATTCTTTGGCAATCTATTTTTAGAGGCAGAGAGTTATTCATCTTTCCTTCCTTTAGGATAACAAGTTCTCCGGCTGGGTTCGCGGTGCACAGGATGTTAGTTCACCCCTCGGCTACTTCTAGTGTTGATGGTTAGTAAGGGGATGGCGACCAGATTAGTTGCCAATGCTCTTGTCACCTTTTACCAATGATTTATGGTGGTCTTCCATGGTTCCGGATCATAACAGGAAACAGGTGCTGGTGTAGAGCTCTCTCAGACATCGAGAGCACCACCTTTGGATGAAGGCAACATTATGTCTCCACCTGCACATTCCTCACAGACCAGCAGTTTGCCACGGACACCCTACTCAATGGTGTCTCAGCACAGCAGCCACCCCTCGGTCCGTCAGATGTTGAGAAGTAAAAGACCATTTCCTCCTAGCCATGACAAAGCTAAGAGGTTGACTTTCAGCATGTGCTAGCTGTTGGCTACAGAAATGCTGCTTTTCCGCCTGTTGGACATACAGGATTTTCGAGACCTTATGTCCGTCGCAGTGCCCCAGTACCAGATGCCCAGTCGGCACTACTTCTCCAAGAAAGGTGTGCTGCGCTACACCAGCATGTGCACACAACATCACCGCTTCCTTGAGAAACTCTGTCTGTGACAGGGTGCATTTCACCACAGATACTTGGACCAGTAAGCATGGACAGGGGCATTTCATGTCGCTGACTGGGCACTGGGTAACTATGGTGAGAGATGGAGAAGGATCTGCTGTACTAGTCTTGCCGTTCCCACGAGTTGTGTGTCAATCCTCTGTATGTAGAAGTTCCTCAACTGCTTCTGCCTCTTCCACCTTGTCTGGTTCCTCCACCTCCGCCCAAAGGCTGTCTTGTCAGGCCACCCGCGTTGTAACTGCACACAAAGAATCCCGCACACCTCCTTACTATGCTGGCAGCAGAGCTCAACGGCATCAGGCTGTCTTTATGTTGAAATGTCTGGGAAATGTGAGTCACACAGCTGAGGAGTTGTGGTCAGCTCTGGAGACAGAGTTTCATCAATGGTTGTCTCCACTCAACCTGCAGCCAGGGAAGGCCGTGTGCGACAATGCTGCAAACCTGGGTGCAGCCTTTCGCCGGGGCAATGTGACACACGTGTCTTATATCGCTCATGTGTTGAATCTTGTTGTTCAGCAATTTTTAACCCACTTTCCCGGTCTAGATGGGCTTCTGTAGAGGGCACGGTCACTATGTGCTCACTTCCGCCGTTCACACCCCGCAGCTGAATGACTTGTATCACTCCAGAAGTCATTCAGCCTGCTGGTTCACCGCCTGAAATGCGATGTACCGACATGCTGGAATTCGACTTTTTCCATGTTGCAGCGTCTGTGGCAGCACCGATGAGCCCTGGTGCAATACGTTATGACGTATAGCCTGGGCCAATGAGATCCAGAGGTGTGGCAGATCATGCTGCTGGAGTGGTCTCAGATCAAGGACCTATGCACCCTTCTGCACAGTTTCGACATGGCGATGAAGATATTTAGCGTTGACGATGCCATTATCAGCATGACAATTCCAGTCATTTACATGATGGAGCACACTCTAAACAGTATTCGAAGTCAGGTGGTGGGATAAGAGGAAGGGGAGGATTCATATGCGGAAGGGATACCAAGATCTACAAGGTCCAGACGGTCAGCAGCACCAAGGCGGCAGGCATGGGACGGTTGGGGAGAGGGATTAACAAGGGCGCATGGTAGCAGCCAAACTGTTGAGGAAGGTGCAGGAGCACAGGAATAAATGGAGGACGAACTGGCGATGGGCATGGAAGACTCAGCAGATGATGGAGACCTTGATCGCATTTCTGTTGTGCAAGGTTGGGGGGAGAGGGCAGAGGAAGGAAGCATGATTCTCACCTCGCCGCCACCAACACAGCAAGGACTTGTTCCTCCTGGATGCTCAAGACACATGAGCACCTTCTTGCTGCAGTACCTACAAAATAACCCCTTCGAAGTAATGCTGACTACTGGGTTGCCACACTCTTAGATCCCCGGTACATACCAAAATTTGGTGAAATAATTCCTGCCATAGAAAGGGACGCACGTATGCAAAAGTATCAGCAGAAGCTGTTACACAATATGAGATTGACTTTTCCACTAAACACCGGTGTTGCACACAGTGAATCTCACAGTTCTAACTTGCCAACCATGGGACTGTCGAGTCGTCATCACTCAAAGCGTACCAGCAACACTGTATCTGGTGGTAACAGCAATTTTATGGAATCGTTTCATGAATTTTTTAGACCATCCTTTGCAAGGCCACAAGACACAAGAAGTCTGACACATAGTCAACGCCTGGAAAGGATGATAAAGGAGTATCTCCAAGTAAATATCGATGCCATGACTGTGCAACTGGAGCCTTGCTCATTTTGGGCTTCCAATCTGGAAAAATGGCCTGAGCTCTCCACTTACACCTTGGAGATCTTGTCGTGTCCCGCAGCAAGCGTTCTCTCGGAACATGTATTCAGTGCTGCTGGGGGTGTGCTGACAGATAAGCGCACACGTCTATCCAGTGACAATGTGGACAGACTAACGTTCATCAAGATGAATAAATCATGGATCCTCAAGGAATTTTCTACCCCTGTGTCATCCTGGGGAGAGTAAAGGCTTATGTATTTTTGATTGTGCTTCATGTAAATTAACATTTTAAGTTTGCAACTGTGGGACAATTGATGCCATTTAAGTGGTGTCTATGGCCAAATTTTTTGAAAAATGGAGACTCTTGTTGGAGTCGCCTTGCTGTGTTTTCCATGATTTTAGAAGGGCCTATATCTGTGTCTTCTCCTCCTTTTACTGGTCCAGTTCTTTTCTTTCAGTATGAGTATATGTACTTGTCACTTTTCCATGTATTTGTGGTGTCTTCTGAGTTGTTTGTCACCTTGTGGACACGTTAGAAGGTGTTTTCTATGTGTTTGTATGTGTTTGCCTACCATTGTTTTTAATGGGGATCGACGGTGTTCGACAAACGTTAGTCGAATGTTTGATGAACACTCCCGCCGTTCGACAAACCGAACCAAACTCGAACACTAGGGGGGTGGCTCATCTCTATTGTCCACCTATTATGCCTTCATACAGGTAAAATGTAATCCCCTATGTGGTCTCATATTTTAGCAGTGTCCTCAATGTGACCCTTATATGGTAATAATATCTCCCACTTCTGGCCTCTTAAATTAATAATGCCCCCTATGTGGACCCTTAGAGTAATAATGTCTCTGCTTCTCATCCTCATATATTAGTAATGGCTCCCAAAGAGACTCCAGTATAGTATTTAGGTCCCTCCCCTAATTCAGTCTTTCATAAATTACAAGGAATCTGTCAGGTGATTTTTTTAGTACAATACTAATGTTATCTCCAAATAGGGCTTAAGGAGACCTTTCAGAATCAGTAACTTTTATAGCTGTACATTATCTTGTTATTTAGCTTTAAGCTCACTAGAATTCAGTGTGACATAGTAGCTAGTCAAGCATATGTAAATACAAGCTGCATATTCACTGCTCCTTCCTCCCACCTCTCAATGCACTCACTATCACTGCTGAGAGGTGGGAGGCAGTATGGGTAGGGGCAGCAGGGCAAATTCAGTTCAGATTTACTATCACTGATGTCAGCATTGGGAGTTGGGAGGAGGATGCAGTGAATATGCAGTTTTTATTTTCATATGCTTAACTAGCTACTATGTTGCACTGAATTCTAGGGAGGTTAAAGCACGATAACAAGATAACGTACAGCTATGAAAGTTACCGATCCTGAAAGGTCTCCTTATTCCCTATTTAAAGATTACATTATTATTGTACTACAAAATCAACTGACAGATTCTCTTTAAGAATCTGCATATAGCCTCCATATTGTTATAAAGTCCGTCAATTTTGTTGCTCATAAATTATGTCCCTTATGTGGCCCCTATATTGTACTAATCCCACTCAATTCTGTCCCCTGTAAATTGTACACTTATTTGGCTCCATAGTTTAATAATGTCCCCTTACTGTAGCCTCTACATTGTAATAATGTCCCTCTGGCCTCAAAAAATCATGCCCCTTATGTAAACTCCTTTATTGAAATAATGTCCCCGAATCCCGGTCCCCTTATTTTAATTTTCATTGTCCCCATTGCGCATTCACAGTCTGCCACACGTTAGTGCTCTACTAAATAAAAAATTCAAACATATGCCAAGAATCTGTTCTCTTCCTGTCAGAGGTCCAAATTTGTAGAGCATGGTGGCATAAGGTCGCAGCGGCGTAATGACGTGATGCTGGCGTCACATTGCACGCCCCATCTGACATAATTTTACTGGCGTACTCTGCAACTGCTCTGATAGACATGTGGCTGTAGAGTAAGTTCTGGGCAGTCAGTCAGTGTCTCTCTGCTCCACAATAATTGTCAATGGGCACACTGCCAGTTAAAAATATTGTTAACAACCATCACTCACTGGCATGGACAGTTTTAGACAAAGTGGGGCCCTGATCAAAAGTTAAAAGTGAGGCCCTTAATGCTCACATATTGTACCATCACACAGAAACATTTAGGTTGCATTTACATGCGCTGAGTTCAGGATGTTAAACGAGCACAATCGACGACATTCAAGTCATGGCATTTGTTTTCCGACCTCTTTACACAGGCTGACAAGGAATGATTAGCACAGAACGATCACTAATAGGTCAGTCTGTCCCCTACAGTATCAAGTTATCAGCAGCACATTTGCAGTTTGCAGTGGGCGATGTAGTGCTGAGCAGAGATGAGCGAACCTGAGGTTTGGTGTCCAGTTTTTGGCCGAATGCCAACTTTTAAAAAAAACAAACAAAAAAAACAAAACAGAGTTCGGGTTCAGAGTTCGGACGCTTTACGTATGAACTTCTCTTGTGTGAGTATCACAGTCTCAGCCCAATGTGAGCCGCTTGCAGTGTTTAATAGGCTTGCAATGGGGGTAACAACAGCGTTATCAGATATAGGCTGTAAGTGTGACGCCCTGGCCGGGCCAGGTAGTCACAGATAGGGCCCCGCATTACACCAATCCCCTAACAAGGTGACAGCAGTCAAACACTTATACCCTAATCACCTCCCTCAGTGCTTGATGGACACACCAGGGGGCGGAGCCAGGCGGTTGGCATGCCCACCGAGGAGTTCAGAGAGCCTGAGGCAGAAGAAAGAAACAGTCTAGTCTGTTAGTGCAGGTGAAGTGAAGTGGAGGCAGGCCTGTGTGTCAGGTCTGCAACTAACTGACAGGTGCCAGGGTAGGAGCCCGGGCGCCTTTGGCTAGGAGGCAGACAGAGGCCTCTGCCTGCAGGAGCCGGGAAGACGGCTCGGTGGAACCGTGGTGGACCGGGACAGGGTAGTGGCCCACCGGTACCGACCCGGGGAACCAACTCGGAAACCGGAGCACAAAGGGGGGTACTCAGACCCTGAAGCTAGGTCCAGAAGCTACTGGGGGCTAGCTAATTAACTGATTGCGGCCAGGACTATAGCTCCTGTCCCACCCAAAGTTCCGACTGAAGACAACAGCCCAACGAGGGGGATAGAAAGCCACCACCACGGCAGAGAGATCCCACGGACCAGCGTCTGCGGGCAAAGGGCTCCTTCGACAATCACAAGCCGGGGATCGAACTCCTGCAGTTGCAGGCGCAGGTAGTCCATCATCACAATACAGGTGCAGGAGAAAGGCAGAGACCACCAACCGGGTGGGGAACCAGACTGCAGCCGGCTGCGAGCACCGACCACCATCACCTTGACAGAGACTCGTGTGTGTTTACTAATAGTGAGTATATCAGTGCCCTCCGGCCGCCCATCTCCCTGCACCGCCCAACTACTCCCACAATGGGTCCCGGGGCCACCATCCCTACCCATGGAGGGGTTAACAACTTGCTGCACAACATCTCCCCCGGGTGCCCCATAACTGCAGCGGTGATGTCCACCTTCACCACAACCCGTGGGTGGCATCACTAACTCAAACACGGCTCCGGCCGCACACCTACGCCCCCCTAAACCGCCAACCCCTTTTAGATCGGAGTGACCGTGGACCCCGAGCCACCCACTGAAGGTCCGGATCCCAGCGGCTCGGCTACCACCGAGCACGGGGCGGCACATAACCACCAGAAAAATTTGAAAAGCCTGCCCCCGGAAGTAATCTGGTTATGGCTGGCTGTATGTAGGCGGAAACCCGCACTCCCAATCAGTGGTTTTCATTGTCGTATGGGCCAAGTCCGACTCTGTGGAGGTACGGGATGGCTGCACTCTCAGAACCAAACTTCCACGGGTCCGCTCATCTATACTGCTGAGAACACTGATTTTTATTCTACAACCCTATGAATGAGCAAGGAAAAAAAAAAAAATGCACGGTTTCGCTGCGCTGCTCAGAAAGGTAGTGATAAGGTTATTTGGGATGTAGATTTATTAATTATTTACATGCCACTATGCGTTTCGGGGGTACAACCTCCCCCTTCCTCAGGTAGCAGTAAAATGCAGGAAAATCAAATCTTAAATACACAAACTGGATGAAGAGAAAAAAAAAAAAAAAAGAAAAAAGAGAATCCTGATTCCCTTAATCAGATTGAATCCCCATCGGGGTGGGATCATTCAGACAATTAGTTGATTAGGAAGGCTCTCCCCTAGAAGATACCGATCTTTTGCATTCATAAAAAAACAATGGTATATACGGGTTTACAAAAAACACCAATACATAATGAAATAAAATGTGCATTAAAAACATTGATAAAAGACAATAAATGTGTATTTTGCCTCCATTTGGCTTTTATCAATGTTTTTAATTAATCCCGATTGGGATTCAATCTGATTAAGGGAATCAGGATTCTCTTTTTTTTTTTTTTTTTCTCTTCATCCAGTTTGTGTATTTAAGATTTGATTTTCCTGCATTTTACTGCTACCTGAGGAAGGGGGAGGTTGTACCCCCGAAACGCGTAGTGGCATGTAAATAATTAATAAATCTACATCCCAAATAACCTTATCACTACCTTTCTGAGCAGCGCAGTGAAACCGTGCATTTTTTTTTTTTTTCTTGCATCTTTATCTCCCTTTGGGAGCTCACGGGGCTGCTGCAGCCAGAACCAGGATCGTACTATCCGTTTGAATCTAACACCAGGGGCTGGGGAATCACCGCATCTGTGATCACGGGACCATCCGACCCGGAGGAGGAGCTGCTATCAGACGCCGGTCCGGCGGCTGCACACTGCACGTGGAAACCCCAATCGTGTGAGCAGAGTCCTGCGGAGTCAGGAGGACTGGATCCCTGCTGACAAGGAGCGGTGAACTTGCGATCCCCCTTCAATACCATTATCAGTGTTGTACCTGACATACAACACTATCAGGTGAGTGTGCACCTCACATTAAGATCCCACACAGGAGCGCCCTCTCTCTCTTTTTTCACCCTATGAATGAGCAGCATTTTGCCTGTTCGTTGAGAGATTGCCAACTTGTTTACACCTATGAACTGTCGTCTGCACTGCCGGGATTTATTAATGTGGATGCTACATACACACAGTATGTGACACAAACACTGTATGATACATACACATATTTACACACTGCATAATAAAGACACGTGTATATAAACAAAGCACATGCATATGTATACACATAGCACACACACACACACACACACACACACACACACACACACACACACACCACACACATATATATGAGTATTTAAAAAAAGTACAACAAGCAAAATTGCTTACTAAGTGTCAAAGTGTGCAGTGCAAACATAAAGAAACAGAGTTTAAAATAAGGAGGAGAATGGGAGTGGTGGGTGTCAATCACAGGCCCAGAAACATGGATGTAAGTTTTATACAAAAACGGTATATGTACATTAGAAAGAAGGAAAAAAACAGGTTGAGAGTCAAATGACCCAACACAGTAAATCACCATTGGGTGATTAAGTAGAGTAACCAACCTGCTGGGCCATGTAATACCAGTTGATAGTAAAAGTAATTAGAAACAGACATCACAAGTATAAAATGCAAAGATTATCAAAAATAATTACCAGGTCTGTGATTGGCAAAATTATACTTTTACTATCAACTGGTATTACATGGCCTACCAAGTTGGTTACTCTACTTAATCACCCACTGGTGATTTACTGTGTTGGGTCATTTGCCTCTAATCTGTTTGGTCCTTGTTTCTGATGTACATATACCCACTTTGTATGAAACTTACATCTGGGCCTGTGATTGACACCCAGCACTCCCAATCTCCTCCCTATTTTAAACTCTGCGTCTTTATGTATGCACTGTGTACTATATAGTAGTATGTATACACTTATGAAATATATTTTCTAAACAGCAATTTTCCTCTTTGCTCTCCTTTTTTGAGTTGTATATGATGAGCTGCCGGTAACCAAGGCTGTTTTGGTTTTCCGACTCTTGGATATTATGCTATGGAAATGATTAACTACATATATACAGTGTTTATATATATATATATATACAGTTAGGTCCAGAAATATTTGGACAGTGACACAATTTTCGCGAGTTGGGCTCTGCGTGCCACCACATTGGATTTGAAATGAAACCTCTACAACAGAATTCAAGTGCAGATTGTAACGTTTAATTTAAAGGTTTGAACAAAAATATCTGATAGAAATTGTAGGAATTGTACACATTTCTTTACAAACACTCCACATTTTAGGAGGTCAAAAGTAATTGGACAAATAAACCAAACCCAAACAAAATATTTTTATTTTCAATATGTTGTTGCGAATCCTTTGGAGGCAATCACTGCCTTAAGTCTGGAACCCATGGACATCACCAAACGCTGGGTTTCCTCCTTCTTAATGCTTTGCCAGGCCTTTACAGCCGCAGCCTTCAGGTCTTGCTTGTTTGTGGGTCTTTCCGTCTTAAGTCTGGATTTGAGCAAGTGAAATGCATGCTCAATTGGGTTAAGATCTGGTGATTGACTTGGCCATTGCAGAATGTTCCACTTTTTTGCACTCATGAACTCCTGGGTAGTTTTGGCTGTATGCTTGGGGTCATTGTCCATCTGTACTATGAAGCGCCGTCCGATCCACTTTGCGGCATTTGGCTGAATCTGGGCTGAAAGTATATCCCGGTACACTTCAGAATTCATCCGGCTACTCTTGTCTGCTGTTATGTCATCAATAAACACAAATGACCCAGTGCCATTGAAAGCCATGCATGCCCATGCCATCACGTTGCCTCCACCATGTTTTACAGAGGATGTGGTGTGCCTTGGATCATGTGCCGTTCCCTTTCTTCTCCAAACTTTTTTCTTCCCATCATTCTGGTACAGGTTGATCTTTGTCTCATCTGTCCACAGAATACTTTTCCAGAACTGAGCTGGCTTCATGAGGTGTTTTTCAGCAAATTTAACTCTGGCCTGTCTATTTTGGAATTGATGAATGGTTTGCATCTAGATGTGAACCCTTTGTATTTACTTTCATGGAGTCTTCTGTTTACTGTTGACTTAGAGACAGATACACCTACTTTACTGAGAGTGTTCTGCACTTCAGTTGATGTTGTGAACAGGTTCTTCTTCACCAAAGAAAGTATGCGGCGATCATCCACCACTGTTGTCATCCGTGGACCCCCATGCCTTTTTGAGTTCCCAAGCTCACCAGTCAATTCCTTTTTTCTCAGAATGTACCCGACTGTTGATTTTGCTACTCCAAGCATGTCTGCTATCTCTCTGATGGATTTTTTCTTTTTTTTCAGCCTCAGGATGTTCTGCTTCACCTCAATTGAGAGTTCCTTAGACCGCATGTTGTCTGGTCACAGCAACAGCTTCCAAATGCAAAACCACACACCTGTAATCAACCCCAGACCTTTTAACTACTTCATTGATTACAGGTTAACGAGGGAGACGCCTTCAGAGTTAATTGCAGCCCTTAGAGTCCCTTGTCCAATTACTTTTGGTCCCTTGAAAAAGAGGAGGCTATGCATTACAGAGCTATGATTCCTAAACCCTTTCTCCGATTTGGATGTGAAAACTCTCATATTGCAGCTGGGAGTGTGCACTTTCAGCCCATATTATATATATAATTGTATTTCTGAACATGTTTTTGTAAACAGCTAAAATAACAAAACTTGTGTCACTGTCCAAATATTTCTGGACCTAACTGTATATATATATATATATATATATATATATATATATATATATATTTATATTTATATATATATATATATATATATATAAAAAAAAAAATATATATATATATATATATATATATATATATATATATATATACAGTGATAACCAAAAGTATTGGCACCCCTGCAATTATGTCAGATAATACTCAGTTTCTTCTTGAAAATTATTGCAATCACAAATTCTTTGGTATTATTATCTTCAATTATTTTGCTTGCAATGAAAAAACACAAAAGAGAATTAAACAAAAATCAAATCATTGATCATTTCACACAAAACTCCAAAAACGGGCCAGACAAAAGTATTGGCACCCTTAGCTAATACTTGGTTGGACAACCTTTAGCCAAAATAACTGCAAACAACCGCTTCCGGTAACCATCAATGAGTTTCTTACAATGCTCTGCTGGAATTTTAGACCATTTTTCTTTGGCAAACTGCTCCAGGTCCCTGAGATTTGAAGGGTGCCTTCTCCAAACTGCCATTTTGAGATCTCTCCACAGGTGTTCTATGGGATTCAGGTCTAGACTTATTCCTGGCCACTTTAGTAGTCTCCAGTGCATTCTCTCAAACCATTTTCTAGTGCTTTTTGAAGTGTGTTTTGGGTCATTGTCCTGCTTGAAGACCCATGACCTCTGAGGGAGACCCAGCTTTCTCACACTGGGCCCTACATTATGCTGCAAAATTTGTTGGTAGTCTTCAGACTTCATAATGCCATGCACACGGTCAAGCAGTCCAGTGCCAGAGGCAGCAAAGCATCCCCAAATCATCAGGGAACCTCCGCCATGTTTGACTGTAGGGACTATGTTCTTTTCTTTGAATGTCTCTTTTTTTTCCTGTAAACTCTATGTTGATGGCTTTTCCCAAAAAGCTCTACTTTTGTCTCATCTGACCAGAGAACATTCTTCCAAAACGTTTTAGGCTTTCTCAGGTAAGTTTTGGCAAACTCCAGCCTGGCTTTTTTATGTCTCGGGGTAAGAAGTGGGGTCTTCCTGGGTATCCTACCATACAGTCCCTTTTCATTCAGATGCCGACGGATAGTACAGGTTGACACTGTTGTACCCTCGGACTGCAGGGCAGCTTGAACTTGTTTGGATGTTAGTCGAGGTTCTTTATTCACCATCCGCACAATCTTGCGTTGAAATCTCTCAATTTTTATTTTCCTTCTACATCTAGGGAGGTTAGCCACAGTGCCATGGGCTTTAAACTTCTTCATGATACTGCGCACCGTAGACACTGGAACTTTCAGGTCTTTGGAGATGGACTTGTAGCCTTGAGATTGCTCATGCTTCCTCACAATTTTGAATCTCAAGTCCTCAGACAGTTCTTTGGTCTTCTTTCTTTTCTCCATGCTCAATGTGGTACACACAAGGACACAGGACGGAGGTTGAGTCAACTTTAATCCATGTCAACTGGCTGCAAGTGTGATTTAGTTATTGCCAACACCTGTTAGGTGCCACAGGTAAGTTACATGTGCTGTTAATTACACAAATTAGAGAAGCATCAATTGATTTTTGAAACAGTGCCAATACTTTTGTCCACCCCCTCTTTTATGTTTGGCGCGGAATTATATCCAATTTGGCTTTATTACAAATTTTTTTTTTTCATTGAAGACAAATTAAATGAAGATAATAATACCAAAGAATTTGTGGTTGCAATCACTTTCAAGAAGAAACTGAGTATTATCTGACAGAATTGCAGGGGTGCCAATACTTTTGGCCAGCTCTTATATATATATATATATATATATATATATATATATATATATATACATACTGTATATATATATATATATATATATATATATATATATATATATATATATATATATATCTATGATACAAGCATGGGGATCGGATTGAGACAGATTGTAACCAAATGCAATGAAATAAATATTAACTAATTAACTCAATGTTCAGGAGGAAGTATATCACGAAACATGCGTGTTGGGATGGTGGGACTGGACAGAGCTATATTTACAATTAAGAAGTATGTCTTTAATAGCTGGGGCAATGTATGTAACAGATTATTAACAGGTTTTAAATGTATCATACCCTGTAGGTACTTTGTGATTAGGATAACTAACCTAACAACATATATGCAATATTTTTGTGTTCCCCACACACACTATTATGATGGGGCAGGGCTCTTTGCATACTGAATATATATATATAACCTAGAATAGGCACACCGACAGTTTGGACTTTGGATACCTGTACTTATAGTCTGCAATTAGGCAAGTGAACACTTTAAATACATATATATATATAATTTTTGTTTACATCAATCAGATGGAGACTTCCAATGTATTTATTTACATATCCTATGTAGAGCACAATTTTACATATTGAGTTAAAATTTAATTAATTGTATTAGGTTATAATCGATCTGCATCCGCTCCCCATACCTGTGTCACCATATTTATATTGTAGTATATTTTACCGCATTTTAATTTGAGGAATAAAAGTTTACATTTTAGGCCTTATATTTCTCATTCTTTTTGTTGTATCATATGTATGATAAGAAAGGATACATAGCTTTAAATTTAAAAAAAGAAAAAATATATAAATATATATATATATATATATATACACACACATGTATGGATACATAGGGCGGTGATTGAACCAGCACCAGCGCTACCTTTAGGCTATGTGCGCACGTTGCGTTTTGTCTGGCGTTTCTGCAGCGTTTTGAACTGCAGCGTTTTAATGCAAAAATGCATGTGTTTTGCTTTTCAATCAAAGTCTATGTGAAATAGGCATATTGTGTGCGTACTATGCGTCCCAAAACGCTGCGTTTTTTTGTGACAAAATTTTTTCAAAATCTTTGTTTTTGAAGAAGCAACATGTCAATTGAGCGTTTTGGCAGCGTTTTGGTAACATTGAAGTCAATGAGAATTATCAAAACGTATCGAAAAAGAAATTTCTAGCGTTTTACATGCTTTTTTGATGCTAAACACATGTTTTTTTGTCAAAATCAAAGCATGCGTTTTTGGCATTATAGTGAGGTCAAGAGGTTTCCATTTGCCCTCACATCCAGCCCAACTTTAAAAAATGAGTCAAACAATACTTTTACTTTATTTTGAACATAATTATTAAATCTCATTAATCATTTTCGGTAAATTATCATTATAGTGTATGATTTAAATATTTTTTATTTTTTTTTCCAATTTTTTCCTACTGTTTGAATGTTCAAACTTTATTTATTTGTATTGAAAACGCATCCAAATTTATGCACTGAAAATGCATGTAAAACGCAGTCAAAACGCGGCAAAAACACTATAAAAATGCTTGCGTATTTCCTGCGTTTATGTGGTCAAAACCAAATTTGACAATGACAAATTCTGCCAGAGGATGCGTTCATTTCTGCAAGGTACAGAACGCAATGTGCGCACATAGCCTTATGACTGGCTGAAACTGGAACGCTGCCAGGAGGTTTAAAGTTAATTCCTCCCAGCAGCTTTGCTCAATGGGCAGGCCCTGGGAAGGTTCAGAATGCTATTAACCTGCAGATTAACCATATATCTGCAGGTCAATAGTATTTTTCTATGTGACAGATTCCCTTTATAGTAATTGAATTCTGCCGCTAGTGGTGTATGTCTTTAAATAGTAGTAACTGTCATTACCAGTGCAATACTCAGCATGTGGCATAGATTAATTATTTAAAGAGTCGTCCCAGAATAGCTCAGTTAAGAAGAAGCTCTGAAACACAACATCATTTGTCTGACTGGTTTAAGTGAGGCAAAACCTCAAAAATGAATTATCATAAAGCTTAGCCAGAAACTGAAAAAGTGCAGCAGGTTTAAAATCAAATCATGTCATGTTCTGCAAGGCATAGATCAGAGGCCACCGGCAGCTGACAGCTGGATCCAGGATTAATATATTTAGTGGTAACTAGCCATGGTTTAGTTTGCAGCAGTTTACAAATGATACAAAGTAAAGCAAAACCAGAAAACAATAAACATTGTGATCTTCTTTTACATGAATATTAGAGGTTCATTACTTTAGATAACATTTGGCATCAGAACATCAGAAATGAAACAAGTCCTAGCAATAGCAACTAATTCACAATTCAGCTTCAGAGATGAATTCTGCTTATTATAATAATAACTGAATGCATATTTACTGACGGGCAAATTATTAACATGTTGCAGCCAGGGAAGTGCCATAACTTTTGGACCCTAGACACCAGAGTCATAGGTGGTCTCCTTTCTGTCCCAGTCTTGGCTTACCAGCTTAGGGTATCCCAATAAGGGGGAACCCTATGGCAAGTTATTTTTACACCATTATAGAGACACAGACAGTGTGTGATTCCAAGCAGTCACACATGCTGACACACATAATAAGGGCGCGGTCTAACTACAACCAATCAGAGATGCCGGGACTGCCGGTGGGCGGGGAAAGCAGTGAATATGTATGAGGGTTAATGAGCGGCTCCAGAAGTAGTGTTTCAGCCGTGTGGGAGACTCGGTAAGTATATTGCACTTGCTCTAATTCCCCTAGCAATTTCTACCACAATTTTACAGCACAACATTAGGGTCCCCATAGGCTTATATGGGTATCGGCTTCCAGGCAGATATTCGGGATTAATTCTGGTCCTGAACTGTTTTTCTTTTTAAAACCCAGTTGGACCCGCCAATAGAGATGAGCAAGCCTCTAGAGGCTCAAGTTCGGTTCGTCGGATGGAGGTCGTGTTCGAGTTCGGTTCGACGAACCGTTCGACGAACCTCTCGAGCCCCATTGAAACCAATGGCAGGCAAATACAAAAACATAAAAACACATTATAAATGTACATATATAGTTAATAAACATTGCCATAACACTTACAGGTCACCGCGACGCGTCCTGCACTCTGTCTCCCGCCGCTTTTCCTTCCGATAATCGCTGCGTCCTCCCGGTAACCAGCACTGATGATAGGACCTTCCGTGACGTCAAAAAAAGCATGTGACCAGTCACGTGTCTAATATCTCATTGGCTACAGACTGGTCACATGGCTAGATGTTATTGCTAGGTCCTGTCAGTGCATCTCTCCGGTACGCGGTGCTCGTTTGTGCATCCCCATATACCGGCGACATGCTCTGGCACATGGTCGGCTACCCGTTCTGATTCCTCGTTCCGTTATTCACCGGCTGCCACAGCCGGTCAAAACGGAGATCACCGTTGCTATAGAAATGCGCCTGTCAGTGGTGACGTTACCGCTTACAGCCTGCAGCCTCTGCTACTCACTGAGTGATATAGACTGCACGGGAAGCAGCAGAGTCTTCCTCCCATGCAGGGCTGTCTGATGTAGCAGAGCTGCATGGGATGAAGGAGAAAGAAGACAGAAGACCATGGATCGTGGAGGGATGCGAGGGAGTAATGAACATGGAGTCTCTAAGTGTGTCTGTGTATTTATTTCTATTAAAGTATTTTTTCTCTGTGTGGTGTCTTTTTTTTGGTAACCCTTTATTGGAGATTCTTAATGGCCGGGTCAAACTTGCCTGACATTAAGAATCTCTGACTTAATACTAGCTTTGCTTTACTAGCTAGTATTAACTCATTATTACCCAGCTAGCCACCTGTCACCAGGTCAGCTGGAAGAGTTGGATACAGCGCCAGATGACGGCACTACTATGAAATCGCCATTTTCTGAGGCGGCTACGGACTGCAATTCGCAGCAGAGGGGCCCAGAAAGCTCGGGCTAACCTGTGCTGCGGATTCCAATCCCCAGCTTCATAGTTGTACCTGGCTGGAAACAAGAATGGAGCGAAGCTCATGTCGATATTTTTTTTAATTATTTCATGAAATTCATGAAATAATTAAAAAAAGGGCTTCCCTATTTTTTTTGTTCCCAGACGAGTACAAATAGGCAGCTGAAGGTTGAGGGCAGCCATACCTGACTGCTGTACCTGGCTAGCATACAAAAATATGGCGAAGGACATGTAATTTTTTTGGTGGGCAAAAAACTCCTACATACAGTCCTTGATGGAGTATGCTGAGCCTTCTAGTTCTGCAGCTGCTGTCTGCTCTCCTGCATACACTAGTGAATGGAGCATGCTGAGCCTTGTCATTCTGCAGCTCCTGTCTGCTCTCCTCCATACAGACAGACAGCAGCTGCAGAACTACAAGGCTCAGCATACTCCATCAAGGACTGTATGCAGGAGTTTTTTGCCCCCTAAAAAAATTATGTGGGCTTCGCCATGTTTTTGTATGCTAGCCATGTACAGCAGGCAGCTACGGGCTGCCCCCAACCCCCAGCAGCCTATTTGTACCCGGCTGGGAACCAAAAATATAGGGAAGACCTTTTTTTTAATTATTTCATGAATTTCATGAAATATTTAAAAAAAAAATGACGTGGGCTTCACCCAATTTTTGTGTCCAGCCAGGTATAACTAGGCAGCTGGGGATTGGAATCCGCAGCTCAAGGTGCCCAAGCTTTCTGGGCACCCATGCTGCGAATTGCAGTCCGCGGCCGCCCCAGAAGATGGCGCTTTCATAGAAGCGCCATCTTCTGGCGCTGTATCCAACTCTACCAGCTGCCCTGGTGATGGGTGGCTCGCTGGGTAATAATGGGGTTAGGGCTAGCTGTATACTATCAACTGGCCCTAAGGCCGAAATTCATGGTGGCACGCCAATATTAGACATGGCCACCATGAATTTCTAGTACAGATAGAAAAAAACACATCACACAGAAAAATATTTTTATTAGAAATAAAACACAACACAATCAGTGACTCCATCTTTATTGAAATAAAGAAACCCCCTCCGCAGTAATCCTGGGTCAAGGGTTCCGCGCCGTCCAATCCGGATCCAATATCATCTGATCGGTTTGCTGAAAGGCAAAGCGATCAGATGATGTTTCAGGTTCAAAGGCCTGAATCACATGACACAGCAGCTGATTGTATAAATGGCTTTTATACAATCAGCTGATGAATCAGTGCAAAAAAACCAAAACAAACTACACACGTCAGTGCAGACTCCTGTCCGACAGCATCAGCTGATAGCTTAGCTGGCCGGGCGGTAAAAAGCCGGCCACACCGCTCGACTTATAGTGTCAGCTGATGCTGTCAGGTGACCGTATCAGCTGATCATCGCCAGGTCTGAGAGAGAAGAGAGAGAAAGAAGAGAGAGAAGATATAGAAAAGAGAGAGAAAAGAGAGAGAGGAGAGAGAGAGAAGAGAGAGAGGAGAGAGAAGACAGGGAGAGAGAGAGGAGAGAAGAGAGAGAAAGAAGAGAGAGAGGAGAGAGAGAAGAGAGAGGAGAGAAGAGAGAGAGCAAGAGAGAGAGGGAAAAAGAGAGACTGAGAAACAGAGAGAGAGAGAGAGAAAGAGAGAGAGGAGAGAGAGGAGAGAGAGAGGGAGGGAGAGAGAGAGAAAGAAAAAAAGAGAGAGAAAAAGAGAGAGAAAGAGAGAGAGAAAGAGAGAAAAGAGAGAGATGAGAGAAGAGAGAGAGAAGAGAGAGAGGAGAGAGAGAGGAGAGAGAGAAGAGAGAAAGAGAAGAGAGAAAGAAGAGAGAAAGGAGAGAAGAGAGAGGAGGGAGCGAGAGAGAGAGGGAATAAAAAGAAAAAGAGAGACTGAGAAAGAGAGAGAAAAAAAGAGAGGGAGAGTAGAAAGAGAGGGAGGGAGAGAGAGAAGAGAGAAGGAGAAGAAAGAGAGGAGAGAGGAGAGAGGAAAGAGAGAGAGAGGGAAAAAGAGAAAAAGAGAGACTGAGAAAAAGAGAGAGAGAAAAAGAGAGAAGAGGAGAGAGAGAGAGAAAGAGAGAGAGGAGAGAGGGAGAGAGACAGAAAGAGAGAAAAAGAGAGAGAGAAAGAGCGAGAGAGAGAGAGAAAAAGAGAGACAGAGCGAGACAGAGTGAGAGAGAGAGAAGAGAGAGAGGAGAAAGCAATGCAGCCTCATTCCGTGAACTGCTCCTTAGAGGTGTGTTTCGCGGCTCACAGCTGATGTCCGACTCCTCCCCTCAGTGCATAATTAAATTAAATTATAATTATAAATAAATAATAATTATAATTTCAAATTAAAAAAATAAAAAATTAAATTCTTTACCGGGACTAGAACTCGTAAAGTTATGCGTCTTAAGCGAGCGCTCTATCCATTGAGCTACTGCCTCTAATGATAAAGATAGGCAGATTTGGTAATCTTGATGTCTGCATCACTTCATTGCTACATGGAGAGGACACAGCGTGATCGTGTTCTACAGTGCTGCTGCATCTTCATGTAGCAGAGCTGACAGTGTCGTGTGGATTACGTTGGACCTGGATGTGTATTTGGGGATTAATAAACTAGTAAAAGAGGGTTTTTTTTGTCTTTTATTCCAAATGAAGGATTTTTTGCTGTGTGTGTTTCTTTAGTTTCATTTTCAGTTTAATCATGGAAGGTGTTTCGGGGAGATGCCTGGCATGATTAAACTCATTATTACCCCAATTGCCAGCGCACCAGGGCAATTCGGGATGAGCTGTGTGGAGTTCCAGGACTGTTGCATCTAATTGATGCGGCAATTCCGGGCCGGCTGCTGGGTGATATTGTTAGGCTGGAGGGCTCCCCATACCGTGGCGCTCTCCATCCTGACAATACCAGCCTCCAGCCGTGTGGCTTTATCCTGGCTGGTATCAAATATGGGGGGAACCGCATTTTTTTTATTATTATTTATTTATTTTACTGCACGAAATAGACCCGCCCGCCGGCGGCTGTGATTGTTTGCGGTGAGACAGCTGTCACTCATCGAGGGGGCGCGTCTGACTGCAGCTAATCATGGGCGCCGGTGTGCGGGGAAAACACGGAATACCTGATTGAATAATGAAGCGGCAGCCATTTTATAAAGAGGAAAAGACGCCGCAGATTTCTGACAGCCGTGCAGCGAGACGCCCGTGATCAGTGAGTAGGAAAGAGAGAGGGATTGTGCTGGGGACGCAGGACGCATGCAAATTGCAATGTGTGCACATAGCCTTACTGTGAAAAGCCACGTTTTTGTTGATCGAATCGTTCTCGAACCTAACTCGAACTGTCGAGCTTTTACCAAAAAGCTCAAGTTCAATCTCGAACACCCCCCAAAATCACTCGAACATGAAATTGGCGAACCTTGAACATCGCTCATCTCTACCGGCCAATCCTGAACATCTGTGGATAGAGCCCATCTCTATCTGTAACACCATCCTGAAAGGCTCTTAAACACTTGCCATAATTAACAAACAACATAAATCATAAAAGTGGTGTTAGGAAGAATGTGACGTGGCATGTACTGTATTTATGAAGGCATTGCACTATGAAATGTGTTATATGCAGGAATCTGCTTGACAGGGGTGTAGCTGGCAGCACCGGCTTTAGCGCTGAGAGATGATGGGTGGGATGAAAGGCGTGCATATGAAATGAGCGGGCCCACGTGGTCACAGTAGGCGCTGCTGCAGCCTGCTCATGCCCCCAATGACCCGCGCCACTGCAGCACCCCCATTCCCCGCAGCCATGCCCTACATTCAGACTATAAGACGCACACCCCACTTTCCCCCAACATTTGGGGGAAAAAAGTGCATTTTACAGTCCAAAAAATACGGTATATTGCAAACAGGACTATTTTTAATACAAATTACCTAATCTAACAAACTTTAAATTAGGTTATGAAATTGTGCAGCAACGTGAAGGCATAAAAGTCATAAGGTTAACTTTTTCTCTGTAAGTCTTTGTGCCCACAATCTGTACACGCTGCGTTCTGGATGCAGCATTTCTTCTCCTGCGGTGAGTGTTCTCCTAGAGAGAACGTAGTGGTCCGTGTCCACGATCAGGATTCTGGGCCCTGCAGTCTTTCGTTCCGTTCTACCCACTGATAACAATCGTGTCTCTGCAAGCATAAATTGACATACTGTGGCTTGGAAAGCATGGTCTAAAAGGCTTCTGACACTGCATCACTACTAGGGGTAATGCTGGTGAAAGGCAATGCATATCAGTGATCAGAGTAATAAAAGTCCCATAGAGGGTAAAAAAAATGTAAAACAAAGTTTGAAACATAGTATAAAAACATTTTCGCTAAATCACAAAATAAACAAAATGAAAAAAAATTATACCAATAAATACATATTTTTATGTAAAAACACAAATAAACAAAAAAAGTAAAAATATTTGGTATCGCCACATCTGGAACAATCCAAACTATAAAACTGTTACATTATTTAACACCTTTAGTAAACACCGTAAAAAAAAGAGTGGCATAAAAGAATGCTTTTTTTTCATAAAACCACTAAACAAAAAGTGGATTAAAATGCTATCAAAATGATAAATGTAAATAGAAATGTTTTTTTATGAAAACATTATCTTGTTCCGCAAAAAACAAGCCACCATTAAGCTCCATCAGGAGAAAAATAAAAAAGTTATAGCTCTCAGAATATATCAATGCAAAACAACTTTTTCTATAAAATAGTTTTTATTGTGCAAAATATAAAAAATAAATAAATATGGTATAGCTGTAATCATACTGACCCGAGGAACACAGCTGTTTCATAAAGTTTTCCATATGCAGAACAACATTAAAAAGAATCCCAGAAAACAATTCTTGAATTGCTGGTGTTTGTTCACTCTGTCTACTAAAAATTGGAATAGAAAGCAATCAAGAAATGGTATGTGACCAAAAATGTTACCAATAAAAACGACAACTGATTCCGCAAAAGACAAGCACGTGCATAAATCTTTAGGCAGAAATACAAAAAAATTATAGCTCTGAATATATGGAAATGCAAAACCTTTGTTTTATAAAGTGTGTGATAGCAGTCAAACATAAAAAACTATATAAATCTGGTATTAATGTAATTACACCGACCTGAAGAATAAAGCCATGTAATCATGTAACGGGGTGCCAGGGGCGCCTCCAGGCTTGTAGTCGTGGCCCCTTCTGTCAGGCTTACCCCTGGCTCCGCCGTCACTATCGGGACGGGAGATGTCTTGGTGGGGCAGAGTGTGGTGGTGCAGATGTCATCTGGCGCACAAATACTCTTCAGGCATGGTTCAATGCAAATAACAAACATGTTTTATTCTTCGCAATTCTCCACACTTGGCAGTAACAAAACACAGTGCTGTGGCGCTTCCTTTAGCTGAGGGAAAGCCTGCCCTAGCGTCCCCTCAAGTGGGTAACTTGCCTGACTACTCCTCTTCACCCGGCTCCCACTTCTGGCTACCCACAGCCCGGACCCACACCGGACTGCTTCACCCTACGAGGTTCCGCCCGCTCCTGTTCTCTCCGGCTTCCCTGAACTTCAGCTCCCTTCTTTCTTTCTTTCTTTCTTTCTTTCTGCCCACTCAGCTCCACACTCTGCCCCTGGCTGTTTCTTCTCTCCAGTCCCGGACACAACTGCCTTCAGCACACACTTCCTTTCCCCCTAAGCTGCCGGCTTCTCCTCCCTCCTCTACAGTTTCTATTGGGACAGCATTAACCACTTCAGAGAAAACCTGTGCTTCCTTGTAAGGGGTCTGCCCACCCCTTACATACCTCCCCTCTTTAAGCCTAAGCTTCCCGGCAAGGCACAAATCTAAAATCACATTTTAAAACTAAACAAAGTCATTTTAATGAAACTGCGAACATGTTCACCTGAGGGCACCCGCAAGGGCACACCAGTCCAGCGCCCGGAGTTCCTCCTGGAAGCTCCCGGTCTTAGTCGTGCCCGGAGGCCGTCGGCAGGCACTCCCGGTCTTAGTGGAGTTTCTGCCCGGAGGCTTTTGCAGCACTCCCGGTCTTAGACGTTAGCTGGCAGGAACACAACTCGGCAAAAATCTTCTTAACAACGCGGAGGGAGCCCCTGGCTCAGTCCAGCATCAGGCTCTCTTCCGGGCTCAGCAACTTGAACGGTTACAAACAACACACCTTCTTCCGGCTCAAAACAACGCCGGTGTTGAACAAAAACAGGCCCGCCATCTTCCGGTCTTGAAAAGTCACTCCGGATGATATGCACGTTGCCATTCGGCTCGTTGGGCCTGCACGTACTCCGACAGGGACTGTCCGGGCAACCGGCGCAGCCTTCGGAAGGGCTCGTAGTTGGCGGGTTGCTCTAACGTCTCGGGTGGGAGAGTTCAGCTAACACCGGTCTTTGCTGCGACCGCCGCCGGTATTGGCATTCCTCCCACTCGATTTCCTGTTGCCACTGTGCGGCCTCTTGTGTAGTGGGCCGCTCCGGTCCTCCTGGCACAGCCGGTAGGTTAAGGGTGGGTCCTTCCGCAGCCGCAGTCTGCTTCGGGCGTCCTCTGCCCAGGCTAGTCGCTACTAGTGCGGCTACCGCAGCTTGCTGTCTTCCTGGAGTCTCCATCTTGCTCGGAGTCAGCGTTTCTGGTAATGGCGTCGGGGTCAGTGGAGATGCTGGAGGAAGTGGAGGCGGGCTTACTTTTCCCGCTCTTGGGTATACTCCACCCCCAGTCTCACACATCAGGTCGACCCCTACGCGGCGGTTCTTCTTTTTCTCTGGAACACCGCCCACTTCACATATCTTCCTTCGTGCCCTGGGACCGGCACCTCCCCTCTTTGGGCGGAGTACTCCGAACTTCTTTTTCGGCACCGGCCAGCCCCAGGCTCTTCTTTTGGCGCCAATTCTGCGCGCGCTTTCTGTGTCTTCACAGACAACGGCCACCTTGCTGCCATCTTGTGCCCGGTCCAATGCCTCAGGCACTGTTTCTTCTTCCCACCATGGGACTGTAAATCTTCGCTGAAAGTCCGGATCAGGGGCTCTTGGCACCACTTGGTCTCCATCTTCTTGGAGCGGGTCCCCTTGCATACGATCCGGATCCTGCCGACTACGCCACATGTAACGGGGTGCCAGGGGCGCCTCCAGGCTTGTAGTCGTGGCCCCTTCTGTCAGGCTTACCCCTGGCTCCGCCATCACTATCGGGACGGGAGATGTCTTGGTGGGGCAGAGTGTGGTGGTGCAGATGTCGTCCGGCGCACAAATACTCTTCAGGCATGGTTCAATGCAAATAACAAACATGTTTTATTCTTCGCAATTCTCCACACTTGGCAGTAACAAAACACAGTGCTGTGGCACTTCCTTTAGCTGAGGGAAAGCCTGCCCTAGCGTCCCCTCAAGTGGGTGACTTGCCTGACTACTCCTCTTCGCCCGGCTCCCACTTCTGGCTACCCACAGCCCGGACCCACACCGGACTGCTTCACCCTACGAGGTTCCACCCGCTCCTGTTCTCTCCGGCTTCCCTGAACTTCAGCTCCCTTCTTTCTTTCTTTCTTTCTGCCCACTCAGCTCCACACTCTGCCCCTGGCTGTTTCTTCTCTCCAGTCCCGGACACAACTGCCTTCAGCACACACTTCCTTTCCCCCTAAGCTGCCGGCTTCTCCTCCCTCCTCTACAGTTTCTATGGGGACAGCATTAACCACTTCAGAGAAAACCTGTGCTTCCTTGTAAGGGGTCTGCCCACCCCTTACATACCTTCCCTCTTTAAGCCTAAGCCTCCTGGCAAGGCACAAATCTAAAATCACATTTTAAAACTAAACAAAGTCATTTTAATGAAACTGCGAACATGTTCACCTGAGGGCACCCGCAAGGGCACACCAGTCCAGCGCCCGGAGTTCCTCCTGGAAGCTCCCGGTCTTAGTCGTGCCCGGAGGCCGTCGGCAGGCACTCCCGGTCTTAGTGGAGTTTCTGCCCGGAGGCTTTTGCAGCACTCCCGGTCTTAGACGTTAGCTGGCAGGAACACAACTCGGCAAAAATCTTCTTAACAACGCGGAGGGAGCCCCTGGCTCAGTCCAGCATCAGGCTCTCTTCCGGGCTCAGCAACTTGAACGGTTACAAACAACACACCTTCTTCCGGCTCAAAACAACGCCAGTGTTGAACAAAAACAGGCCCGCCATCTTCTGGTCTTGAAAAGTCACTCCGGATGATATGCACGTTGCCATTCGGCTCGTTGGGCCTGCACGTACTCCGACAGGGACTGTCCGGGCAACCGGCGCAGCCTTCGGAAGGGCTCGTAGTTGGCGGGTTGCTCTAACGTCTCGGGTGGGAGAGTTCAGCTAGCACCGGTCTTTGCTGCGACCGCCGCCGGTATTGGCATTCCTCCCACTCGATTTCCTGTTGCCACTGTGCGGCCTCTTGTGTAGTGGGCCGCTCCGGTCCTCCTGGCACAGCCGGTAGGTTAAGGGTGGGTCCTTCCGCAGCCGCAGTCTGCTTCGGGCGTCCTCTGCCCAGGCTAGTCGCTACTAGTGCGGCTACCGCAGCTTGCTGTCTTCCTGGAGTCTCCATCTTGCTCGGAGTCAGCGTTTCTGGTAATGGCGTCGGGGTCAGTGGAGATGCTGGAGGAAGTGGAGGCGGGCTTACTTTTCCCGCTCTTGGGTATACTCCACCCCCAGTCTCACACATCAGGTCGACCCCTACGCGGCGGTTCTTCTTTTTCTCTGGAACACCGCCCACTTCACATATCTTCCTTCGTGCCCTGGGACCGGCATCTCCCCTCTTTGGGCGGAGTACTCCGAACTTCTTTTTCGGCACCGGCCAGCCCCAGGCTCTTCTTTTGGCGCCAATTCTGCGTGCGCTTTCTGTGTCTTCACAGACAACGGCCACCTTGCCGCCATCTTGTGCCCGGTCCAATGCCTCAGGCACTGTTTCTTCTTCCCACCATGGGACTGTAAATCTTCGCTGAAAGTCCGGATCAGGGGCTCTTGGCACCACTTGGTCTCCATCTTCTTGGAGCGGGTCCCCTTGCATACGATCCGGATCCTGCCGACTACGCCACATGTAACGGGGTGCCAGGGGCGCCTCCAGGCTTGTAGTCGTGGCCCCTTCTGTCAGGCTTACCCCTGGCTCCGCCATCACTATCGGGACGGGAGATGTCTTGGTGGGGCAGAGTGTGGTGGTGCAGATGTCGTCCGGCGCACAAATACTCTTCAAGCATGGTTCAATGCAAATAACAAACATGTTTTATTCTTCGCAATTCTCCACACTTGGCAGTAACAAAACACAGTGCTGTGGCACTTCCTTTAGCTGAGGGAAAGCCTGCCCTAGCGTCCCCTCAAGTGGGTGACTTGCCTGACTACTCCTCTTCGCCCGGCTCCCACTTCTGGCTACCCACAGCCCGGACCCACACCGGACTGCTTCACCCTACGAGGTTCCACCCGCTCCTGTTCTCTCCGGCTTCCCTGAACTTCAGCTCCCTTCTTTCTTTCTTTCTTTCTGCCCACTCAGCTCCACACTCTGCCCCTGGCTGTTTCTTCTCTCCAGTCCCGGACACAACTGCCTTCAGCACACACTTCCTTTCCCCCTAAGCTGCCGGCTCCTCCTCCCTCCTCTACAGTTTCTATGGGGACAGCATTAACCACTTCAGAGAAAACCTGTGCTTCCTTGTAAGGGGTCTGCCCACCCCTTACAATCACACATACTGCATTGTGAACAAAGTACATAATAATAAAAACACAATTCTTGCCCTGCTTTTGATTTGTTAATTTCTCCTCCCAAAGATCGTACTAAAGGGGGCTTTACACGCTACGACATCGCTAATGCGAACTCGTTGGGGTCACGGATTTGGTGACGCACATCCGGCCGCATTAGCGATGCCGTTGCGTGTGACACCGATAGGCCATTTTGCATCGTTGTAAAAACGTGCAAAATCGCTCATCGGTGACATGGGGGTCCATTCTCAAAAATCGTTACTGCAGCAGTAACGAGGTTGTTCCTCGTTCCTGTGGCAGCACACATCGCTCCGTGTGACACCGCAGGAATGATGAACCTCTCCTTACCTGCCTTCCGGCCGCTATGCAGAAGGAAGGAGGTGGGCGGGATGTTACGTCCTGCTCATCTCCGCCCCTCCGCTTCTATTGGGCGGCCGCTCAGTGACGTCGCTGTGACGCCGCACGGACCGCCCCCTTAGAAAGGAGGCGGTTTGCCGGTCACAGCGACGTCGCCAGGCAGGTAAGTATGTGTGACGGCTCTGGGCGATGTTGAGCGCTACGGGCAGCGATTTGCCCATGTCGCGCAACAGATGGGGGCGGGTACCCACACTAGCGATATCGGGACCGATATCGCAGTGTGTAAAGCCCGCTTAAGGCTCGTCTCACATTTATCTTGAACTCTACACTGAGTGCTTACACTGGTAGAAATGTCTAAAATTTGTGACTTAGACAGAACCTCTGATGGAAGATTCATTATAATGAGGCAGAGGCAGTCACTGTGGAGTCTGTCTGGATTATGATCCAGCAGTGTCTTTTTAGGTCTCTCTTTAGGTGTGCTCAAAAGCGCGGTCGGCCACAGGTTTGTTCACCTTTGAAAAGTCGGACACCACTAAACAGACACAAAATGGAGTCTAGAATAACAACCTGCCTCATTAGTGAATGGATCTGTCGGTGGCTTCAGCTAAATCATGTGTTTCAGGTATTTAGATGGAAACCCAGATTAAAATGCTCTCCATAGAGCACTGGATATATGTACTCTAAAATGCCACCAATAAAATCTTCAACTTAACTCACAAAAAAAACCCAAAAACCACAATCTCTTCTTAGATCTATCATCTGTTAACATAAATATAGGGGGTCTCCAGGTCACTGGTATCACTAAAGATTCTGGAAAAGTGACTTGTCTCCCACCTATGATAAAACTTGTATAATCTGCGCTCCTAAATCAAAATGCCCCCCTTCCTTTAGAGTCCCACAATGTGCCTAAACCGCAGTTTGTCATTAATGTAGTGAGGATGCCTATTTATTTTACAGGTGTATGGTTCCAGAAGCACAAGCTGGGCAAAATATATTTGGTGCTACAATGTATTGGGTGCTACAATGGCACTTTTCATGCTGCAATTCCTACTGTGTGCTTGTTTTGGGGAAACGCCCAGAGCATAAAATTAGTCAGTACACCCACTGATGAGGGGTATAAATTCGAATAAGGGGTCACTGGAGGGGGATTCACACTGTTTAGGCACATCAGTGCCTCTGCAAATTGTGTCCACAAACTATTCTATAAAAATCTACGCTGCAAAGTTCAAATAGCACTCCTTCCCTCCCGAGCCCTGCGGTGTTGCCAAACAGTACTGTACGGTCACATATGGGGTATTGCCACGTTTGGGATAAATTGTGCAACAGATTATGAGACTTTTTCAGCCATTTTATGCCTTGTGAAAATAAAAAAAAATTGGGTTAACAATATTTTAGTGAAATAAATACAATTGTTAGATCTTCACCACATAATGGGATAAAATTATTTGACACACCTGTGGTGTCAATATCCTCACTGAATTAGTAATTGCATTCACTGAGGGGTGCATTTTGTTAAATGTGGTCACTTAGAGGATTCTGATGATCTGGCACCCCAGGGGTCTGCAAATGTGACATGACTATTCTAGCAAAATCTGCATGTTTTCATTTCTGCAAGTCTGACAATCATCAGTGGGTTTAAAAATACTCACTACACCCGCAAACATATTCCTGAATTTGTACTTTCCAAAATGTGGTTACATGTGAGTGGATTCTGCTTTTTGGTGACATAGCACCTGCAGTAGTCTATTCCTGCCAAATCTGTGCTTGAATAGTGTTTTTTACCTTGTAAGCCCTGCACAACAAATTGTATGGTCCATATTCTCCTGCTTCCATTTTTGAAATCAACAATTTTGGGCTAAAGCTCAACATTATAAAATTCTGTGAAGTACCTGTGGGTTCAATGTGCCTACCACTTCTCTAGATAATTTCTTTGAAGGGTGTAGTTTACAAAAATGAGGTCACTTGTGGGGGTTCCCACTGTTTAGGCACATCAGCGGTGTTACATATGTGACATGGCATCTGCTATCTATTACGGCCAATTTGATGCTCCAAAATTCAAGTGGTGCTCCTTCCGAACCCTGCCGTGCAGCCAAACAGTAGATTTCTACCACATATTAGGTATCAGCGAACTCAGAAGAAATTACACAACAAATTCTATGGTCCATTTTCTCCTGATACTTTATAAAAATAAACAAACTGGGGCTAAAACAACTTTTTTGGTGGGAAAAATTAGATTTTTTATTTTCATGGCTCAACATTATAAAATACGACCAGCACTTGGGGGTTCAAGGTGCTCACCACACCTCTAGAATAATTTTGTAAGGGGTGTAGTTTCCAAAATGGGGGTCACTTGTGAGGGGGGTTCTATTGTTTAGGCACATCAGGGGTTTTGCAAACGCGACATGGTGACCATTAACTATTGTAGACAATTTTGATGTCCAGAAGTCAAATGGTGCTTCTTCCCTTTTTTCCTGGTTTTTGTTGAACATTTTCTCATTGGTTTTATGCAAATACATGCTAATAAAAAGCTCCTTTTTACAGTACTAGCAAACCCTATTATTTTTCAGAAATCTCATGCACACACAGACACACAATTGCTTTTTTTCCTGTCTGAGGCCCTGTGTGCACACTACATTTTTTTTCGCTGCATTTTTGCTGAATTTTTGGTGCAGAATTGCTGCAGTTTTTGTTCATAAGCTTCATGCGGTCTTTCCCCAGCAACGTCTATGAGAAAACCGAAATGCTGTGCGCATGTTAGTTTTTTTTTCTTACAGGTTTTGCTGCAGTTTTTCTGCAGCAAAAAGAAGTAGCATGTCACTTCTTTTCTGCATTTCCCTGTGTATTTCCCTGAGTTTTGCCACAGATAATGTTAAAAAACGCAGGGACAAAAACGCAGGAAAAAATGCACCAAAAACGCATCAAAACGTGGTAAAAATGTGACTCCCCTGGACTATCAGGTCGTCACAGGGTATTGCACAATGTGCCCTCACGTGCAGTATCCACCTCTCTCTTGGTTGTGGGTCCCTAACCAGATGGTGTTGATTACATCAGCTAGAAAAACCACAAAGAACTATATCAAAAAAACACCAAAAAGGAGCCAAGACAAATGATATGTGCACACATAGAATGTGGTGAGCCTTCCTCATAAAGATGGCTGCAGCCGAGGTGCAAGATGCTGATGTCACAGCCACTCAACCTCCACACTAGGGGGAGGGGCGGCTGCTTAGCATAAGACATGCACACTAATAAGGCTTGCACTGGGAGCCCATCATATAATGAGTGAAATGCACAGTGTCTGAACTGTGACCTATAAATGACGCCAGAAACCCAGGTCAGGCGGGCAAAACAGCACTATATAGGTACATCTCACACGGATACACGAGACGCACAGTGTCTGAATAATGGCCTATAAATGACGCACAACACCAGGTCCAGGCGGGTCAGTTAGCACTATGAGTACATAATGTCACATGTCACACATGTCACTTCTTTTCTGCATTTCCCTGTGTATTTCCCTGAGTTTTGCCACAGATAATGTTAAAAAACGCAGGGACAAAAACGCAGGAAAAAATGCACCAAAAACGCAGCAAAACGCAGTAAAAATGTGACTCCCCTGGACTATCAGGTCATCACAGGGTATTGCACAATGTGCCCTCACGTGCAGTATCCACCTCTCTCTTAGTTGTGGGTCCCTAACCAGATGGTGTTGATTACATCAGCTAATGAAATCCTAGGTACACTCTGCACTACACCCACCAAACACACCAGTGGACGGCTTGAGTGGAATAGAGTCGCCCGCCTGGGGGGTTGGAGAAGGGAGGTCAGGAGTGTCAGGAAGAAGAGAGTTGAGCTTGAGAAGTAAAAGTGAGAGGAGGTCAGGAGCAGGGCTCCTGGGAAGCAACCTAGGTGGCAGACATTGGTCTGGGCCTAGAAAAGCTGGACCCCTGGTCGCAGGGGATCGTGGCAAGGGGCACGGATCTGTCAAGGAGGACAGCCGGCGGCCTTGCACCATCACTGGGCTGGGACCAGTGCATGACGGGGTACGTGGACCCTAGGTCAGGGAGTAGCTTCAGGCAATCTGACAATTTACCCGACGAGAACGTAGCCTTCAAGATCCCACCCGCTCCAAAATCAGGGTACTAGCGCAACGAGGGGGAGAGGACTTTCCACACAAAACGGCCCAGAAAATCCCAAGGCTAAACCCTGAGAGCAAGCTCCCACACTTGGCCATAGTGGGGACTGGGACCCAGCAGGTTTCATACTACCTGGACCAACAGAGAAGTAAACTTAGTGCCAGGATGCAGGTCACGGATCACCAGGCAGCACCATTGGGGACGGGACCCGAACTAAGTCCCCTCAGCAGCAGCGGTATCCAGAACTTTGGTTTATCCAGTTGTCGGTGTCAGCTTAATGGACTGAGTGAGTACACAACTGACGCCGTTGACCCAATGACACTCTCCTACTATCACTGAGCCCCGGGGTATCTCCCCTTCCTCTGGAGGGTCACAACACCTGGCTGCCCCATTCCATCATCCCCGGGTACTCCCAACTGCAGCGGTGGTACTCCTAATTACCACATAACACGGGTGGCGTCACAAACTCTAATACATTCCCCTGTAAATACCCCCCTTCATTTCAGTTGCCGCACGACCCCCGGGTCCAGAGACCCTCGAGCCACCGTGGATCCGGATCCGAACAGCTCGGCTGCTGGCACGGGGGCGGCACAAAAACGAATGCATCTTTTGGGTGCGTTTTTCTGCCAGAGGGTGCGTTTTTCGCTGGAGAAGCAAATCTGCAGTGTGCGCACATAGCTTGATACGGCAAAATACTGCGCTTTTTAAACAAGCAGCTTGTCCATTCTTTCATCATTTTTGAAGCTTTTTTTTCAGTATTGAAAGCAATGATGAGTGAACAAAATTCAGTTGCATTTTTTTATGTGTTTTTGCTGCGTTTTTGGTCAGTGGAACTAATTTTAGTTAAACATGTACTGTATAAAAATGACACACCAAATCCCACGGCTTGGCTGGAATACCTTCAACTTAGGTCCTTCTTGATGGTTGACAAGAGACTTGGGCTTTTTGCAGCTCAGCCCACAAAATGTGAACAATTGTTTTTGCGGGAGGATTCTCCCGAGCATCTCTTGTCTCTGGTTTACTCCTTCCTGACTACAGAGGCGGACATGGGGGACCTTAAATATATCGAGAAGTGGAATAGAGATTTGGGGACTTCCATTCCTGAGGAGGACTGGAAAAAGTCCTTTAAAAAATTATAAGATTCTGACCCGTTGGTACAGGTGCCCAGATACTCTACACGCAATATTTCCTGGGATTTCAGATAGTTGCTGGAGGTGCGGACGGGGGAGGGGGACAATGCTGCATATCTGGTGGGACTGCCCATTGATACAGCCATTCTGGAAGTCCGTGTTCAAAGCATACTCTGTGATTTGCGGAGAGCAGTTGGTGGGTTCCCCTCAGATGACGCTGCTTTCAATTCTCCCGGGATCGTCTACATCACAGAAAGCAGGCCTTCTGAGATACTGTCTTACGGCGGCACGCATGGTGATCCCGAGATACTGGAGATCGACTGGGGTGCCATCTGTGAGGGAGTGGTATGTGGAGATGGCCATCATCCACAGGATGGAGTCCCTAATGGCAGAAACCAATGACTCAGTGGATAAATTTCTTAGGATCTGGACACCCTGGACCCTGGCTCTTGATTCCCTACCATTTCAGAACCTTATTGGTAACGCATGACGTGTGTTACGTTAATCCAATGTAGCGGCCCGAGTACTGGGGAAGTAACCTCTACCATGCCTTCCCTCCCTCTCTTTCTGTTGCTCTTCTCTCCCCCTTTTCCTTCTCTTCTTTTCCTTATCTTTCCCCTTGCTACTTTCCTTTCTCTCTGGTTCTCGTTAAATCTTCAAATTTTTTCCTTTTCTTTTTTTTTTTTTTTCGGCAGTAGCCTCGCTTTGTTTGAGGCGTAGTTCTCCTTTGGAAGGAGATTGTCTGTATTATAAAAGGTGGTTACATGTCATATGCGTGCCTTATGATAGTTAGTAAGAGAAGGCGTATTGGTTAGGATGTGGCTTATACTCTTCTCTGTAAGTTGACACGAAGTAATCACGTATTTGAATCTTCTTTTTTTTCTTCCTGTATATTCTCTTGTTTACTTTAATGAAGAAAGATTAAACATAAAAATGACACACCAAAAAGGCGTCAATACGCTGCAAGAAACATGGCAAAAACGCTGCAAAAAACTGCCAAGTGATCAGGTTTTGCTGCAAAAAAAGCATCAAAAATGCCCTGTGCGAACGTAGCCTAAGATTTCTGAATTTTTTTTTGTTTAACAGTAGTATTATGAAAAAAATAATAATAATAATAATAATAATAGTAAAAAAAAAATCACTATAAGCTAATATTAGTCATTGTTTTTCTAAAACCCAAATTCACAACCGTCTTGTAACCAGATATGTGTATATTAAAGGCAGCCTGTGGTGTCTCTCCTGCCACCTGTGCCTGTGGACCGCGCACCTGCACACTTGTGTGGACATTTGTTTTGCATATAATATGGTTAAGCAAGAGATATTCTGAGGTCACGTCCATAAGAAAAGCGTTCATACCATCGGATATATCAACCTAGGCCCTAACAGTATTATAACCGTTGTGTGACTTTGCACTTAGCGGCTCTTTTTTTGTATCCTTTGTTTTCCAGTATCAGACTAACAATAATTATGATCACTATGTCTGTTTTATTTGCTGCTCTCGACACAAAAAGTGGAATGCATTATAAAAATGGCTTTAAGCATGAGGTCATGTGGTCTGTATCTCGACTGAAGCTACACCATGACATTTCCATTAGAAATATGATTAAAGACTTGGAGCGCAGCCAGAAAATCTCATTTTAAAGCTGGCCACAGTAGCAAATCCATTTACATCTTTAAAACATTCAGATTCAATAAATACATTAAAATAATATATTGAATTAGGATAGGTAGGCCGCAGATTGTGTCTCCATATATCAGATGGTAATGCTCTAAAATGGTTGTACACACAAACAATTAACATATCTGGACCTTTCTGTAGCCAGCGGTTTATCTGAGGACATGAAGAAGTGATTAATTGTACAGTATATAGGATTCTTACTGTATTACTGTAGATCATGAAAAATTGATTTGTAGCAAGAAATTAGTGACAGACACACATATTTCCTATTCTGTTAAAGTGTTTTTATACATTTAAAGACATTCTGTCATTCCACTAAACCTCTGATATGTCACCAGAGCATAAAGAATATTGATTAACAGTTTCGGCTTTTTTCTTAATGGTTACTTAAAGGGAATCTGTCAACAGGTTTTTGCTCTTTAAGCTAAAGCCAGTATGCTGCAAGGGTTAACACAGGAAATTCAGGGTCGCCTGTCTTGTCACAGTCAGATCTGTTGTTTATTTACTATGTATGTTTAAGCAGCAGGAGTTGTCATTGCTGGACTACAAAGTAATGCTCACAACAGTCTGGCATGCCCCCTCTTATGATTGACATCTCACTGTCAATGTACAATCTCTATAGAGAGTCTGGTGTCAACGGGAGATCTCTCAGCTCTGCTACATGAGTAAATCTAAAAATACTGATTGTGTCAGAACGGTTGCACCCAGTAATCTAAGTGATGTTTGACATGTTTCGATTCAGAACCTTTTTGCCAACAACATGCTGCTCTCAGGTGAGGTATCAAAAACCTTTTGACAAATTCCCTTTAAAGAAGACCTGTCAGCTCTCCTGAGGTGTCTGATTAGTATTCACCTAAGGGTACGCTCACACGAGCGTATGCCTCAGACCAGAGCAATGTGAGAAAAGCTCGCATTGCACTTGAACCAATGTTTGTCAATGAGGGAGAGCAGATGGTCCAATTTTTTTCTCATGCAGATTCTGGATGAAAGAAGAGTTGCAGCATACTGCGATTGTCAGTGAGAGCCGTGTCACTCCCACCCATACAAATCTATGGGTGCAAGCGAAACATTGGACTGCACTCAGATGTCATCCAAGTTCAGTGTGATAATTGCATCAGCTGACAATGGAGGAGATAGGGAGGTTAATCCTTCCCTCTCCTCTGCAGATGTGATCCGATCGCAGGATCGGATCACAGTTGCATGACACTCGACTCATACTGGCAACACAGCAGAAGCTGAGGGACATTAGCATATCACATCCAATGCACTCGCATCGAATGCCATAACATTGTGTGTGAGGGGCACTGCAGCCAGAAACTTGAGATGCTGCCCCCTGACTGCTGGCCCCTATGCATGTTTAAATAGAGGTCTCCCCCTAGAAAGACACTGACCTGCTGCCCCCGCCTCCTGTGGTGTGACTGGCCTAAGCCCCGCCTCCTGGATACATATCACTGTGCTGCCCTGCTTCCGGCCTCTCTGCTGCAGGACCCGGACCTGTTTCCCACCCTCCCTCCCTTTTTGTTTTCCAAGTTGATTGAGTTTTTCTGTGTTTAAGTCGCAGCAGCGGAAGGGGTAGAAAAAGTGGTGGTGAAATACCCGCGCCGGACGGCCGGAAGGCGGTACATTTACCTGAACCCCGTGATGTTGGCAAGTTAATGCCTGGTTTAAAGCTGCGACCAAATTTTTATGCCAAAAGATGAGAGTGGTTTTTTCTCCATGCCTCTCTCCAAAAATGGAAAATTCAAATAAAAGTATTTTAATTTATAAGAGAACGGTGTCGTGTCTTTCTAGGGGGGAAAAATGGTGGTAGTTGGGTCCTGGCAGTCAATCCAGCCTTACAAGAACAATTAAAAAGCATCTTTTTCTAGGAACTCAGAATTGTGCTGTTCGTCAGTTATTCCACACACATATGAATAAATATGTAAGTAAGTTAGAATATGTTATTTCATTGTTATTTCCTGAGAAATACAAAAATATACTAAAGACATGTATGTCAGGATTGATAACAAGTGCTTTTTATTAAGGAGTCCTTAACCCCATAAGAACTGTTCAATGTTTGGTATTTGCTCTTTTCTTTTTTTCTCCTTTTCTTTCAACTGCCATATTTTTTTTATTTTTCTATCAACACAGCAATACGACGGTTTGTTTTTTCGCAAGCCGAGTTGTAATTTTAAATGACACCATATCATTCATACCATGTCATTTATTGAAAAATGGGAAAAGAATTGCAAGTGGTGTGCATTGGTGAAAAAAAACCAAAAACTTTCACCATGGTTTTTGGGGTTTTGTTTTGATGGCATTCATTTTGCAGTAAAAACTACCAGGCACCATGATAGATCAGGTCAGTATGATTACAGCAATACCAAATGTTTGATTTTTGGTATGTTAGTAGTGAAAAAAAAAATCAGAAATTCAGTACTTATGTTTTGGTCGCTTTTTTTGCATTTTTTGGGAACTTGTGGAAACAAAAAAAGACAATTCTATTTTTTTTTGTATTTCAGTGTTCACTGTATGGAACATTATTTTAATATTTTATTAGTTCAGACAATTACACATACAGTAATAGCAAATATATTAATTTTTTTTTACATTTTGCACTTAATGTTTAGATCACTAAACCTCACCCAATGTTATGATGTACATCGCCCTGCAAGCCATGATGTCGCTTGAGGTCTAGCCAGCATCAGAGGAGTGAAGATGGAAGAGAAGACTGGAAAACAGGGGAAGGAAGCAAGAAAACAGGGCAGGATAGGTGAGGGGTTAGTCAGTATAATATTTGGTATTTTTTAACCTTTTCCCGGTTAGGCTAGTTTCACACTTGCGTTGGACGGCATCCGTAGCATTGCGTTGTGTGACGCATGCAACGGATGTGTTGCATATAGTGGCACAACGGATGCTACGGATCGTACAAAATAACGCAATCCGTTATAGTTTTATTTTCCTTGACTTTACACATCTGGGCATGCGCAGTTGTGTAAAGACGGATGCGTTAACGGAATCTGTCAAAATGACGGATTCTAACGGAATCCGCCACCATAGGCGTCCATTATAAAAACAACGGACGCTGACGGAATCCTGCAGGTTGCGTTTTTTTGACACTCAGCCAAGTGCAGAAAAACGCTACATGCAGCGTTCCATCCGCCCGACGGTCACTGACGGTCAGCGTCAAAACAACTGATGCGCCGCGGGGCGGATGCAATGCAAGACCATACGTTGCTATCCGTAGCTAATAGATGTCTATGAGGAATATAACGGTTTCCTGCAACGGTTACCGTAATTCCTCAAGGCTGCGGATAGCAACGGAAGCCGTCCAACGCAAGTGTGAAAGTACCCTTAGAGTACCTGGAATTAACCATAGAGTGGTCTAGCTACAGTTCTTCATACCACCCCACACGATAATCCCAGGAGCTAAGCAGTATATGATGTTTCCTCTATAAGGCCTCTTTATTAACCTATTTCCACCGCTCTTAAAGTCTATCATGATTCAAAACAAGATGGCAATCAATCCTGAAATTGAGATCTATCCTTTTTAGACATAAGCAAGGGTAGACAGAGATTGGTTTGGAGACCACAAAAGCAATGCCATGTAGAGGCCTTTACCATGGATCATCAAAATGGTCCTATTCTGGAGATTATGTTGTGTGGTGACATAGTGTACGGTAGCTTGGCCCTTCTAGCATTTTTTCCAATTATACTAACAACTCAGTGATACATTGATTTGGTCACAGAACCAGTGGTATAGCTTTTTCTCCAAAGTCAATCATTAATAACCTCTCTGATACCATGCCAAGGCATGTAATTATGTTTATTTCTATGTGTGGTTGTCATACTCAACACTGAATAAATCGAGATGTATTGATAACGTTGTTTCTATTTTTTGTTATTTGCCTATCATTAACTTGTATCTCCAGCCTTGGACTTCCATAGTTCCACAATGTTTCCTTTTTGGTGTTGCAATTTGAATGTTGAGGAGTGTATTATATGATTATGGTGTTATAGGTCTATCAGGAATGACAGAAATTCAGTTTACATAATAGTATTATTATATTATGTTTTTTGTAATATATTATGTAGTGGAACTTAAAGAGGCTATCATAGGGGATTTTGACAGTTGCTGTCAATCATGAACATGAAGAATCTCTTCAGGAAACCAAAAAATCAGACTACAAAAGGCTACCATAACTAAGACTATGTGAAAGGTTTTTACCCCAAGATCAGTGGATTGCTGAACATGCATCAATGTTACGCTCTCCTCCTGTACCAGTCTGTTTTGTATTGTTAATGATTGTTGTACGTATACCCTTTTTCACATGTAAAGCGCCATGGAATAAATGGCGCTATAACAATAAATAATAATTGTGAGGTAAATCCGGAGATATGACGATAAATCATGATATTCAAGTTATGTCAGGAAGCCCTCTCCTGGTGTCACCCCCCCTTTCCTTCACACAACTCCTTCAATCAGAAAATTTACCACAGGGATAAACGGTTTGTTTAGCAGATAGGTGTCAAAGGAACTGGTCTGTGTTCCACTTACACCTCCATGGCCATCTCCTGTGATATGGAGATTAGATGATGTGGGAACAATGGACACAGGATGACTCCCTGCCGTGACCCTGTGGTAGGGGCTGCTATCTAATTAGCAAGCTTGGAAGTATCCAGACAGAACGACTCCAGTAAAATATGGTTCATATCTCGCAAGCCATATTTCCGATAAATATGGCAACCATAAAAATGGTGTCTCTGCATGCGGACGATGCTGGCACACCTTTTTTATGGGAGTAGGACATTGGGAAGTACCCCAGGCGTGATATCAGCCAATGGGGAACTAGTAGACAAGTCATGAGTCCTCTCGTTCTGTAGCTAAATTCATAACTGTCACAATGAGAGCGTTGGCGTCCGCCTACGACGCTCCCAGGCAAAGTTATGGCCCATATTCCATGTTGTGGATATTGTCCATAACTCCAGCCAGGGGTAGAGCAGTGCTCCCTCTGAGGTCACTAAGTTAGGAGGGGACCTGGATTTGCCCAGGTTGATAACCCTACTTCGGCCATTTTCCAGTGTTCTTTCGCTGGGGGTCACGTGTAGGAAACATCTGTGGGAAGGATCCTAGAAACCTGGTTCACAGCGCCCCCCTGTGGCCAGACGCACAAGGTAACTGCTGGAACTGTGTATGCCTGTTTGTAAACCATGCTTTATCTGTAACTGTACTCTGACATATGTATATTCTGTAGATCTCCTATTGTATATATTGTAGTTTCTAGTGTGCTTTAGGCTGATTAAATTATATAATTAATCTTGGGCTGTTCTGTTATCTCGATCTTGAATCCCACGTCTGTGTGTTCGGCTAATAGTTACCGTGAAGCGGTTGGTGGCAGCGAGTTTGTGCCAAGGATTATTGTGGGGAGGCCAGTGAGATTCGGGGAGATTTTATATATTCAGCCCGCGGAGGTCGGGGGAATATATACCCTACTCTCACCGGGGACCCTTCAATAATCGGCATAAGTAGTATAGCGGCCTCCTTGCTTATTGTCGGGCAATTCCATAATTGGCCTGACTATAAGAGGGGCGCTAGAGAGCGCATCACGTGCTCTGTCTGTCGGTCGGGAGGTATAAAGGAGGGGTGACCCCCACTTGTTACCCCCCGATTGTGACGTACTGGTAGCCAGCGCGGGGGATTTCTGAGTGACCCCCCCGGTGGTTCGTGACATATTGGTGGCAGCGGTGGGATCGAGATAATAGTGTGTGTGAGTGTGAGACCCATACTCCCAGACACTAAAGACTGCCTGCAGCAGCTGTGGCTGCTGGGGTCTTCAGACCAGCTCAACACTAGAGTGTCAGAGTGCAGATACTGTAAGGTGTGTGGAGGCATCAGGTGTCAGTTCTGTGTCAGTGACCAAAGTCTGCAACAATGGCTGAGAGCACCAGGAGCAAAGCCAAAGGAATGGCCGATGCTCAGGCCAGAGACGATGAGGAGGTTGTCCACGAGCCCTCCAAGAGCCCGACGCCAGAGAACAGCTCTGCAGAGGACATCGCACAACCTGGCACTGCTGGACAAAATGAGGAGGAGCTCGCCCAAGGGTCCTCAACGAGCCAGATGCCAGTCCTCCGCTCTGAAATGGACAGTGAATCACCTGGCTCTGCAGCGTGCCGCAGATCACCACTTGCCAATCCCTCCGGCCTGAGAGGTGCAGAGGCCCTCCTTCAAGCTGCCTTGGCCAGGCTTATGGCTGGAGACCGGGATACCTACGAGATACTCATGGCCGAGCGTGAGCGACAGGCAGCGCGTGATGCTGAGGCTGCGGAGCGGCAAGCAGCGCGTGAGGCTGCGGAGCGGCAAGCAGCGCGTGAGGCTGAGGCGCAGGAGCGGCAGGCAGCGCGTGAAGAGCGACAGCAACAGGCAGACCGTGACCACCAGCTGCGGCTAGCTCAGCTCCGGCCCTCATCAGCCACCCGTGACCTTCAAGACACCAAACTTCCAAAGGTCCGTGTTGAGGACTTCCCAGTGCTGGAGAAGGATGGAGACTTGGACTCTTTCCTGACTGCTTTTGAACGGACTTGCTTGCAGCACCATCTGGACAAGGATCAGTGGGCCAAATACCTGACCCCCCGTCTAAGGGGTAAGGCCCTGGATATCCTTGGGGACTTGCCTGCTGAGGCAGATCAGGGCTACGACACCATCAAGCGGGCCCTGATCCAACAGTACAACCTCACTCCGGAGTCCTACCGCAAGAAGTTCCGGACCCTGCAAAAGGGACCAAAGGACTCCTGGGCTGACCACCGGCGGGCACTTGCCCGAGCTGCCGACCACTGGACCCAAGGCCTGCAGCTTTCCACCGGACCGGAGATCCTGGACTTGTTCATCACAGAGCAACTCTTGTGGAACTGCCCTGAGGATCTCCGCCAGTTCATCCGAGACCAGAAGCCAAAGGGGTCCACGGCTACAGCTGCCCTGGCCGATGACTACACCAACAATCGGGCTCCTGAGGCCAGGAGAGCAGCCACCAGCAGCACCTGGAGAGGGGGTAAGATGAATTCTACGACTGCCCCACCTGCCCCTAGACTGCAGGGGGTGTCCCCCTCAACTCCCCTCTCCAGGCCCGTGGCAGAGCCAAGACGGTGCCACCAGTGCAACCTACCTGGACACTTCAAGGCCATGTGCCCTCAGCGTCCCAAGGCCCCGGCTCCGTCCCCGTCCCAAGGGCCGCCCAAGGTGTATTGTGTGGGTGGGGGTGGTGGTAGGTCCCTGGACAGCTTCCAACCTGTCACCGTCGGCCGGTCTGTGACCATAGGACTGCGAGACAGCGCCTCGGAGGTGACTCTGGTGCGGCCTGAGATGGTGTCCCCCCAAGACTTGATCCCTGGAAAAACCCTCGCTGTCTCCGGGATTGGAGGCATTGACCCGGCGCTGCCTGTTGCTGGCATTTATGTGGACTGGGGCGCAGGGCGAGGGGTGAGAGAGGTGGGGGTAACTGATCGGATCCCTGCAAACGTGCTACTTGGGACAGATTTGGGGCAGATAACCTCCCAGTTTGGGCCCCCCCCAAGGGCTGAACCTTCAGCCAGTACTGACGTGCCTCCGGACAATGTTAATGTGTTATCTATGAATGATGTAAGGGAGGAGGGAGTGAACTCTGATTTTTCTGCTTGCATAGACACCATAGACACACACTCAGCTGCAGCTGTGACAGGGGAGGGGGTCAGAGAAAGGTGTGACAATGCCTCTACAAGTGATCAGCCAGTGAGCTGGGATCTGTTGCCCTCTGCAGGGATAAGCAGAGAGCAGGGTGCTGCAGGGGGAGGACCAGTGTGTGGGGTGGGGGCTACCACAGCAAATGTGGGGTCCCCAGAGATTTCACAGCGGGGTTCTGTTGCTGCAGGGGGGGAACAGGCAGGTGAGATTGGGGCCGGTCCCGGAGCGGAAGTGCTCCCAGGTAAGATCTCGGTACATGGTTCCCCCACAACCGGGGTGTCAGGAAGCCAGGTAGGTCTGCCTGAACCGGCGACTTGGTCAGGAACGGAGGAGGAGCAGGCACGACCCACGGTCGCAGCGGCTGTGGCCGCTGTCACCCGCAGTGGGAGTGCTGGAAGCCAAGGGGCCTCCCGGAGGTCCGATAGCTCTTCCCCTTCTGACCAAGTGGCAGCCGAGTCAGGTGGAGGCCAGGACACAGGTCCCGGGGTACTGACCGAAGATGTGACAGTCTCGTCGATTCTGGCCACATCTAGTCAGGGGTTTCAGGCAGCGTTAGAAGCTGACGACAGCCTGAAAGCTCTAAAGGTGCAGGCGGCACAGCCTCCCTCGGACTCGGACCCGGTCTGGGACCAAGGACGGCTGTACCGGGTCACGGTCCAGCAGGGTTCACCGGAGGCGTGGCCCAGGGACCGACAGTTAGTGGTACCCTATCCGTTCCGGACGGAGTTGTTGCGGATCGCACATGAGATTCCGATGGCCGGACACCTAGGGATCGCTAAGACCAAGGCCAGGTTAAACCAGCATTTCTACTGGCCAAAAATGGGGGCCGATGTGGCTGCCTACTGCCGTTCGTGTGAAACCTGTCAGAGAGTGGGGAAGGCGGGGCCACACCCCAAAGCCCCACTGGTATCTCTGCCCATCATCGATGAGCCTTTCAGGAGGGTGGCTGTGGATCTGGTCGGCCCGCTGGCCATCCCCAGCAGCTCCGGGAAACGCTTCATACTGACGGTAGTGGACTATGCCACCCGGTACCCAGAAGCAGTGGCCTTGTCGTCCATTCGGGCTGACAAGGTGGCCACCGCATTGCTGGAGATTTTCTCCCGAGTGGGTTTTCCCCAGGAAATGCTCACTGACCGGGGGACCCAATTCATGTCCCAGCTGATGGAGGCCCTCTGTAAGCAAGTCCAGGTGTGACATCTGGTGGCCAGCCCGTACCATCCACAGACTAATGGCCTGTGCGAGCGGTTTAATGGCACCTTAAAGCAGATGCTTAAGATGTTGGTCGACTCCCATGGGCGTGACTGGGAGCGGTATCTCCCACACCTGTTATTTGCTTACCGGGAGGTTCCACAGGCCTCAACAGGATTCTCACCGTTTGAGCTCCTGTACGGGCGACGTGTGCGGGGCCCCCTGGCTCTGGTGAAAGAGGCTTGGGAAGGGGATTTGGCCACCCCTGGAGTGTCGGTTATCGAGTATGTCATGCGCTTCCGGGACAAAATGCAGGCCTTGACGCAACTGGTACACGACAATATGGCTCAAGCCCAGGCCGATCAGAAGCGTTGGTACGACCAGAACGCTTGTGAGAGGACCTACCAAGTGGGTCAAAAGGTGTGGGTACTGGTCCCCGTACCACAGGACAAGCTTCAGGCAGCCTGGGAAGGCCCATACCTCGTGTACCAGCAGCTCAACCCTGTGACGTACCTGGTCACCCTGGACCCTGCCCGTGGAAGGCGGAAGCCCTTCCATGTGAACATGATGAAGGCACATCATGAGCGGGAGGCATGTGCGCTCCCCATGTGCAACCTGCCCGAGGAGGGAGAAGCGGAAACCCTCTTGGATATGCTAGCCCAGGTTAGGGCAGGCGGATCCATTGAGGATGTGGAGGTTGGCCACCAGCTCTTGGAGGACCAACGGTCCCAGCTGTGGGCCACCCTACACCCCTTCCGGGGGTTGTTTACCAACCAGCCCGGAAGGACTGACTTGGCTGTCCATCACGTGGACACTGGGGATCATCCCCCGATCCGGCGTTCAGCATATCGGGTTTCCCTGGAGGTGCAGCAACACATGCGCCAGGAGATTGACGAGATGCTGAAGCTGGGGGTGATCCAGGCATCCAACAGCGCTTGGGCCTCGCCTGTAGTCCTCGTCCCTAAGAAGGACCGAACCACTCGGTTCTGCGTGGACTACAGGGGGCTCAATGCTGTCACAGTCGCCGATGCGTACCCAATGCCACGCATCGATGACCTGCTCGATCAGTTGGCCGGGGCTCAGTACCTGACCATCATGGATCTGAGCCGGGGATATTGGCAGATCCCCCTGACTCGCAAGGCCAGGGAACGCTCTGCCTTTATTACCCCATTTGGACTGTACGAGTCCACGGTGATGCCATTCGGGATGAGGAATGCCCCTGCCACTTTCCAGCGGATGGTCAACACCCTGCTCAAGGGACTTGAAGGGTACGCGGCCGCGTACCTGGATGACATTGCCGTCTTCAGTCCCACCTGGGAAGATCACCTAGAGCATCTAGCACAGGTGCTCAGGCGGATCCACTAGGCAGGTTTGACCATCAAGCCGGGAAAGTGTCAGCTGGCCATGAGCGAGGTCCAGTACCTCGGTCACCGGGTAGGCGGGAGAACACTGAAGCCCGAGCCTGAGAAAGTGGAAGCCATCGCATCCTGGCCCACCCCCAGGACCAAGAAGCAGGGGTTTGTTCCAGGCTATAGTAGCCTGGCAAAGCCCTTGACGGACCTCACCAAGAAGAAGCTGCCCTCTGCAGTCGATTGGACAATGGACTGCGAGACAGCCTTCCGGGCCCTAAAGGACGCCCTGTCCAGCCCGCCCGTGCTACAGGCAGCCGACTTCACGCGGCCGTTTGTAGTACAGACCGACGCCAGTGACTTCGGCCTCGGTGCGGTGCTCAGCCAGGTGGACTCTGCGAGCCAAGAGCACCCAGTCTTGTACCTGAGCAGGAAGCTGTTACCAAGGGAAGTGGCCTATTCCACGATGGAAAAGGAGTGCCTGGCCATAGTGTGGGCCCTGCAGCGTCTGCAACCCTATCTATACGGGCGCCACTTCATCGTGGAGACGGACCACAATCCCCTCAGCTGGTTACACACTGTCTCCGGGACGAATGGCAGGTTGTTGCGATGGAGCCTGGCGCTCCAGCAATACAACTTCACCATTCGACACAAAAGGGGCCGTGACCACGGTAACGCAGACGGGCTGTCCCGACAAGGAGAGGTCGCGGACGGGCGCACGGGGGAACACCGGAGTGTGCTGCCCCCTAGCGCCCTCAAAAGGGGGGAGGTGTGAGGTAAATCCGGAGATATGACGATAAATCATGATATTCAAGTTATGTCAGGAAGCCCTCTCCTGGTGTCACCCCCCCTTTCCTTCACACAACTCCTTCAATCAGAAAATTTACCACAGGGATAAACGGTTTGTTTAGCAGATAGGTGTCAAAGGAACTGGTCTGTGTTCCACTTACACCTCCATGGCCATCTCCTGTGATATGGAGATTAGATGATGTGGGAACAATGGACACAGGATGACTCCCTGCCGTGACCCTGTGGTAGGGGCTGCTATCTAATTAGCAAGCTTGGAAGTATCCAGACAGAACGACTCCAGTAAAATATGGTTCATATCTCGCAAGCCATATTTCCGATAAATATGGCAACCATAAAAATGGTGTCTCTGCATGCGGACGATGCTGGCACACCTTTTTTATGGGAGTAGGACATTGGGAAGTACCCCAGGCGTGATATCAGCCAATGGGGAACTAGTAGACAAGTCATGAGTCCTCTCGTTCTGTAGCTAAATTCATAACTGTCACAATGAGAGCGTTGGCGTCCGCCTACGACGCTCCCAGGCAAAGTTATGGCCCATATTCCATGTTGTGGATATTGTCCATAACTCCAGCCAGGGGTGGAGCAGTGCTCCCTCTGAGGTCACTAAGGTAGGAGGGGACCTTGATTTGCCCAGGTTGATAACCCTACTTCGGCCATTTTCCAGTGTTCTTTCGCTGGGGGTCACGTGTAGGAAACATCTGTGGGAAGGATCCTAGAAACCTGGTTCACAGCGCCCCCCTGTGGCCAGACGCACAAGGTAACTGCTGGAACTGTGTATGCCTGTTTGTAAACCATGCTTTATCTGTAACTGTACTCTGACATATGTATATTCTGTAGATCTCCTATTGTATATATTGTAGTTTCTAGTGTGCTTTAGGCTGATTAAATTATATAATTAATCTTGGGCTGTTCTGTTATCTCGATCTTGAATCCCACGTCTGTGTGTTCGGCTAATAGTTACCGTGAAGCGGTTGGTGGCAGCGAGTTTGTGCCAAGGATTATTGTGGGGAGGCCAGTGAGATTCGGGGAGATTTTATATATTCCGCCCGCGGAGGTCGGGGGAATATATACCCTACTCTCACCGGGGACCCTTCAATAATCGGCATAAGTAGTATAGCGGCCTCCTTGCTTATTGTCGGGCAATTCCATAATTGGCCTGACTATAAGAGGGGCGCTAGAGAGCGCATCACGTGCTCTGTCTGTCGGTCGGGAGGTATAAAGGAGGGGTGACCCCCACTTGTTACCCCCCGATTGTGACGTACTGGTAGCCAGCGCGGGGGATTTCTGAGTGACCCCCCCGGTGGTTCGTGACAATAATAATAAATAATAATAATATGACAAAATAAATGTGATGTTTTTTCAATATTCCTTAGGTTGGGTCATCATCCTTGCATCGCAGTCTTCATTCCTATTGAATATTTTTAAAATAATGTACTCCCCTTATAAAATAAAATGAACAGAATCAAATCTGTGTCCGCTGCTCTACTGTTGTGCTGCTGCGCTCTATTTCTGCTTATCCAAGGTTCATGTGTGGCACCCCTGAGGCTCCAGTCACCACATAGGTACTGCACCTCAGCCAGAGGTGTGGTATCCCATTCCCAGGTAAGGAGGAGGCCACAAGTCAGTGAATACATATACATACACAAACTCTTAATTTAGCAACACTCCATTAGGCCGTGGTTAGGGCAAGTTGCACCTTAGGGAAATCACAGTCCACAAGCCAATCTGGAGGTGGGGTTTAGTTAGTGGGAGAAGACTGTAGAATGTTAGGCGGGCTTTGCACGTTGCGACATCGCAAGCCGATGCTGCGATGTCGCACGTGAGAGTCCCCGCCCCCGTCGCAGCTGCGATATCCTTGTGATAGCTGCCGTAGCGAACATTATCGCTACAGCAGCTTCACATGGACTCACCTGCCCTGCGACCGTCGCTCTGGCCGGCGACCCGCCTCCTTATTAAGGGGGCGGGTCGTGCGGCGTCACTGCGACGTCACACGGCAGGCGGCCAATAGGAGCGGAGTGGTGGAGATGAGCAGGATGTAAACATCCCGCCCACCTCCTTCCTTCCGCATATCCTACGGAAGCCGCGGTGACGCCGGTAGGAGATGTTCCTCGCTCCTGCGACTTCACACACAGCGATGTGTGCTGCCGCAGGAGCGAGGAACAACATCGGACCGTCGCGTCAGCGTAATTATGGATTACGCCGACGCTGCACCGATGATACGATTACGACGCTTTTTGCGCTCGTTAATCGTATCATCGAACCTTTACACACTACGATGTCGCATGCGATGCCGGAAGTACGTCATTTTCAATTTGACCCCACCGACATCGCACCTGCGATGTCGTAGTGTGCAAAGCCCGACTTAGTCAGTCAGGACGTGGACGCGGAGGAGACGAGTCCTGGGGTCTGGAGCTGGAGCAGCTTGTCCCACGATCAACACAGAAGGAGTCCTAGAGCCACGGGAAGTGCACCATACACCCGTGGGCTCGCATCCACAGCCGGAATAACGGTTGGAGGGACTTGGCCGCAACGTGGTCCGGTCCTTACATTAGCGGAGGACTAGAAGATTCAGCTAGTAAACCAGAGGCTGAGGTTACTTCAAGTACTGAAGCCACCACCGCTCATAACCCACTGAAAAGGTGACTACATAGGACCGAGGGACAAGGCAGGAAAGCCACCCATAAAAGGGATCCGCAGGCACCGGCTCAGGGCACTTTGCGTGAGGTGCGGGGCAGGCGGGAGAGGCCAGCGCAGGAAGTTGACTAGGGAAGAAAAACAGAAGTGTACCAGATTGTGCCTCCGAACTATCCGGGGATCAGCTGGGGCCCATCACAGCAGTACCCAGCACTCTGAGGGCAGCTTCTGACTAGTCATGGTAACTTGGAACTATCAACAGTGAGTAAAGAAGTTGTGATTGCATTCATATGTTGCCCAGTTATTGCATGTGCCTCCGGCCCTGCACCCCGCCATTAACTCTCGACACTATCGACAGCCTTGGGGCCCAGCTCTACCTGTGGAGCGCTATACCAACTCAGCTGCATCACCACCAGCCCCAAGAGAACTGAATAGCAGCGGCAGCACCTATCTTGCTGCACAGGTGGCATCATGACATCTCCCCTTGTAAATAACTTTCTACCCCATCATCTCTTTAAACCGACACCACTGGGGTCATGAAGCCAGGCCTTGCCGCCGTGCTAACATCCTCTCCTAAGAACAGAACCAGCCCAGTAATGAGTGCCCCCATGGCCCCGGTGGGTGTGTCACATGCAAGGGAAGTAATCAAAAGGATAATTCTCTGCTTCACCATAAATAATAGGTGCTCAGAAAATATTAGACAATATAATGTAGAACATTTCTGGCACACAAAGAGTGGTGAAAAAGTTTTTTTTTAATTTATTTTTAAGTGATTTCTGCAAAAAGTCACACCAAAAACTCCTTATGCCAACGTTTCGGCTCTTTTAGGCAGAGCCTTTAGCAAGGCAAAGGATCCTGGGGTGGACGATTGTCCCGCTCCCGGGATCCCGGCACCTCCTATCACTCACCGCTCCAGTCGCCGGTTCCTCTGTCCGCAGCTGCTCCTCTCGCTTCCCCTTCTGTGCGTCCTCCATGCCTCCCGTCTGCCGGTCCCTGCGTCCCGCTGCGACCCGGGACTCTGTGCCTGGCTCCCCTGTATCTCCTCCACCTCTCTCTCTGCTTCCTGTACTGGTCTCCGGCATTCGGGCCTTGCGCATGCGCATTAGTTCGCGAGCGCGTTCACTCACCTCTTCTTAAAGGGCCAGCGTCACTGGAACAGGATATGGCTGATTACAGGTACAGGGTATATAAGACTTCCTTTTCCATGTGGGCGGTGCCTGTTCAACGTGTTCTTGTAGCTAGATGTGCAGGTCCCTCTGTGCTTTGTACCCAGGTTAACCCTGTCTCTTCCACAGTGCCTGTCTGCCGTCCTGAGTGTGTCCAGCTTGCCGGTGTCCCAGGAGTTGCTCCAGTGACTATCAGCTGTGGATCCTGTCATCTTCTGTCAGCCTGTACCCATCACCAATCCTGGATTCCACCTGGTTACCTCAGCCTGCACGTCTCGCTGGTCCTAGACCCCGTTTGCTGTTACCACTCGGCACCCTTACCCGGTTCCAGTCACCCGTCCTGCATACGGTTCCCGTTGGACTTATAGCCATATCCCATACAGACTTCTGAAGGACACGAAACCCGAACTCCCTTGTGTCCCGGCTGCTGTGCATCTAGGCCCTCTGGGGAGGCTGCCAGACAGTCCCTGTATAGGGGTGCGCTTCTGGTTGTCTCTCTGGGGGAGTCCGGTGCACGGTCCTGTGGATCCACCTCTGGACTGAATGTTACAACTATAACAGGGTTTGCAGAAAAGTATTGCAGAGAGTATTATGCCATTTTCTGCAAACCCTGCTATAGTCCACCCCAGGATCCTTTGCCTTGACAAAGGCTCTGCCTAAAAGAGCCGAAACATTGGCATAAGGAGTTTTTGGTGTGACTTTTTGCAGAAATCACTTAAAAATAAATTAAAAAAATAATTTTTCACAACTCTCTGTGTGCCAGAAATTTTCTCCATTATACATGCAAGGGAAGTGACAAAACAATATGATGCAAACCCCAGGAGGCGTGGTGTTGAGACTGCTTGAACAGCCCCACTGCAGAAACGAAGTATGTATATATTTTACTCACTTACATGGCTCTATTAATTCTCGAGACATCACTGTACCCATTGGGGCTCACAATCTAAATTCCCTATAAGCATGTCTTTGGAGTACTTGGAGGAAACCCATGCAAACACACGGAGAACACACAAACTCCTTACAGATGTTGTTCTTGATGATGTTTAAATCCAGGACCCCAGCGCTGCAAGACTGTAGTGCTAACCACTGAGCCACCGTGCTGTATTATTTTTATTTTATTATTGAGAGTATTTATTTAAAAAGGGGTAGTCAGGTAGTGAACAACCCCTTTTACAGCTTACTTACATACGTCTTTAAATTATAGTATGCAAAATGTCAATCATGCAAAGTTTTCCTTTAAGCAGTTTAGATTTTACCAAGCAAATCAAAGTCTGTGGCAATCTTTCGGCATGTTGGAGAAAAATACTTTTTTTTGACAGTTTTCAAATATAGTAGAATGAGATGCTAGGCAATATGTGAACTATTCCCAATACAGTCCCTGACAGAAGTTCTGTTGGTTTCATTCATTGGTTTCGTAAATTACTAAATTACTCTTTTGAAAGCTGAAACCCTTCCAAATTTGGTTTACGTTATGAAAATAAAGTTGCTGCGAAGCTGAAATATTGATCATTTAATGAACACAGAAATGACATATTTTGGCAACACAAAAGTTTTGTTACCCACAGAAAGTAATGTGAAATTCAAAGAAATAATTAACTTCTAATACAAAGCTATGTTGCATAACATTGGTGAATGAAATTGTGGTGCTATTAGAGCCATATTTAATATTTTGTGTGACTTCTATAAGATTGAAGGACTGCATCCATGCGGTTCAACAATGATTCATACAATTTATTGATGAAGTCATCAGGAATAGCAAAGAATGCAGTCTTACATGCTTCCCAGAGTTCATCTAGATTCTTTGGCTTTGTCTTCCAAGCTTCCTCTTTAATCCTACCCCAAATATGCTCAATGATGTTCATGTCTGGTGACTGGGACTGTAGAGGCAGTTGACATCAACTTCAGGGAATTTTACTCAGATGTCAATTAACCAGGGCAATTGGGACGAGGTGAGGCAAAACAGCAGAATTGGCGCAACTAATGCATGCACCAATTCTGAGGCAGCTGTGGGATGATATTTCATGCTGGGAATGGCCAAATAATCATGAGTCTCTCCAGCCTTCTAATATCAGCTCTCAGCTGTCTGCTTTACCATGCCTGGTTATTAAAAATAGGGGGGACCCCATGCCATTTTTTTTAAAATTAATTTATTAAATTAAATCAGCCTAAAATCACCTTTAGTTCCACATGAAAGGCACTAAAGGGTTCAAGTGTAAAACCCTGCCTATATGCCTGCTCTAATCTAAGCTATCTGTCCTACATCACCTCTCCCTGAATTGCAGTATACCGAGCATCGTGAGGACTTGAGCATGGCGATTGAGCAGCTGCGATACTTTGCTGAGTACTGAGAATGCCCGAGCACCCCAAATCTCAATTGAGTATTGAGCAGGGCCGAGTATGCTCGCTCATCAATAGTGGCAATCATTCAACAGAATAACAAATGCTAATATTCTTGTGAATTTATTTTCCATTTTGGAGATTGATGGAAGGTACAATTAAGGCTGGCTCTTTGGATGTACACGGCAATATAGGCTGATTTTACAGAGCAGCTTTATGATTACGTTTCTACAACAAAGCTAGATTAGGCTTTTCTTCTTGCAGCATTGTTACCTAGGTTTTATGAGCTGAATTATTTATGTTGAAGTGCATATACAATATTTAATGTTTTTGGGTCAGACTGCAGTATTAGCTTTACAGTAGACATTATTGTATTCCTCTTACTTCAAATGATCCTTTCTTTAAGTACAGTTAATCTGCATAAAATAGAATTCTACAATGTTCTATAATCATACAATATAATACATTACTACTAAAGAGCAATTCCACTAATGCATGATTGTATTGAAAGGAGCACAAATGTCTACGTACTGTACTGCAACAGATTAATTAAATAAGGGATTTGTATGACCCCAATTCAATGACTCCCCTCTTCTTCCTTGCCTTATGTCTTCCTTTCTTTTGCAGAAGTTCCCAGTTTTTATGCAGTACAATAAAACTGCATTTGTGGCAATTCTTACTGGACAACTATATAGAGGCTATTGACAGTCACTGGGTTGTCTGTGTGAAGGTGATACGTGACCAGGTTTTTACTACCTGGAATAAGAGCAGCATGATATAGGGGCAAAGACCCTGATTCTAGCAGTGTCATTTACTGGGCTGCTTGCTGCAGTTTTAATAAAAATGCTTTTTTTGGTGCTGAAGACCTACCAGTTTTCTGAATGCTGACATTAATTTAACCCTGCACAATCCACTGATTGTTAGTTTTCTGTGCGCACTGTGCATAGGCAGAAAGGTTAAAATGTAGCTAATGAACATTAAGGACTACCTAGAGGCAGGTTTACTAGTTCTTAATACAGACGGGTCGACCTGAACATGTTCGGGTTCGTCGGGTCCAGCTGGACTTAAAAAAAAGATCTTCTCTCAACTGGACTTGACCGGAACTTTAGCCCAGACCCCGAACCTAAGTCTGTGGAGACCCAAGCGTTATTGCTAGTAAGGACTAGGAGGCTGCAAAAGGAAGGAAAATGGGTATTAAAGCAGGACAATTTTACATACCGAGTCTCTGCACGGCTATCACATTGTTTCTGGGTCCACTCATTAAACCTTATGAATATTCCCTGCTTCCCCGCCCAGCCTCTGTGACAGCGTGTGTGATTGGTTGCAGTCAGACTTCACCCCCACCCTATATGCTGGCATCTGTGATCGGTTGCCCCTACACAAGCTCTCTGTGCTCCTGAAGTGGAGTGTAAAAATAAATAAATAATTGGAAAAAAATGACATGCGGTCCCCTCTGTATGTAGCCCATTTGGAAACGTCAGAGTGGTCAGGACAAAAATCAGCAGCACTAAGCAGTGTTGCTGTGAATCCAACACTGGAATGATATAAACACCTAGTAAAAGCAGCAGCACAGGTTTCTGGGCATCTGTGCCTTTAGTTTTCTCTCTGTCTTTCTCTGTGCTTCTTCCCTGTCTCTGTTGACTTGTATCAGGATATGTAATATGGATTAGTGAGCTCGTATCCATCTTGTTTTAACTACAAAACATTTTAGCTGTTTTACAGAGTAAATGGTGATTTCAGAAGTTCGAGGGAGGAGGAGAAATGACTAAGTGAAGGAAGAAACCTCTCTGGTAATACATAATAGAAAATGTATTACCTTGTACTATTGAGTTATGGAAATTTTGATATTGATTATTCATTCATTGATTATACAAAGGGAGTATGAGCAGCACCATGCTTTGGTTATTTTATAATCTCTGAGATTTTGCTGCAGAATTTCACTTTTTTTTTTAAACTTTTTTCAATTTTAGGTAAAATCTACAGCCTTTCTTTCAAACAATATGGAGAAAGCATTTGCAAAGTTCTGTAAATATCAATGTACCCTACAGTAATATAATGAACCCAAGAACTATCCATTCAAGTTATCCTCAAGTGAAAGCTATAAATATTGCAAAACCCCAACGACTAGTAAATAGAGATGTATGAATGAACACTATAGTGCATAAAATTGTAATCATTGTTTTTGCAGAACAAAACAGCAGTAGATGTTGCATCCAAGTCCTGGTATTTAAAGTATTGTCCGATACCTTGATATTTATGGCCTATTCTTACAATATACACACAGCAAAAAAGGGCAACCAGTCCAGTTAGCCCAGAACAACATATCTAATGCACAAACAGGATGCAGACAAGCCTCTCAACATGATGGACACTTCACAGGTGCAAGGTAAATTGCACACTAGTGGCGCGCATAGGGCACTGTTCACACTCGTATGCACATGGTGTCCAGCCATCAACCTATTACCACGCCCTTACTATTAGATTAGGCGGGTTACTCGGACACTACTCACTGCAGCACGCAAGGGACAGAAATTCCACTATGCACGGCCGTATTAAGAGGCCCGGCTGCACCCCGCATAATCAAAGTGCAAAAAATACATATAATATATGTGAGGTATTAGTTTGTAAATTGGCCAATATACGTAAGCCCACAATCCTCATCACGGATCCTCACGCTTGCGGGTCCCTACACTGATAAATATCAAAAATAGCAACAAGAAGAGGAGATAAAAACTCCCCCAAAAATGTATTATAAAATGTACTCACAGCAAAAAAGGGCAAGGTAAATTGCACACTAGTGGCGCGCATAGGGCACTGTTCACACTTGTATTCTTACAATAGGCCATCAATATCAGATCGGTGGTGGTGCGACGCCCTTCACCCCTCCCAGTAAGCTCTTTCCAGTGTCAGATGTGCTTAGATGTGGAGCGTAAAAGCACAGCTTCCTCAACTGCATAGTGGCTGTAGCGGAATACTGCAGATTCACCTCTATTCATATGAATAGTGGAAGGGCAGTACTAGGCCACGGACACTAAGCAGGTAAGGGAGCTGTGTTGTGCATTTCCCCAACTGATTATATCCATCCACTGGAACTGGGAAGAACTGCTCGGCAGGGGTGCAGGGTGTCGCACTACCACCGATCTGATATTGATGACCTATACAAAAGATAGCCATTAATTATAAAATACCGAGCAACCACTTTAAAGGAAATCTGTCAACGTCATAGCCATGTGACCAGTCTGATGTGAATATTGTACAGACATTGGGTTAAAGATTGGTCACATGGCTATGACATCACGGAAGATCCTGTAAGTCAGATATAGCAGAGCTGAGGATGCTCGCCCACCTTTGGACTACGTCGAAGGTTTTTTTTTTGAGTAATAAAGATGGAGTCCTAAATGTCTTCTGTTTTATTTCTAAAACAATATTTTTTCTCTGTGTTGTTGTTTTATTTTACTGTTAAAATAACAGACAATCACAGATGTGGTCACAGAATGGGCGTCTGTGATTGGATGCTGGAGTAACCTGAAACCAGTCCATACATTCTAGCATCTAGGATGTATGTGTGTAGCCCCGCATTACCTTCAGGTGCAGGTGGTCGCAGGGTCTCCACGGGTTTGGAAATCTTCTGGTCACAGGTAGGTTAACTTCAATGGGGGATTCGTGACACCACTCTCGGTATTTGCGGTCAGGGGGGTGACCGCCACTGCTGTTTAGGGGACGCCTGGGGCTGATGTTATTTGCAGTCAGTTGTTGTGGCCTCCTGAGAGTGAGGCTAGCCCCAGGGCCCGGTGTAAGTGAGTAGTACCACAGGTCGCAGAAGAATTCACGCACAAACAGCAAAGTCTTTCAGGGTTTTTACTCACTTTCAGATGGCAGGGGTGAGTTAACCCAGGCGATGCTGTGATGCTCCAAGAGGGGAACCAGGCTCCTTCAGGCTGACTTAGGGGTGGCTGCTGACTCGCCTTCCAAGCCCTCTTGTTTTTGTGGTGACCCAGACTTGAAGTCCTACGAGGTCACCCAGGGAAGTTGCTTCTGCCTGTTCTCCCCTTTTCAGCCCGTTTGCTTGCAGCCTGGACTAAGTAACTCCGGCTTCTTGCCTCTTGTCAATTATGGGCTCTCTTGTTGCTGCGTGGCTCCGGACTCTGTGTAGGTTTGGTGAAGGGCATGAAGTGCCCTTACCAGCAGGTTTGGCAGACCAACTGAATGGGCCCCTGCTCTGGGGACCTGGAACCCCATGCGGGCCTGGTCCACCAGGCAGTCCCCTTACTCCGCCACCTTTTAGCACTCCGGCCCTAGGTGGTTTTCTGGTGGCACTGCAAGGTGGCCATTCTCCCCTTCCAGCAACCACTACACCTACGGTGTCTGACTAGTTACAGCCTGCAGTTTCTCTCTCTCTACAACTGCTCTCTCTCCCTGAGCTTCACTAACTGACTTGGCTCACTACTCACTACCCTCTGTGCCTGCCTCCGCAACTTAGCAACCAGCCTCTCTACCACACCCCTTGAGTGGAGATGGAGGCCACGCCCCCTCCTGGATTTCCCAGGGGTCCCTTTAAAGGTAAGTGTGGGAGACCTGGTTACTATGTGCCTGTGTGTCCACACCCTGGTCAGCCTTCTGGATTACCTGTGTTGTACTGATCCAACATTGGTGCAGTACTTAGTGGTGCCTGACCAGGTCAGGGGCGCCACATATGGGCAGATACCAGGTTACTCCAATAGCCAAACACATACACCCATTCTGTGACACCGTTTGTGATTGGCTGTTGGGTCCCTCACAGTAGTGAAAAAATAAATAAATAATTTAAAAAATGATATAGCGCTCCACTGAATTTTTGATTCTCAGTGCACATAAAGCGGATGGCTATGGCTGCCACCCCCATATTCCTGGCTTTACCTTGGCTGGCAATCAAAATACAGGAACAGGAAGCTCATTATTTTTTGTTAATTATTTAAAAAAATAATTTAAAAAAATGTGTAAGCTCCCGCCGTATTTTGATTGCCAGTCAGGTAAAGCCAGGCAGCTGGAGGCTGGGATTCTTAGCATAGTAAGGCCCAAGCGTTCTGGGCCCCCCACGCTAAAAACAGCAGCCCGCAGCCACCTCTTGAAATGTCGCATTGTTTCTTAGCACCATTTCTAGGCTCTTTACCCGGCTCGTCTAGCGGCCCTAATGGCGGTGGCACGCAGGGTAATAAAGGGAATAATACCAGCTTTGTATTCTCGGTGGTACTAACCCCGAAATTTATAGTGTCATGCCAAATTAGACATGGCCACCATGAATTTCTAGTAAAAAGTAAAAAAAAAAAATACAACACATAGAATTTTTTTTTATTAGAAATAAAACAAAAACAAATTAGAGACTCCATCTTCATTATAAAAAAATCCTTAGTCCGATGTAGTCCGATAGAGCAATGTCAGCTCTGCTTCATCACTCTATGTAGACAAGTGTCTCTACAGAGCAAGAAGCAGGGACCATGTCAGATCTGCTTCATCACTCTGTAAAGACAAGCGTCTTTACAGAGAGAGAAGCAGGGAGAGCCATGTCAGCTCTGCCTCTTCGCTCTGTGCAGACATATACAGAGCGAGAAGCAGGGAGAGCCATGTTAGGTCTGCTTCATCACTCTGTACAAAGCGAGAAGCAGGCTGAAACTGAGGGTATGATTCCACTTGCATATGACTCGTGAATTCTCACATTGCATCACCCCACATGGCCTGACACTCTCAAGACAGGAGAGGCTCAGCTGCATGGAAATAAATGCAGCTGACCTGCTCCTGTTGGTATCATGTGCGCCATGCTGGGTGATGTGATGCGACATTTTGTGCTGTTTTGTCCAGTGGAGTTTTGTCTTTCTGTTCATCTTACGCAGCAATAACCCTAGTATTGGACTTCTATTGGTTTATCCCACCCATACTTAGCAGGGTTGTCAACTTGACTTTTTATTTTTTCCTGACACTTAACCAAAAAATCACAGACAGACAATATTTTTTATAGACACAATGGAAAACTATAAGAAATCATTCTGAGTATAAGTGATACCTGTCTACAGACCGTAAGTCTGATATGAAGACATCAGCTCCTTTCATTGCGAACTGTAAAGTGCTAATAATTATCAAAATAATATACGTATGTTTCTTCAGCTTGAAAAAAAAATCACGGATGCATTACATTTTTTTTATGAATAGCTCAAAATGCCTTATTTTTATGGACTGTCTTGGAATTTCTGTATGATTGGCAACACTGATACTTAGGAACAATGAGTTGTGTATTCAGACTTGTATCCTGCTACAATTTGTTTGACTGTACGCTAATGGAACAATTCTTGACATCCTCCTTTGACCCCTTTAGCTGACAAGTTGTTTGCTTGCATAGGATCCCCTTTGGCTGGATGTTTTTCTTCTATCCCACTATTCTCAGTATACTCGCGGAGAAAACCCAACAAGGCTGGCAGTTTTTTTTTCAGTAAATACTGTTTCTGGCTAGTCTAGGACCAATGACCATACTTTGATCAAATTCACCCAGATCCCTTGCTATCCCCATTCTAATGTGAATTTAGATGGAAACTGATCCACAAAGATCTTGCTCATTTGATTTAATGCTACATTCAGATGTCACAGATCTAATTTTCATATGAGGAAGCTCCAAAGACATCTGATAAAATAACCATTCAATGTACAATAAATATAGGCTGCCTTTATCAGTATTTGCACAAAGTATGATGGCATTATTGAAGAAGTCATTGTTCTAGCAAACATACTGGGGCACCACACCACATTGTCTGTGACTTAAGGCCATGTTACACACAGTGATAAATCTTTGGCAGATCTGTGGTTGCAATGAAATCATGGACATATTGTTCCATTTGTACACAGCCACAAACCTGGCACTGATTGTCCACAATTTCACTGCAACCACAGATCTGCCGCAGATTTATCTCTGTGTGTAAAGTGGCCTTTAGTACTCACCAATGACTTATCATTGACGTCAGCTCGTTGAATCCGCATAGATAACAATATGTTGTGTAATGACGATATCGCTATGTACGTGTCCATATATGTTTATGTTGATGATTGTGTACACATATTACAGATGGTAGTTAGATATATACATGTATAGAAGACACTGTACTTGTAACAGATAATGGAATTCAATCTCTCCACTGAGAGCAGCCTCTTATGGGGATTAAAATCCAGGTCCAAACTTTCACTCAGTTTGAAACTCAGCCCCGCATTAGCCCACCTACAGAAAGTGCCTCCTAAACTAGGCTAATTGTGATTAGCTCAAGAAGGTGGCACAATAACTGAGCAAAACAAATTAATGAGTCAGTACTTTGCTTCGTCCCATGCAGTTTTGGTGTAGAACACTTTGGATTTTCATTCCACATTCACTTTACGCATGAGATTTATTTAGCCTTCATTAACATTGCTATAGCTGGAAATATACAAATAAATTATGGAGAAATACATTTGGATTTCAGTTATGGGAGAAAAATGTTTATTAGATAATCAAAACCATGTGAACAGGGGCTTGCTAGCAAATTTTGTCCCAGGGCAAGCACACAGCAGCGGCCCATCCTTATTGTATTTACCTCTGGCTCTTCATATAGGGAGTACAGGTTACAAGGCTTTAAAAAGATAAAGCCGATGTAATATTACATCCAATATATAGGAGAATGTGACTGGTGTATAATATACTATGAGTACAGACAGTTATATGAAGGGCCACATATAAATAATGCAGCAGTGCTCATAATCAGCCACAGATATTTACTGTACATCGTGCTGTTCAGAGCCACAGTTCCCAAGATTGTGGGGAACCCAGCGATAAAATCCACAGTGATTGAAACATCATCCCCTATCCATAAACGATAGCTTCCAAACTTGTGATAACAAATTTAAACAAGTTTTTCAAGATTTATTTTTATTTGCCTATAGCAGGGGTGGGGAACCTCCGGCCCGCGGGCCGCATGCGGCCTGCCATGTCCTTTTCTGCTGCCCCAGGCAGATTCCCGGGGCGGCAGTGCTCAAACCACCACCGCGGTCTTGCGGGCCGCCGGCCCTTTAAATCCCCACATGCTCTGCTTGTGGCCAGTTGCAGCGAGCTCAGGACTTACTTTATGGGCGAGTTTAGCGCTCTGCGCTTATGTGCCACAGCAGGTTCACAGCTTCTAGCAGTGTGTGCCCGCCCTCTGGAGCGGTGTGCCCGCCCCTCTACCATCCAGAGCATTGTGCCCACCCCTCTGCCCTTAGGAGCTGCATGTCCGGCGCCTGCTCTCTGGTGCTATGAGTCCGGCGTTGCTATGTGTCCAGCACCTGCCCTCTGCTGCTGTGTGGCCTTTCCAGTGCTTTGTGGCCCCCTCCCCCTCAGAGTTGCGTGCAACCCTCAGTGCTTTGTGCCCACCGATGCTGTGTATCACCCCAGGTTTGTGTGTCCCTCCTCCCCCCCAGTGATGTCAGGGCTCCACAAGTGCTGTGTGTAGCCCCCCCACTGTTGTGTGACCCCCAGTGATGCCTGTGCCTCCCACCAGTGATGCCTGTGCCTTCCACCAGTGATGCCTGTGTCTCTCACCAGTGATCTCTGTGCCCTCCACCAGTGATGTCTGTGCCTCCCACCAATGATGTCTGTGCTCCCCTTGTGATGTCTTTATCCCGCTGTGATGTCTGTACCCCACCCAGTGATGTCTGTGCCACACCCGCCAGTGATGTCTGTGCTCCCCAGCGATGTCTGTGCCCCCAAGTGATGTATGTGCCCCAGCCCCTCTTGTAGTGTATGTGCCCCAGACCCTCCGTAGTGCTCTCTGTGCTGAATGCCCACAGTGTCTCCTGTGATGTGCATGACCCCAAAGTCTCCTGTGATGTGCATTCCCCCAAGCATCTCCTGTGATATGTATGCCATACATATATATGGCATATACATCACATTGGAGAAGCTGGTGGCATATACATCACAGGAGGGGCTGGGGGAATATACATCACAGGAGGGGCTGGGACATATACATCAAAGGAGGGGCTGGGGGCATATACATGTCCCCAGCCCATTGTGTAATGTAGGTGCCCCAGTGTCTCCGGTGATGTATATACTGCAGTCCCAGCATCTCCTATGTGATGTATATACAGCATTCCCAGCATGTCCTATGTGATGTACATGCCCCCAGCCCCTCTAGTGATATATGTGACCCCAGTGTCTCCTGTAATGTATATACAGCATCTGTTATGTGACGTATATGATTTACCAATCTTATTACAAAGAGTTGACTGCACTCCAGACCAAGACAAACCTGAAAAAGCAGCTGTGAGAAGAAACATGATCAGTATCACCAAACATCAGAGCCGCACCAAAGAGAAGTAGGTCCGGCCACCACAGTAAGGGTGAGTTAATTAATTGTTTGACCAAATATAGCAGGGTCATTTTCGCATTGATAATTTTGTGCGACCCCCGAAGGTTGGTAGAAATTTTTAAATGGCCCCTGACTTAAAAAAGGTTTCCCACCCCTGGCTTATAGGAATGTAGAGGATAATGAACAAAAAATAAATAATAAACCAATAGTGATCCTCCAAAGTGCAATGTGTCCTCTCCAATAACAGGACAGGGGAACTAGTACTGTGCAAAGTATATCTGACGCCCTGGACTAGCCAGGTAGTCACAGACAGGCCCTTGCACAAACACCAGTCCCCTAAAAAGGTAACAGCAGCCAACCTAAAAACCCTGAGTCACCCCTCTTAGGCTTTGACGTTCACACCCGGGTGCGGAGCAAGGCGGTTGTCCACGCCCACTGAGGAGTTTGGATAGCCTGAGGCGGGAAGAGCAAGTAGATTAGTTTTGGAGGTGAAAGAGAGAGGAGTAAAACGTCTGTCGGGGATCTGGGTCGTAGCCCAGATACCCTGTGGCCAGGAGGCAGACAGTGGTTGCCGCCTGCAGGAGCCGGAAAGACAGCTGGTGGAACCGTAAGGGACCGGGACAGGGTAGTGGCCCACCGGTACTGGACCGGGGAACCAACTGGAAACCGGAGCACCAGGAGGGGTACTCAGACCTAGTACGAGGCCCAGAAACCACTGGATCGAGTCAAATTCACTGATTGAGGTCTGGACCTTAGGTTCTTTCCCACCCAAGTCCCGACTGAAGGCAACAGCCCAATGAGGGGGATAGAAAGCCACCGCACAGGCAGAGAGATCCCACGGGCCAGCATCTGCGGGCAAACGGGCTCTCCCGACATACACAAAGCCGGGGAGCGGACTCCAGTCGCGGAAGCGCAGGCAGTCAAAATCTACAAATGAGGTGCAGGAGAAAGGGGGGGACCACCAAACCGGGTGGGGGACCAGACGCAGCCAGCTGCGGGCACCGATTACCATCTTTTTGATTTACCAGAGACTGCGGTGTATCTGTCATAGTGAGCCCTCGGGCCGCGCACCGCTCCGCATCACACCAACACGCCCGCACCCCCACATGCTAACCCCAACAACCGGGCCCTGGGACCATCAACCCCCTACCCACGGAGAGGTCAACACCTGGCTGCGCAACACCGTCCCCGGGAGCCTAGTCAACGGCAGTGGTGGTATCCACACTCACCATGACCCGTGGGTGGTGTCACGAACTTAAACCTAAAACTGCGGCTCCGGCCGTGAACCTCCCCACCGAAATCCCCTCACGTAGCACCAGCCTTTCCTTCAGAGCGACGTAACCCCCGGGTCCGAAGGCGCTCGAGCCACCCACCAATTGCAGTATCCGCCATCTTTTGGCGCGAAGATTCCCGCCAGAGTCTTCTTCCCCACAGAAAGGGCGCGAAAGGCCGAAGCCCTGCCCCCTGGGAACAGAGCGATGCAGGAAAGCGCGCGGCTGAAAAGTAAAACTGGGCAGAAAGAGCGCTGAGTGCAGCGAAAAGACCAAGTGGGGGGCGGGTGAAGATCCCGTGCTATGTGACTGAGTGGATAAAGGGCAGGGACTCCAGGACTCTGCTACCCATTTGGTTCCTGGACCCCAAAGCAACAACATGTCCGCCCTGTCCGGCAAGCCAGAGATCCCGGAGCCCGTGCCCGGAACAGCGGCGTGGGTGGAAGCCCGGATGAAGCTAATGTGCTGCCGCTTGCAAGCCCATGTGCGGTTCCTGATGGACTGGTGGGCGGCCGAGATGGAGGAGATTGCTGCGGCCGTGTGGGTACGTGAAGTGGAGGCAGTTTTTGGAATCACAGGAGAGCGACCCACGCCCGTATGTCCCCGAGGGACCGGCCGCTGCAGCTGAGGGACCCGGTCTGCCCCTGGCTTCCATGCTGCACCCCTCACCACCCGTACTGGCTGCCGCCGCTTCCCCCTTCGGCCCGCTGCCCCCAACACCGGCGGCGGAACCAGACGCCCGCAAGGATCCACCTGTGAAAGCAGCACGCGGACGGCCGCACATTCGGCCTGCACCGATTCCGCTCCCATGGAACAGCAGTCCCCGGAAGATGCCCGTTCCCGGTGTGGACCCGCCAGTCCCGGAAATGACCGCGTACAAGGAGATCCTGGCCCCGATAGTCCGCACGGCCAAGGAGGAAGTGGGCGCTGCCCGGAAGAAGGCCCAGCAGGTGAGGCTGGTCGTTCCCAGGTCTCAGGCCTCGGCTGAAGTCCCGCGGGGTTACCGCTGCCAAGCAGCAGAGCCGGCCGTGACACAGCGAGGTTCCCCACAGAGGGTGTCAGTCATTGCCGACACCAGGGATCTCCGGCTGGGCCAGACTCCCGCACAGAGAGACCTAGAGCAGGCAGACGCTCCGTATTGGGAGCGGCGGCCGAACCAGCTGGGCCGAGAAATAGCGGCCCGTGAGAAGTGAAGAGCTGAAGTGCTAGCCCGTACCATCTGGGAAAAGGAGAACTTGCGGAGTGCCACCTATCAGGTGCGGGGCCCGACCTACGAAGGCCAAGTCCGCCGGTTTGACCCCCAGCACGAATGGGGGTTCATCTTCGAACCGGGCCTGGAGGCCGAGATCTTTGTTTCCCGTCGGGACGTCAACTCCCACCTCCCGATGGACCATCCGGATCGTGATCTGGTGCCCGGCGACCTAGTCATCTACACCCGGCATTGCGGGGAGACGGGCTGGTTCGCCATCAGTGTCAAGAGGAGGGAGAGCCATTGCGTCCAGAGGCACCCCCAGCCCTCTCCCCCGCCGTACAGCTCCGAGGTTGTGTTCGAGGAGTATGAAGAACAGGAGTAAAAGGTTGCGGTTCCAGCTATCCCGTTTGTTGGTTCCCATTGGGACCCTGTTGAATCCTGTCTGTCCCGTTTTACAATAGACAAGGCCGAGAACTTTCAGGCCACTCAATAACTTTTGGGTTTGTAAATAATTCCCGGACCACCCTTCAGGTCCCACAGCCTCCGGAGAGGCAGACTGGAGGAAGGGCCTGCGGGAATGTGATGGCCGAGGCCCTGTCACCATGCAGACTGGTGACAACCCTCCGGGTCAGGGGTCCCCTGGACGTGGGGCCTCTGAGAGACTGCCAGGTAAGGAACTTTTTACCCAGCCCGTGTGGGCAATACCCGGACCTTGACCCGTTCCTTAACTGGAGAAAAGGGGTGCTGACCTAGTTTTAGAGGCAGCATCAAGGTTTAGGTTTGCTTGGGTGGGCAAGCGGAAGGACCCGGTCCCGTTTCCCGTTAATAAAAATGTTTTATATATGTGCAACGTTTAAGAATGTGCCTCCCGTAAGGGATGATTTAACCAGCTTACTTGAATGTAAAAAGTTTATTATACTTGTATATGTTTTCCCATTTATCTTTTACAGTTAAAAAGCAAACAAAAATAAACCGGTGGTGGTCGGGCAGCCCGCGGGCGGTCTGCGTTAAACCAAGGGGGAATGTGATGCCCTGGACTAGCCAGGTAGTCACAGACAGGCCCTTGCACAAACACCAGTCCCCTAAAAAGGTAACAGCAGCCAATCTAAAAACCCTGAGTCACCCCTCTCAGGCTTTGACCTTCACACCCGGGGGTAGAGCCAAGTGGTTGGCCACACCCACCGAGGAGTTCGGATAGCCTGAGGTGGGAAAAGCAAGCAGATTAGTTTTGGAGGTGAAAGAGAGAGGAATAAAACGTCTGTCGGGGATCTGGGTCATAGCCCAGATACCCTGTGGCAAGGAGGCAGACGGTGGTTGCCGCCTGCAGGAGCTGGGAAGACGGCTGGTGGAACCGTAAGGGACCGGGACAGGGTAGTGGCCTGCCGGTACCGGACCGGGAAATCAACTGGAAACCGGAGCACCAGGAGGGGTACTCAGACCCAGTACAAGGCCCAGAAACCACTGGACCAAGTCAAATTCACTGATTGGGGTCTGGACCTTAGGTTCTTTCCCACCCAAGTCCCGACTGAAGGCAACAGCCCAACGAGGGGGATAGAAAGCCACCACACAGGCAGAGAGGTCCCACGGGCCAGCGTCTGCGGGCAAATGGGCTCTCCCGACACACACAAAGCCGGGGAGCGGACTCCCGTCGCGGAAGCGCAGGCAGTCAAAATCTACAAACGAGGTGCAGGAGAAAGGCGGGGACCACCAAACCGGGTGGGGGACCAGACGCAGCTGGCTGCGGGCACCGACCACCATCTTTTTGGTTTACCAGAAACTCTGGTGTATCTGTCATAGTGAGTACAACAGTGCCCTCGGACCGCGCACTGCCCCGCATCACGCCAACACGCCCGCACCTCCAAATCCTAACCCCAACAACCGGGTCCTGGGACCATCAACCCCCTACCCACGGAGGGGTCAACACCTGGCTGCGCAACACCGTCCCTGGGAGCCTAATCAACGGCAGCGGTAGTGTCCACAATCCCCTCGACCCGTGGGTGGCGTCACGAACTTAAACCCAAAACCGCGGCTCCGGCCGTGAACCTCCCCACCGAAACCCCCTCACGTAGCGCCAGCCTTCCCTTCAGAGCGACGTGACCCCCGGGTCCAGAGGCGCTCGAGCCACCCAATGACGAGCCCGGATCCGAGTGGCTCGGCTGCGGCCGAGCCCCAGGGCATTACATATATATGCAGAATAAGGCCAGGGTCACACTAGTATATACTGTAGCATCTAATGTGATGTGCTAATGACACTCGCATCTAATGGTTAAGCCACTTCTGCTGTGGCCTGCTATTTTTAGTCTGGGTAGGGGGCCAATAACCATGGGCCTGCCCAGCCAGAGAATACCAAACCACAGCATAAATAATTTAAAACAACAGTGTGGGGTGCCCTCTGTTTTTCTCTCTGGATTTTCAGCCCTATCTATTGTGTGCCCCTGTAAACTGCAAGCGCTATTATTGTGAAATAAAAACATTTAGAAGTGGCAACATTTGCCATAGACTGCACTGCAGACAAGGATTCAGAACCAATATCACTGAAATTCAACAGATTTTGCCAGATTAAATCATTGGCGCATGACATAGATTGCTATTTTATGTGACCTATACGGGATAATATTAGTAATGCACTACAACATGATTGCAAATATTCATCATTAATTATATTAATATATTCTGGGATAAAAAAGTACAGCTTTAAAGTGACAACTTAGAGTGAATGAGGAATATCTGGCCACTTGTGTTGGGATAACCATTATTAATTATGCCAGACTTATTCCTTTGTTTGGGGAGTCAGGAAACATGAGCCTTTTTTGTATAGTAATTTGTTGAATGCGTGCCAAATTCAGATTGCATCAGCCCCCGGTAGTTCACTTGTGGTGCCCCTGAGGCTTCAGTCACCACAGGGTACTGCACCTCACCAGAGGTGCAGTATTCATCTCGGGTAAGGAGGAGGTAATTGCCGGTAAACTACCACAATCCACCAACACATACAGTTAGTTGCCCTCTCACTGGGACTGGGTTAGGGTAGGGTCATTAGGATGGTCACCAGAAGGTATGGGACCTCCCACCCACTAGTTCAGTATCCCGGGGGGCGGAGCTAGACAACGTAAGGTGACACAAACGCACAGACAGATATTGAGTGATGGGGAACGAAATGAGATGTAGGAGAACACGGTCGCTGAGGGGAGAGCTGCGCCATAGCTTCCTCAGGACTGAGCGCACAAAACAGGGTGCGGAGCCCTAGGCTGGTGGGCATTGCACGTCCTGCCAGCAGATTCCGCCGGGCAGAGGATTTCAAGTCTTCTGACCCACACAAAGTGCCTGGGGCACAGCAGTATTTAGGCCAGAAGTTGTGACCAAAAGGGCGGCACCAATAATGGACTCATGCTGCTTGCCATACGGGACAGAAACAGAGCTAATCCAAAGACTCGGGTCCCAGCGTAGCTTCAAGCCGCAGGGACACACGCAACACAGCGAAAACCCCCTGTTCTGACCTCCGAACTATCCGGGATCAGCTGAAGCCCATGACAGCGGAGTCCAGCAGTCCAAAGGTGGCGACATACCAGTGAGTAAAGAACTCTGATTGCAATCCCTGTGTTGCTCCCTTTCTTCACTGCCTCCAACCCTGCTCCCGCTGAGAGATACTACTACTCCCAACATTCCTGGGGCCTCCTCTCTGCCTGTAGAAAGCGATACCAACTAGCTGCATCCCTATCTGCCCCAAAAAACACCTCCAGCAGTGGCGGCTCCTATACCTGGCCCGCATACCAGAGGTGGCATCACGAAGACAAACTGTATTCTCCCCTGTAAATAACCCCTCCATCTTTATTGACACTGCAGGGGTCACGGAACCGGGCCAGGCCGCTGTGAAATCCCAAACCCCCTTACACCGGGCCGGTGATGAGTAATCCCCAAGACTCCCGTGGGCGTGTCACACTAGCTTCCATCATTTGGAGGACAACTATGCAGTCTAATTGAACAAGCAAACAATGAGGGAAAAGGCATATTTACTTTCCTCCCATTTTGTGGAACACAATGCCCTGAAATGGGAGCTGAGGGATATACAAAGGAGCCTGCTCCTGTCATTCTACAGGACTTCAGCCTAGGGACCATAGTTCCAGCTGGTGGTTTACAGAACTGCTCTACTACCTGACACTAAGTCCACAAATTCATTTAGAGAGCCCAGGTTGGGACAAACCAGTCACCTGGCCACATACAGTACCTCACTATGCTAAGTCAACTTCCTAATTTTGCTGTTATTTCCTTTCAGTTGGTGCTTGCCAAAAGTGGGGTGCTGCTGGGTGGGGTAGTGGCCCTGGATGACCCTAGATTCTAATCCCTGCCGAGCCAGTGGAAGTGTGAGATTCTGTCACTTGCACCATCTTGAGTCCTTTCGGTACCCTCACCCTGTGTTCTCTGACCAGTGTTCTGCCCAGGAGGAAAGAGTACCGGCGTTCAGTGGGATGAGCCCCAGTCTGTGCGTTCTTTCTAAAACCAGCCAGACCAGTGAATAAGAGCACCCCTTACCCTCATGTGTTCAGATTTGGTTCATATCTCCTTTATTAATCGATGGTGTTCATTTATTGATGTTTTTGGTAATGTGGGACAGAGTGATTGCTATATAGTTGATGTGCTATGTGATAGCATTATATAAAATGTTGGCTCTAATTGGCTATGTTCACAAGCATCATTTTTGCAGTATTTTTTAAGTAAATAATAAGCTGAATTTTATAGTACCAGCAAAATCTTTGCACTTTTAGAAATCTCATGCACTCTCTTGTGGTTTTTTCTAGACTGAGAGCTTGCTCACATCACAATGCCTATCAGCAATTTATTTCGTTTGCCAATTTGTTTTTTTGTTTTTTTTTTAATCCTGCACCTGGATACTTTTGAAACCGCACAGATCCTTTAACAGTCCCGGTCCACCCATCCTAGTAGAGGGCAAAAAATAAATAAAGTGAAAGTGTCCAAAACATGATAATATAATAAAACATGTGTAGAACCAATGTTTGTCACTGATAAGAAATGGCAAAACTAAATGCCTTTTTACACGCAGCGACATCCGGCCTCATTAGCGACGTTGTTGCGTGTGAAACGTACGGACGACCACTAATTATCAAAATTACTCACCTTATCGTTGATCGTTGACACGTCGTTCTATTCCCGATTATCGTTGCTGCTTTTGCACACAGGTTGTTCCTGAGGAAGCACACATCGCTACGTGTGACACCCCAGGAACGACGAACAACAGCTTACCTGCGTCCTCCGGCAACGAGGTGGGCGTGTCTTTCCTTCGGCTGCTCTCTGCCCCTCCGCTTCTATTCGCCGCCTGCTGTGTGACGTCACTGTGACGTTGCACGAACCGCCCCCTTGCAAAGGAGGCAGTTCGCCGACCACAGCGAGGTCGCAGGGAAGGTAAGTATGTGTGACGGGGCCTAACGATATTGTACGTCACGGCCAGTGATTTGCCTGTGACGCACAAACGACGGGGCGGGTACGCTCGCTAGCAATCTCGCTAGCGAGATCGCAGCGTGTAAAGTGCCCTTAAGGGTATGTGCCCACGGGAGATTATAAACCTGCGGATTTATCTGCGGAAAATCCACAGATTTTCTGTATTTTCCAGATAAATCCGCAGGTTTCAGCATGTACAGACACTCCCCATGTTATCCTATGGGTCATGGGGAGTGCTGTGTCCATGCTGCGGATACGTGCAGCTGCAAAAATGCTGCGGATGTCCTGCAGCCGCACGTAATTGCATGTCAATTCTTTCTGCGGAATTACCTGCGGAAATCCCGACCCTTCACTATGGAGATAGGGCCAGGACTTCCGCAGGTAATCTGCATGAATGTCCGCTGGTTTACCGCAGCTATTTCGCTGTACTACTGCAGCTAAAAATGGTTTCCGGCGAGCAGCTGCGGGAAACCTGCGGACGTACCTGTGGATATATCTGCAGGTACAAACTCCCGTGGGCACATAGCCTAACAGTAATGGAGTTGCAATGTAAAGTGATAGATGCACAGCAGTGAAACAAGTAACTGAATCATGATAGTGTTTAAGAGCGATGGCGTATGGTGAATGGACCACCTGTACCTAGACATCTGGGTTGTGTAAAATGCCTTCTGATGGTTTGTTGGACTGGTGGTTTGTGTCCAATCTCTACCGAAAACTGAATCTGTCAAAAACTGAACTCCTTGTGTTTCCTTCTGTGACGCCCCTGAATACATCAGGGTGCCACAGGGAACTGCAACCTTACCCGGGGTGCAGGGCCTAACACCCCCATGGTTCCAGGTGCCCAAGAAACCGGTGTCACTCCCATCTGCACCACAAAACCCAATCACCTCACATCAGTCACTGCCAAACACGCCAGGGGGGTTGGACTAGCTGAAAAACGGGCCAGCCACTTGGGGAACTGAGCAGACTGTAAGAGGGAGACAGAGAGTGGAGAAGTAAGCTCCAGAGAGTGAGGAGCTGGGAGAGTGAGCTCCTGGGGAGCTAAGGAGAACTGATTGGGTCGCAAGCAGTGATTCGGGTCCAGAGGAGTCGGGGATCGGTAGCAGGGACATTGGACAGGGGTGTGATGGACATAGTCTTGGAGGGACTGTCGTCACCAGAAGGGACCAACAGAATTGACCGGTACCGAGCACGACGGGGTACAGGACCCAAGATCAGGAGCCGATTCAACGTCCTGACAATTCACCTGAAAGGGAGAGGATCTTCAAGGACTTCCCTACACGCTCAGAGATTGGGAGCATCAGCACAACAAGGGGGACAGGGTTTTTCCAGACACAGTGACCCATTGAAGTCCCAAGTGCCAACCCTTAAGAGCATGGCTACACTACACATAGTGAGCAGGGCCCCAACAGCTTCAAGCCACGGAGACCGTCAACAGACAACAAATTGTGCACGGAAGCAGGCTCCGAATCACTAAGTGACACCACTGGGACCGGGTACTTGGACAGGCTCCCGGCAACGGCAGCTGTACGCAGAGACTTTGGTTTACCTACAGTGTGTGTGTCTCCTTTCTCCACCTCATTCAACACCACGACTACTTGCAGTGAGTACCCTGATCCCTGCACCCTGTCCTCCCAAATCTACCAACCCCGTGCCTTCCCTACCTGCGGAGGGACTGACACCTAGCTGCTTCACACCATTTGCCCCGGTCCTCTCTTCAACAGCGGTGGTACTCCCATTACCGCAACCCGCAGGTGGCGTCACAAACTTTTCCCCTGTAAATAACCACTTTCATGGATCAGAGTGTCCGCCAAGCCGGGTCCGGACCCCTCGATCCACAACGATCCCGGATCCGAGCAGCCTGGTGGCACACTTCCTCTGCTAATTTACCTAAACCTGAAATTGCCATTTCCGTGTGTGGTTCTACCATGATTCCCAAATAGAATGACCGGTGTCTTGGGGTTATATATTCAACTCAGATCTGTCTCTCGCTCCCTATATTCAAACTCTTGCTCGCTTATGTCACCTGCAACTGAAAAACATCTTTAGAATTCAACCTTTTCTTAAGTTTTACTCTACAAAAACGTTTACTGCTGCTCTGATCTGTTCTCATTTGCACTGGTGCAATTCTCTACTTATCGATCTCCCTCCTACTAAACTCTTACCTCTCCAATCTATCATGACTGTAGTAGCCACGATCATATGTCTGCCTAATCACTACACTGATTCTGCCATCATGTGCCTGTCTTTACACTAGTTGCCCAATCACTATAGAATCCAATATAAACTTAATACTCTTACACATAAAGCTTTTCACAGTTTGCATCACCCTACATCTCTTCCCTCATTTCCTTCTACCATCCTCTTTGACTATCCTTTATAATTCAAAACTTCCACTCCCATATTCAGTACTTTTTCCATGCTTCACCAGTTTTCTGGAATGCGCTATGCCAGGCAATCCAGTTAATTACCAAAATCCAGTTAAAAGTGTGTCTTAAAAACACATTTTTTTAGTCTGGCCTATCCTCACCTCACAGGTCTTACTAAATATCCCCTGTTCTCTCTTCCACACACATTCAGTAGCATTTTGGACATGTACTTGTAGAGACACTGACTGGTGACTGGTTCATGCAGCATCTTTTGAATGCCCCTATTTATTAAGTTATTGAGTGAACGTTAGACACCAAGCACTTGATTTTTACTTTATGTGCTACCCCTATTTCCTCATAGATTGTAAACTTGTGAGCAGGGCCTTCACTCTTCTTGGTATTCATTACTCTGTAATATCTTATGCTGTTTGTACAAGTACCCTCTGAATTTTAAACATGTCGGCACTATAGAAACAAAATAGACACTTGTTGAAATTGCACACTTATTATTGCTGCAAGATTAATGTTAAAATCAGTTTATAATAAGATGAACCATGGGAGATTTCACTTTCACAATACTGAGCAGATTCTTTCTGCAAATTTCTGCAACAATGTCTCATTATGATTTTCTTGAAGAAACCAAATGCAGACAATAATAATGTCTTCTCAAAGCCAGTTTGCAGCTACACTCCACATTAGCCAGCCGCGCAGAGCAGACTTCCAACAATCTCTTTGGAACAACATTCTATCAATTTCATGTGTTTGATTAAATAACTAATGGTAACAGATGGCCATCTTCGCCCAGCCATGATCCAGCCTCAATAAGGGACACATTTTGAGCCCTGGGAAGTAGAGCATAATACACTGAAGACAGCATTTCTATACAAATATTTGTATTTTTACTACTAATGACCTAAAACCATTTCAATTCTTTTCCAAATAATGTGATTGCTGATTTTTTTCTCTGTAGAAAGTGAAATAATTGATAGTCATTAGGCTTTGTGCCAAACATGATTAAACTTTGACTATGCGAGTTTAACTCTTTAAGAAAAATACTTTAATCCAAAATAAAGAATTATATTTGCAGATTTTTATTGCATACAATATGATGCCTTTACAGAAAGTATTTGATCACCATATTTTCTTAATTCAACATACTCCTAGGAAAGCAGATGACCAGCAGAACCTTGGAAAGGTATTCTCAAGGCTAAGGTGTCATGGGTGTCCCCCCTCTGGGGGGAGATCTCTGGATCATCTGGGACCAGAAGATTACAGCACTTATTGTGCACAGGTCTGCAGCTTGTGTTTAAATGTATTTGTTTTCTTTGGTGCTGTAGGGGTTAAGGACTCTTTCTTATCTGGCTATCCTTTGGAGCCTTAATTCCAGGTGCAGCTCTTTGTGACCACTCCCCTTCACTACAATTAGTCACGTGTCTTAACATCTGATATCAGTTATAGATTTTCATATTTAGGCTTTCCACTTTGGATGAAGCCTAGCTCTGGAAGAAGCCTAAAGTTTCATGACTATTGCAGTAGTGATGTTAGCTGCGTTGGAGTTGCTTGAAGTGTTTTCCATTTTCGTCTAATTTCCCCTGTCTGTCCTCCTTTCCTTGTGTTGGATTATTGCACTGGTGAGGCTAGTGCTCTTGCCAGCCTTCTGACTAGCCAGGGTGAGTTTAGGGCAAGCGAAGACCTAAGTATGTGATTGGCGACGTGGTGAAATAACCAATATAGGGTCGTGATAGCATGCAAGGAACAGCTTCAGGTGAGTGTGTGAGGTGACCCATTCCCCTCTCCTTAATGCCAGGGCTCACCATTGTATCGTGTTTCTGGTGTACACTGTTTATTGCAGTGCTCGCTAGGGGTTACCTTATTCCTGGCAGAACCAAGGGTAGTCAGCTATTTTACAGGATTTCTCTACTAAAACTTGTAGATTTAAAGTAAGTTATGACTGTAATTGACCCGGATCTTCCATTCCCATATGTCATAATATACAGTGGGAAAATAAGTATTTGGTAAACTGACGATTTTGCAAGTTTTCCCACCTACAAAGAATGGCGAGGTCTGTATTTTTTTATCGTAGGTATGCTTCAACTTTGACAGACAGAATTAAAGAAATCCAAAAAATAGACATTGTATGATTTTTAAATAATTAATTTGCACTTTTTTGTATGAAATAAGTATTTGATACAATAAAAAAACAGAGCTTAATATTTGGTACAGAAATCTTTGTTTGCTAATAATTCTTGACCTGGTTTGCACACACTGCAGCAGGTATTTTGGCCCACTCGTCCATATGGATCTTCTCCAGATCTTTCAGGTATCGGGCTGTCTCTGGGCAACATTGAGTTTCAGCTCCCTCCAAAGATTTTCTATTGGGTTCAGGTTGGAAGACTGGTTAAGCCATTCCAGGACCTTTAAATGCTTCTTACACAGCCACTCCTTAGTTGCCCTGGCTGTGTGTTTTGGATCATTGTCATGCTGGATGACTCAGCCATGACCCATCTTCAATATGCTTACTGAGGGTAGGAGGTTGTTGGCCTAAATCTTACAATACATGACCCCATCCATCCTCCCTTCAATACTGTGCAGTCATCCTTTCCCCTTTGTAGAAAAGCATCCTCAAAGTATGATTTTTCCACCCCCATGCATCATGGTTGGTACAGTGTTCTTGGGGTTGTACTTATCCTTCTTTTTCCTCCAAACACAGCGAGTGGAGTTGAGACCAAAAAGTTCTATTTTGGTCTCATCCGATCACATGACCTTCTCCCATGCCTCCCCTGGATCATCCAGATGGTCACTGGTGAACTTCGAACAGGCCTGAACATGTGCTGGCGTTAGCAGCGGGGGGGGCCTTACGGGTTCTGCAGGATTTTAGTCCATGAAGGCATCATGTAACGGTAATCTTTGAGTCTGTCTCAGCTCTCTTCACATCATTGACCAGGTCATCCCAGGTAGTTCTGGACTAATTTTTGACCTTTCTTAGAATCATCCTTACCCCACAAGGCGTGCTCTTGAATGAAGCCCCAGACCGAGTAAAACTGAGTGTCATCTTGTGTTTCTTCCATCTTCTAACAATTGTGTCAACAGTTGTTGCCTTCTCACCAAGCTGCTTGCCTTTTGTCCTGTAGCTCATCCCAGTCTTGTACAAATTTGGCCCTGGTGTCCTTAGACAGCTCTTTGGTTTTGGCCACGGTGGATTAAGGGAGTGTGTTGGACAGGTGTCTTTTATACAGGTAATGAGTTCAAACAAGTGCAGTTAATACAGGTAATGAGTGCAGAGTATGATGGCTTCTTAAAGAAAAAATAACAGGTCTGTGAGAGCCAGAATTCTTACTGGTTAGTAGGTGTTCAATTACTTATTTCACACAATAAAATGCAAATGAACTATTTAGAAATCATACAATGTGATTTTGTGCGTTTTTTCTTTAATCCTGTCTGTCACAGTTGCAGTCTACCTATGATAAGAATTACAGACCTCTTTATTCTTTGTAGATGGGAGACCTTGCAAAATTGGCAGTGTATCAACTACTTATTTTTTCCCACTATATATACACAAAATATGTAAGGTATATATATATATATATATATATACACACACATACACACGCACTTACAGTTTTTCCAAATACACTCATACCTGCAGAGAACCACACATACTGTATACTGTACATACCCAACTATTACATGCTTAATACATACTGTATTTTTTGGACTATAAGACGCACCCTGGTTTTAGAGCAGGAAAGTAGGAAAATAAAATTTTAAGCAAAAAATGTGGTCATGACACACTTATGGGGCGAGGATCTGCTGCTGACACTGTTATGGGGGCAATGTCCACAAATTCTCTACTAAGATACCCCATCCTGGTAATGATAGCCTTGTATACAAATATATGTCCCTCATCCTGGTATAGCCCCCATCCTGCTATATACTGCCATCCTGGTATGTGCCCCCATCCTGCTATATACTGCCATCCTGGTATGTGCTCCCATCCTGCTATATACCCCATCCTGGCATATGGCAGCATCCTGCTATATACCCCCATCCTGGTATGTGCTTCCATTCTGCTATATACCCCCATCCTGCTATATACCCCCATCCTGCTATATACACCCATCCTGCTATATACCAACATCCTGCTATATACCCCCATCCTTCTATATGGCCGCATCCTGTGGCACACAAAAAAAAAATAAACGTTTATACTCACCTTTCCTCGCTCCCTGCAGCATCGCTTGTCCTCCTGGCTGTGTCAGCAGCAGCGCCGCTGGAGTGTGTAGCTGCAGCATCACGATTTCCTCCTGTCTGTGCCGGCCGAGGCTGCGTGTGGACACGTGCGCACAGCGATGACGTCATCGCTGTGAGCACCGCTAGTCTCCACACAGCCGCGGCCGGCACAGACAGGAGGACATCGTGGTGCTGCAGGGATCGTTGTCGGTGAGTGTACTGATTAACTGCCCCCCACGCTGATGATGATGCGCAGGGGGCAGTGAATACAGCCGCATATGATCACTCCAGGCTGTAGTTGCCAGGAGTGATCATGGCCGGCTGTTAATTATGCGTGCATCCCCCGCCCATCATCCCGCCCACCTGTCAGCGCCGGCTTCAGTGCTGAGAGATGGGCGGGAGGATGGGCGTGCATATTGAATGAGCGGGCCCACGTGGTCACGGCAGGCGCTGCTGCAGCCTGCTCATGTTCCCGATGACCCGCGCCACTGAAGCACCCTCATTCCCTGCAGCCATGCCCTACATTCAGACTATAAGACGCACCCCCCACTTTCCCCCAACATTTGGGGGAAAAAAGTGCGTCTTATAGTCCAAAAAATACGGTACACTATATGCTGCATACACACTATTAGATCTACTTACCTATGTGAATAATCTTTTTACACCTGTGATGGGGACAATGGGGCCTCCACTACACCTAGAGGACAGAACGTTTAATCGTAATCATATACACCGATTCTTTACTGTAAGAGCAGTGAGGCTATGGAACGCTCTGTCACATAATGTTGAAGTGGTTGAATCATAACTGAAATGTAAGAGAGGCCTGGATGCTTTTCTTGAAAAATATGATTTTACTGGTTTTGTCATCTTGATTTTGTAGTTGAATTTTGATCTAGGAAATAATAATAATAATAACATTTATTAATTTATATAGCGCTGTTAATTCCACAGCGCTTTACATACAATGACAACACTGTCCCCATTGGGGCTCACAATCTAGGCTCCCTATGAGTATGTTTTTGGAGTGTGGGAGGAAACTGGAGTACCCGGAGAAAACCCACGCAAACACGGGGAGAACATACAAACTCCTTGCAGATGGTGTCCTTGGTGGGATTTGAACCCAGGACCCTAGGAAACTAGTCTGATTGCCATATGTGGACTCGGGAAGGAATCTTTCCCTTAATAAGATGCTTACTGTCTGTCGCATGAGGTTTTTTTTACCTTCCTCTGGATCAACATGTTAGGCTTTGGGTTGAACTCGATAGATTTACGGTAAGTTTACCTTCAACCTTACAAACTATAAAATTATTAAGTCACTCTCCAGAAGCAGCAGACGTCTTCACATCCAGAGACACACTAGGACTGAAATTCAGCCCTTTCATTTGAAAGCACACAGCTGTCTCCACCTCTTAGCACCAGGTACGGATATCTATTACTAATATTACCCTGTCTGGAATAAATTAAGAGTTACTACAAGACCAATATTTATAATAATACCAATAATAACGCTGTATAGGATTAAATAATAATAATACAGCAATAGCATTACCAAATATTACCAGAATATACAGTAGTGATAATACCACCATACTGTTCATTAAAGGGGTTTAGCTAAAAGTCTATGTGACCTCAGAGCTCATAGTGTGCACTGTCAGCATTCTCGGGTGCGGACATTGGGAGCGGCCTTCATTTGACCGCAAGTAAGTGATTTCCACAACACTGGCCACATTCTGACTAAACTTACTTGGCTTTGCTAAATTCACTTGTATTAAGTGAGGAAATGAACATCTAGTCAGCACATGACCACAAGTATGCTATGACTATCTACTTTGGACTTGTGATGGGTGATCCCGAACTGTAAAGATCGGGGCTCGTACCGAACACATAGTGATCGTGTACACAATCCCAAACACGAGCTTTCCTGGGAAGCTCTTGTTATAGTTGGGGTCCAGTTCAGGTCCAGGGGATGTAAAAAAAAAAGCACATTATTAAAAAACATTTCCAGGTGTTTTACCCGGCTTGTCCAGTGGCCCTGATGGCAGTGGCACGCTGGATAATAAAGGGGTTAATACCAGCTTTGTATTCACAGATGGCACTAAGCTCGAAATTCATGGTGTCATGACAAATTAGACATGGCCACCATGAATTTTTAATAAACAGTAATACAACCACAACACATAGAAACATTTTTTTATTAGAAATAAAACAAAAAAAATTTAGAGACTCCATCTTTATTATAAAAAATTCCTTAGTGTGACGTAGTCCACAGGTAGAGCATTGTCAGCTCTGCTTCGTCACTCTGTACAGACAAATGTCTCTACAGAGAGAGAAGCAGGGAGAGCCATGTCAACTCTGCTACATCACTATGTACACAGCAAGAAGCAGTCTGACAGTGAAGGGATGATTCCACTTTCGTCTCGAATCAGTGTCAGCCGGTACGGCCTGACATTCTACGGACTGGAGCACCTCAGCTGTATGGAAATACATGCAGCCGACCGCTCCTGTCAGCAGAGTGTGCAGCTGTATTGGGTGATGCCGAAGCGACACTCACACAGTGACAGTCAAAATTCAGTTAACAGGACCTTCGATGATGTCATAGCCATGTGACCAGTCTGTAAGCCAATGTCTGTGTGGAGCCCCGCATTACCTTCTGGTGCAGGTTGCCGCAGGGTCTCCACGGGCTTGGAAATCTTCTGGTCACAGGTAGGTTAACTTCAATGGGGGATTCGTGACGCCACTCTCAGTAATTGCAGTCAGGGTGACCGCCACTGCAGATTAGGGGACGCCTGGGGCTGATGTTGGGTGCAGTTAGATGTGGTGGCCTCCCGAGAGTGAGGCTAGCCCCAGGGCCCAGTGTAGGTGTGTAATACCACAGGTCGCAGAAGAACTCACACACAAAACAGCAATGTCTTTCAGGGTTTTTACTCACTTCAGGTGGCAGGGGTGAGTTAACCAGGGCAATGCTCTGGTGGACCAGGAAGAACCAGGTATCCCTTCGGTTGTTGTAGGGGTGACTGCTGACTTGCCTTCCTAGCCCTTCTTGTTTTGAGGTGACCTCGACCTGAAGTCCTGCTGGGGTCACCCAGGGAAGTCGCCTACGCTGTTCTCCCCATTCTGGCCCGTTTGCGGGCAGTGTGGACCAAGTAATTCTGGCTGCTTGCCGTCAGTCACCTATGGGCCCCTCGTTGCTACTGTAGCTGCGGACTCTGTGTATGCTTGGTGGAGGGTATGCAGTGCCCTCACTGGCAGGTTTAGCAGGCCAACTGAATGGGCCCCTGCTTTGGGTACTTGTACCCCGTGCGGGCAGGGTCTACTGGCAGTCCCTGTGCTCAGCCACCTCTCTGCACTCCGACCTCAGGTGGTTTTCGGGCGACACTACCAGGTAGCCCTTTCTCCCTCGCCAGCAGCCACGAACGGTGCAGTGTCTGGAAGGGCCCTGCTCACTGCTCTGCCCTCCAGATGCGACTCCCCCACTTCCTTCTCCTTTGGCTGCCTCTGCACAACTCCCTGTTCTCAGTGACACCACCCACCACTAGCTGGGAGGCGAGGGCCACGCCCCCTCCCTGAGTCTGCTCAGGGGTCCCCTCTAGCTGTGTGTGTGTCCTGGTTACTAAGTGTTCCGCGTGTCCACACCCTAGTCAGCCTCTGTGATTACCTGTGTTGTACTGACCCAGCATGGGTGCAGTACTCAGTGGTGCCTGACCAGGTCAGGGGCGCCACATCTGTACAACATTCACACCAGACTAGTCACATGGCTATGCAAAACAAGAATGCCGCTTGAGACACCATCACGTTTCTCAACGCCGGCAGGAAACTAGCCAGGTCTTTCACTGGGAAGGAACAACCACGGGAAGGGCAGTCTCCAGTCAAGGAGATCACCTATGCCAAACATGGTATCCATCCACAGACATTTGGGGTATTTGCCCCTCATCAGTGTGGAGTAGGAAACTGGCTAGTGGGAGCAATGCCTAGTAGAAGGCTACATAGGTAAGGATGGTTGACCTCGGGGAGATCAACATCCAACACCGCAGAGACACCATCTTGTGTTTCTCAACACAGTGACACTAGAACAAGGCCCCCTGGGAAAATATGCAAAACAAGGGCAGTCTCCAGTCAAGGAGACCACCTATGCCAAACATGGTATCCATGTAATGGTGTCTCCGTGGCATTGTTGTTTTGCATATTTTACCAGGGGGCCTTGTTCTACTGTCACCATGTTGAGAAACACGTGATGGTGTCTCCACGGTGTTGGATGTTGATCTCCCCGAGGTCAACCATCCTTACCTATGTAGTCACATGGCTATGATGTCATGGAAGGTCCTGTAACCCGGGGGACACAGCAATGATCGGACTCAGAAGCAGAAGCGGGCGGGAGACAAGAGTTTTTGTTTTCTAAATGAGGTTTGTCTCAAAAAATCTGTCAGAGTATGTAAATTTAGGAAGTTTTTTATGGGTGGGTTGATTTTAATTATTTGTTGTTTGTTCTGTTTTTATGCGCACTAATATTTATTATTTTTTATTCTTAGAAATTTTCTAATATCGGGTTTGTAGTGATCAATTGGCTAAAGAGAAGATGAGAGATCTGGAGATGAAAAACTTTCGTGACCATATTGAAGAGAATTTGTGGCATTTCGGTCAAAAAAATCTTTTAAAATCACACAACAGAAGAGAAGACTGTTAAATACGATTTTGTTTTCATTTGTGTTTGTATTTATACTTGGGAAGTAGAGGCTGCTTCGTGCCTGCTGGCGATCCGGAGGGCTGTGCGGCACGCTGGGTCGCCGATGTGGTCTGCTGAGATCGCGCACGTTATGGTCACTTTGAAGTGGCCTCTGTGCGGTGTTGGTGGATCGTGTCTGTGGCCCCGCGTGTCGCTTCGCCTGGCTGAGTTGCTGGCAGTTTTGTTAGAAGAGGCAGCCTATATATTCATATGGAGTCTATGCATTTATATTCTGATATTCCAAGCAATTAGTTTTGCACTATGACAAAGCCACTTTGTGGTGTAAGATGGGCTTGAGTCTATTGTCTATGGTATATAGACTGAAAAAGCAGGCGCGAAATGTACGTCGGGGAAAGGGGAGGCTCACCCACTGCTCAGGTAGTATGCTGTCTTGATGTAGCTTTTCGCTCCATAATTTTTTAATTGTCACATGTATTCATTGATGCAGTATGATCTAACAGTTTTCTGCTAACAGCTGGTCACCGCTGTAGACTCATGATTTAAAAATCTGCCACTAGCATATGTGAATGACTTTAGCGTGCGCGTCCATCAGCTGATTGTTGAATTGGGACTGGCATGCCTATATGGGAAGTATTTTGCTTCCAACTTGATTTGATTAAGGAAACTGTTTAGCTCCACTCATTCATCGGCTGATGTAATCGGCATTGCTATTATCCCTTCATAACCATTAGCCTTGCTAGCTTGACGATTGTGACAATCAGTTGCAAATAAATTGGGAAAGTGCATACATGTTTATTTGGACTTTATTAATCTCTGTATTGATCTCTTAAAGAATTTTTCTATGTAAAAGAAAAATTATTCTAGAAAATGTTGCCAGGGAACATGTGTGCATTCTTTTCAGTAAAATATTGAAAAACATTTAAAGATTGTTTCACAGTCAAATATGTAGTATTAGATTGTTCAACAGTTGGTACTGGTCCACTTTAGTACTCTGAAATATGATAGGTAGGCATTAGATTTGATCAATTATAGGGTGATCTAGCATGATTTTCATGTATTTTTGTATCTAATGAAATATTTTACTATTTATACTCCTGTAGACAAACCAATAACTCTTTTTGTAACCTGAGCGTTTTAATATGGGCTTAATAGCCGACTCCTTTGTGGTGTGTTTTCTTGTTTGAATAAAAATATTAGTCACAATAAAAATATTTTGAATTTATTCTGAAATTTTTGATGATTTTGTAGCATTTTTTTCATACTTACACCCAGGTAGTTTTTTCCATAGGGTATTTTCTGTGAAGTGGGAGACAGAGTCTGCAGGAAGCGTCGCGGGACCTGTAAGTATAATGACAATGTTGATTATTAACTACCGTATATTCTTTATTTTACAGCCCCCCCGCCCCATCCCATAACCGTAAAGCTCGAGTTCGGTGTTCGGATGCAGGTTCGCGTTATCTCGATCACTATTTCTATCTTTACAAAATGTTCGGGGATGGTTTCCGATCCCGAATATCAAGGGGATCGCCCATAACTACTTTGGACACATCATGCAAAGAGAACATTCACTAGAGAAGGTCAGAAGAATTTGAAGAAATAAAGTGAAGGCAAAGACCAGCAACCAGATGGCTTGATACAATCAAGATAACAGTGACAAAGACCCTGGTGGACCTATCTAGGCTAAGTTCGATCTTCCTAAAGAGCGTGCATCCAACAAGTCACAATGGCTCGAGATCGAGCTGATGGCCGTTAAATAATAACAACCTCCTTATAATAATAAAAAACCTTTGCGCTTTATAATAATAATAATAATAATAACAATAATAATAATAATAAGAAGAAGAAGAAGAAGATGATCTCCTTTTTTCCCCTCTAATGATAAAGATCCCCATTATGCCTCCTTATAATAATGACCCATTCCAGTCCTATCCCAGAACAGCAGCCATGATGAGGTCAGTGGATAACAAAAAATAGAGGAGACAGCACAGCGCAGGACTAAAAAATGAATGGATCCTTTATCCTTAGATCCCAACCGTCGCGGATTTAGGGGAACTGCCCAATTTGATAGCTCATTCCTGCCATCCTAGCAGTCAGGGCTTTTGTCCCGATTTCCTCTTATTTCTCTCCTTCACCTACGGTGTAGCTCCTCATGGGTGGGCAGCTACAGAGTATGAACAGTGCATAAATTAAATATTCTCCTCTGGTCTTTCTGGGACTCAAACTCACAACTTTCATGTTCCTCTATGTCCGCAGGCAGCAGCTCTATCAATGTGCTACCACCCAAAATGAAGTATAAAGACAAAAGCAGGAATGCACAGTGTATGTAAGGGAGATAATCAATCTCAATAAATTAGAAATACAAAAACGTTAGGGTGCAAAATGCCTACCAAACAACAGGGAAATAAGGAGAAAAAAGCGTAGGCAAGAGGAAGCATTCAGCTCACAGAAAATACATTAATATAAAGTTTTTTGTGTAACATTAAAACTACTTTAAAACAAAATAGGGACCATCATGCAACTAGGAGGCCACCTGATAGACAAATACATCAGTATGTGCAAATATCAGTAAACAAATATACAAAGATATAGTGACACTGCAAACAATACATAATAATGAAGTGACACTGCAGATATGGGCGAGTGCCCTCAAGAAGGTACAAGAAGGCTCCGAATACAGATATACTGTACATATAATGTCTATCAGGCAAAAGGCTTGGGAAAAGGCCAGTGATAACCTGAAATATAAATGCCGAGGTACAAGGGCCCAAAGTTCACAAGGACACACAATGAGTCCACAGTAATCTATATAGGTGCTAGTCTAGACAAGAGCAGCCAACCTAGCAAGATATAAAAGCATGGAGCATGATCTCCATCCATATAGCGATCATGCTGGGATTTATCGGCATTTACAACTATTATGATGAAAATTAGCCCTGTATATATAGCTTTATAGGCACTGCACTTTTCTAGCAGGGTGATGTCGGGTGTATTTTAGGGAGAGTCTATGGTGAGCGGGGGCGCCATATCGCTAATTAGGGTGACGACCTCCGCTGCCAGGTAGGGCATAGGAGTCAGTGACTCTGATAGGGTCAATAAATCTCTATTCTGTGCATCTAGAGATTCGTTTTTGCACATGGTTGAGATACAGTATGCGTTTAATAGGAATCTAAATAAAATGTGATTGATTTTAAAGGGATTTTTTTCTATGACGCAATATTTGATATCACCGTCTAGAAATAACATTTTTCTTTATATGTTTGACCACACCTGCATAATCAAAAGCTGCACCAGGGATGCCAGAAGGTAAGAGCTTTGCGGCCTCCCATCCAGATGCCAGGTACCACTGACCTGGATGCTGGATCAGAGTCCTGTGAATCATTCTGCTCATCTCTAGTCTCGACTGTCCTGTATATAGCGGGACAGTCCTGGTTTTGGGTTCATGCCCTGCAGTCTCTGCCTCTTCTCTCAGTCTCTTAACTGCCTCTAGTGACAACGTGAGAAGAAGAGAGACAGAAAGAAGAAGGGCGCCCACTAGCCATTTACATCACCTGCAAATCATAAAGACAGCACTTCAAACCAAACCCCCATCCACCATCTGTCTTCTGCAGCAACGCAGATGGATATGAAGGCAACCTCTGCCACTGGGCACTCTCTGCTGTCATCAGCTCTTTCTCTACTTCACCAAATCCAATGCCGCACACTCACTACACATCTGCAACCATCTACTTAGTGAATGAATATGCCAACGACTATACAATGCTTTTAGACCATTTTCTTAAGCTATCCTTAGAATGCTGCTTTGGCTGTGAGGTACTATTCTCTCTTTCAGGCCGGTGTCACACTTGCGATTGCCTTGCGTGTATCTCGCGCACGTTTTTTGCGGTGCATCACCCATCACGGACTCACACTCTGCTCACAGAAGCGGGTTGGTTGCATGTATCTCTATAGAGCTGAGACGCTTCTGTGAGGAGAGTGTGAGTCCGTGATGGGTGCTGCACATGTGACGCCCTGGACTAGCCACGTAGTCACAGTTAGAGCCCTGCACAACACCTGTCCCCAACAAGGTGTCAGCAGCCAAACACTTTAAACCCTAGTCATCCCCCTCAGGGCTTTGATGGGCACAGCAGGGGGCGGAGCCAGGTGGTTGTCCCCGCCCACCGAGGAGTCTAGAGAGCCTGAGGCGGGAAAACAATCAGTTAGCTATTAGTAAGTGAGCTCAGGAGGTGAAGGAGCATGGAAGCAGGCCTGTGCCCAGGTCTGCAGCAATCTGACAGGTGCCAGGGTTGGAGCCCGGGCACCTTTGGCTAGGAGGCATATGGAGGCCTCTGCCTGCAGGAGCCGGGAAGATGGCTCAGTGGAACCGTGGTGGCCCGGGACAGGGTAGTGGCCGCTAGTACCGACCCGGGAACCGACTCGGAAACCGGAGCACCGATGGGGGTACTCAGACCCTGAAACGAGGTCCAGAAGCTACTGGACTGAGTTAATTAACTGATTGTGGCCAGGACTATAGGTCCTTTCCCACCCAAAGTCCCGATTGAAGACAACAGCCCAACGAGGGGGATAGAAATCCACCGCTCAGGAAGAGAGATCCCACAGACCAGCACCTGCGGGCAAAGGGTTCCTCCGACATACACAAGCCGGGGAGCGGACTCCTGTATTGCAAGTTCAGGTAGTCCATCAACACGTAAAAAGGTGCAGGAGAAAGGCAGAGACCACCAACCGGGTGGGGGACCAGACTGCAACCAGCTGCGGGCACCGACCACCATCATCTTGGTTTACCAGAGACTTGTGTGTGTTTCTAATCGTGAGTACACCAGTGCCCTCCTCCGGCCACGCACCTCCCTGCACCGCCCAACTACCCCCCCAACGGGTCCCGGGGCCACCATCCCTACCCACGGAGGGGTTAACATCTTGCTGCGCAACATCTCCCCCGGGTGTCCCGTAACCGCAGCGGTGGTGTCCACCTTCACCACAACCCGTGGGTGGCGTCACGAACTTAACTACGGCTCCGGCCGTAAACCTACGTCCCCCAAAATAACCACCAGCCCCTTTCAGATCGGAGTGACCACAGGGCCCCCGGGTTCGGAAACGCTCGAGCCACCCACCAGCGAGCCCGGATCTGAACGGCTCAGTTGCAGCCGAGCCCGGGGCAGTACACACAGCAAAATTTGCGAATGATACACGCGAGGCAATCGCAAGTGTGACAGCGGCCTTACTGTGACAATTGCAAACTAGGGACTATTAGGCTATGTTCACACATTGCATCTTTTATTGCGTTTTTAATGCGTTTTCGAGGAGGTCACAAAGATGCAGCTAAATGCATGTATTTCCTTCCACCAGCAAAGTCTATGAGATTTCTATTTTGCTGTCCACACAGTGCATCTTTTTTTGTCTGCATCTTGGCTGCGTTTTTGAAGATGCAGCATGTCAATTCTTTTTGCATTTTCCAGCGTCTTTGAGCCCTTCCAGTCAGTCAATAGATTTGACTTAAAAAACGCATTGGGCAAAATGTGGCAAAAGGTGTCAAAAACGCATGCAGTTTTATGCGTTTTTGCCACAGATGCGTTTCTTGGGGCCAAAAACGCTGCATCTTTGTGGTTAGAAAAGATGCACTGTGTGAACATAGCCTTAGTATTTTTCTTTCATTGTCTAGTCACAGTGCTGCTGTATGCAGGGCTAAAGAGTTAAAGGATTTGTCCCTTTTCACAAAATTCCAGCCCCTGGGCGAAAGTTATTGTAATAAAAACAAACAATGCTTTAGGCCACATACATACATTAAGTATTTAGTGATCTTTTTTGACTTCAGTATTTATAGCCAACACCAAGAGAGGAACAATCAGAGGAAAAGTATAATAGAAACACGGGCACCACTTCTGGATTTTTTACCCACTCTTGGTCTTGATTTGCAAAAAACTCAGTGTTAAAAACTCACCAAATTCTCATCATGTGCATGTGACGTTACTCACCCTCCCCGGGGTTCACGCCTGAGTCTTTGATGATGCTCCCAATGTCTTAAATTGGTTTCAGGACTGATGTCACAACTACAGCATAGCACACAATCACTGAGTTTAGTGGCATTGATTGGGGAATTCTGGCTGAACGGGCAGAGCCGTGAGCTTAGTGACTTCCTGCCTCACTGTTGACATGATGATGGGTTTTTTATGCTTTTTTTCCCCCCCAAAAATCATTTTAGACAGATATTACTCTAGTTTCTATAGTAAAATGTTACATTCTTGGTTGTTTTGTACCCTTTTTGGGGTTAGTCGAGATTTTCGGATTGAGGCATCTTCTGTGGTAAAGTTGTTTATTTTTCTCCTCATGTTTTTAATAAGGCATTTCACTAGGTCTAAATCCCTTAATGACATATGATGTACTGGTACGTCATTTGTCAGCTTCCTGTCTTTGATCCAGGCTCAGTAGCTGATTCTGCATCTTTGCCGGCACATGATAATAATTCAGCCATCCTCATTGAAAGCATGATCAAGTATGGAATCGACAAAAGCTAGATGGATTCACAACTGGCTTAATGATCTTGCACAACGAGTAATACTAAATAGCTACACATCAAACTAGAGGAAAGACATAAGCAGGGTGATGCAAGGCTCTGTCCTGGGGCCAGTGCTGTTTAATGTCTTTATAAATGATCTGGACAATGGAATTATTGGGAAAGTCATAAAATTTGCAGATAATAACAAGATAGTAGGAATAGCCAACACTAGAGAGGAAAGAGAGTGTATTCAAAAGGATCTAGACACAGTCAAACAATGGGCCGAGGTCAACAGAATAGTATTTAACAGGGACAAATGCAAGGTCCTACATCTGGGTAAAAGAAATTTACAAAGTATATATCGTATGGGAGGAATAGAACTTAGCAATAGTACTGGGGAAATGGATTTGGGCATAATAGTGTATCCCAGATTTAACATAAGCCAACAGTGCGGTGCTGCAGCTGAAAAGGCCAACAAAATTCTGGGATGTATCAAGACAAGCATTGAATCTAGATCAAGAGAGGTAATTATTCCCCTATATTCTACCCTGGTCAGACCCCACCTAGAATACTGTGTACAGTTCTGGGTGCCCCAATTCAAGAAAGACCGATATATTGGAGCAAGTCCAGAGAAGAGCAACCAAGATAGTAGAAGGCCTGCAAACCATGTCCTATGAAGACTGGCTAAAAGAACTAGGAAAGTTTTTTTGCAAAAGAGAAGGCTGAGAGGATACTTAATAGCGGTCTACAAATATCTGAAAGGTAGTCACAGTTCAAAGGGAACTATCCTATTCTCATTAGCACAAGGAAGTACAAGACACAATGGAAGAAAATTATTGGAAGAGACATTAGGAAAAACTTTCTGACAGAGAGGGCAGTCATTGAATGGAACAGGCTACCATGGGAGTAGTGAGCTCTCCATCAATGGAAATCTTCAAGCAGAAGCTGGATAAACATAACTGAGATGATTTAGGAAAACCTGCACTCCGAGGGAGTTAGACCCAATGGCCCTTGAGGTACCTTCCAACTGCATGATTCTATGATCATCTGCATTTGATACTTTATCGAATGCCTTATCGAAGTCAAGATATACTATATCCACAGAATTTCTCTGCTCCAACCACTCAGTGACTTTGTTGTAGGAGGAAATCAGGTTGGTCTGACAAGATTTATTGGTCATAAAGACATGCTGGCTCTAATTAATTAATGCTTTCCTGTAGCACCCCTGAAGCCATCAGGGAGCTACAAGGTACTGCATCCACACCAGGATGCAGGGCCTACCCCAAGGGACCCAGAAGACCACTGCCGGTAAAAACAAAAACATTTCAGTTAATCCCTGTCTTCCCCAAATTCCCCATAGACTGGTGCAAGACTAGGGTTGGACCTAATGGATGGCCACTTAGAGGTGAAGCCGATCCAGTCCACTAGATGAGCAGGTGGGAGGGGCAGACAGTGGACAGTCAGACAGTTGAGGGAGTCAATCAGTGATGGACGGAGAGAGAGTGAGTGGAAGCACTGAGAGAAGTGTGACATGACCTCAGGGCCCAGGCATTTGGTTGCTGGTGGAGTACGGTGGAGTACTCCCGGAACTATAGCACTAACAGGGTACAGAATCCTATGTCAGGGAAACGCTCCAGACAGACCTGATAAAATCTGCACAGTGAGGGGACCATCAAGGACCTCACTGATCTTGAAGTAAGGGACTCAGTAGAAACGGGAGAACTGGGTAACAGGACCAGAGACTCTGACCCCATAGGGTTCACGCTACCGTCATATGGACTACCGTTGAGAGACTACCAGGAGGGGACCTCCAGATGCTCCAAACCACGGGGACCCACCAACCATAGACAGGTGCAGGGTAAAGAAACCACCAGGTCACTAAACTGGCACTGGAACTAAGGGGACCAGCGGTTAAGACCACCCTGCCTCGGGTGACCAGTTTCCATCTTACTGTAAGTAAAGGAACCAGTTACACTGCAACCCCTTGTGTGGCCTACCTTCTTTCTGTACCAATCCACATCACCTATCCTCTGTGGCCCAGCCCTGCTTGCGGAGGGCCTAACATCCAGGCTACCACCAACACCAGCCCCACTAGTGAGAACTGTGCAGCAGCGGCTCCATCCACATAGCCGCGACCGCAAGTGACGTCATGTTATAAACTTTAATTTAAACTCCTCTGTAAATATACCCCTTTTAAAAAGCGTTCCCAGGGATATGGAACCGGGCAACGGCCACCAAGTGACATCTCCCCAGCAATACACTGCCCGGGACCTAGTACCCCATAGCCCTGGGCGACACATTCCCATCCTGGGACCTAAGTAAATGTTTCTTGACAATTTGCTGGAAGATTTTTCTTGCTAGGTCAGACTTACCAGCCTGTAATTTCTTGGATCCTCCTTTTCTTTTTTTTGTAGATAGGGATTACATTTGCCCTTTTCAACCTAGATGGACCACTCCTATTTCCCATGACTTATTGAAGATTATGGCAAGCGGTACTATTATTTCCTCAGCTATCTGCTTCAGGACTATAGGGTGTAAATCATCTGGACCTGGGGACTTGGTTTCCTTTAATTTGGCTAAAGGCTACTTTACACACTGCGATATCGGTCCCGATATCGCTAGTGTGGGTACCCGCCCCATCTGTTGCGCGACACGGGCAAATCGCTGCCCGTGTCGCACAACAGCCGTCACATATACTTACCTGTCCAGCGACGTTGCTGTGACGGGCGAACCGCCTCCTTTCTAAGGGGGCGGTCCGTGCGGCGTCACAGCGACGTCACTGAACCGCCGCCCAATAGCAGCGGAGGGGCGGAGCTGAGCGGGACGTAACATCCCGCCCACCTCCTTCCTTCCGCATAGCGGCCGGGAGGCAGGTAAGGGGAGCATCCTCGTTCCTGTGGCGTCACACGCAGCGATGTGTGCTGCCGCAGGAACGAGGAACAACTTCGTTACTGCTGCAGTAACGATTTTTAAGAATGGACCCCCATGTCGCCGATTAGCGATTTTGCACGTTTTTGTAACGATGCAAAATCGCTTATCGGTGTCACACGCAACGGCATCGCTAATGCGGCCGGATGTGCGTCACAAATGCCGTGACCCCAACGACTCCGCATTAGCGATGTCACAGCGTGTAAAGCCCGCTTAAGTGTTCTCCTATCAATCCTTTGCCTATTGTCAACTTGGATTCCTCCTTACTGTCATTTCTATCATGAATATTGTTGATACTTGCATTAGTTTTTTGGAGGAGGACAGATCCGAAATGAGTATTTAGTAAAAAGAGATTTTTCAAGGTTCCATGTATAAGGTTTCTTTTGCGTAACATTGTAATCCATTTCACATCAGGATACAAAGAAACTAAGTTTTCCCATGACAAATAAACGTGATTTTTAATGGGGAAGACTTAAACCATACAAGTAAAAGCCAAGTTATTATATTTTCTGTATGACAAAAACAGCCATCTGCATGTGTTTTGTCCTCATATATGTTAACCAAATGTATGTTAAATAGAAAAATCACTAATCCTCTGTGGTGTATACAACAGCTGCATTCACATACATTCTATAGTACAACTATTCAATGAAGAAAGTTATTAAAATAATAAAGGGCTATGTATAAGCTACTTAGCTCCTGCATTACGATACTGTGAATTTATCATGATTTACCATGTTTTATATTCTAATTTTGAATATGAAACATCTTCTTATGCTTCCTTTTATTTAAATAACAATTTCCTTAAAGAAGATATGTCACTTACTTAAAAAATGAATTAAATACCTTGTAAATATTTCTGAGCTCACCTGATTCTGCCACTCTTTTCCATTTTGCATTGTGTCAATCCATTGTAGAAATATTGGCATTTATATCTTCTGGATCGCAGTATGTAAAATCTCTGCTTAATTATAAACTGTGCATTTCTTAAGATTTACAATACTTCTGGCTGCTGAGTTGTGATTGACAGCATCGGGAGGGCAGAGACAAAGGAGGGCCCCAGAAAAAACTCAACACAGGCCTAGTTTGTCCGAAAGCAGAGATTTCACATAATTCCTTCAAAAGCAACAACTGTAAATGGATTGACGCAATGCAAAACAGGAAAGAGTGAAAAAATGAAGGGAGCTCACAGATCTTTACAAGCTATTTGCCTCAATTTTTTGTGATAGGTCTTACTTACGGTTGAATTCAGATATCTGTATACCATGGTCCAAGGACAGATGTGATGCATGGACTAGTCACTGGTATCCTGATCCGAAATTGACAGCCTCTTATATAAACCGCATATATGAGGCTGTGAAGTTCAGTTCAGGAGACAGGCGGCCGGTGTGTACATCATGGTCCATACTTGGACCGTGATATGTGTGATAAACAAATTTTTCTACAAGTAACAATTTTGCTATTACCATTAGAATGGACATAGTAAGAAGAAAGTGTATGGAAAGGCGGTAAAATAGCTGTAATACAAATATATATGAAACTAGAGGATATCTAGAAACAATAAAATGAGTGATCTTGTTTCTTTCCACTGAAGAATCTCTTGCCGTAAAACATCCTTAGTTTAATTGCAACCTGACTGCTAATTTATGCTGCTTGAACAACTTGTAGCATATATCCCATACTGACTGTGTTATCACAGCTGTGTATGTTTTACTCTGAAACACTGCAATACTTTGAAAAATTGACAAGAAGCTATGTATCTCTGATGACTAGTTTCAGACATGTCCTCAGTGCTTTCCACCCCCTGCTCCTTCATATTAACACATCTTCCCCTATTTGTTTGTACATGAGGAGGGATTTGTTAATCTAGGAGTATGGGGTGGGGAAAAGATTTCAAGTATATAAAAATTTTACATCCAAGAAGGCAAAGTTGTTAAGTTGATATTAGCCCTAAAACACGTTTAACACTAGAAGTCCCAGAAATTTTGAGCTCCCCCTTGAAGTCCCGAAAGAGGGTCAAATGAACTGAATAGAACTGAATAGAACTAACTAGAAACTAAATGGCTAAACTCAATGGAAAACAACAACCTCCTGTGGTGCGACAGTAATGGCCTTAATTACAGAACAAAAGACGGTGATTATAGGATGTTAGCTAAAATCCTTCAGGTCATTTCACCCGTCTCTGGGTTCCAAAGGTAGAAATGTTAAATGACCCCTCTCTGGGACTTCTAGTGTTAAGATTTGTTCAATATATATGTATGTTTATATATTGTAAGATGGCTGCCGGACACATAATGGAGTAGAGATATGTATCACAGAGGTGGTTATCCTCAGTGATGTAAATCGGGAAGCAAGCTCCAGTATGTATAGTACTGAGAGTGCTAAAAGGGTGTTAGGGCCAGGTGGACGGGCAGACCCAGGAGGTGGATCCACTGGGCCGAACTCCTTGATGATGGTAAGGGGTCCGGTAGCTGGAGCACCACAGGAAGCAGGGCAGTCCGTGCACATGAGTATAATGGAGAATTCCCCGGACCACGGAGTCACTGATGGTAGTCCGGGTGACGGAGCTCAGGTTCGGAAGCCGAGATGATGTCAGGCGGAGTCCGGAACCGTTGGAGCGAGATGACGGGTCACCGCAGGGATCAGAGATGGTACGGACTGTCAGGATGGCAGATAGACAGCGTTCGGGGTTCGGGATTCGGCAGGACCGGATGGCAAGGCAGGATCGGCTCTAGAAGAGAGAGAGGTGAGTATCTCACAGGAACACAAGGAGACCTGACTCCTAGCTTGGGAAACACGAAGAACAGGCCCCGCCCACTTGGACACTAAACCCCTTTATACCCTGTACCTGTGTGCTTCATTTCCTGTCAGTGGACGCTGGCCCTTTAAGAAAGGGTCAACGACTGCGGGCGCCCTAATGCGCATGCGCGCGGCCCGGGTGCCAGAAGCCAGAGCAGGAAGCTGTGAGGAGGAAGCAGCAGAGCCGGGCTGGGGCTGGGAAGCCGACGGGCGGCGGGAGCGGGGACCAGGAGGCCTGGGAAGCGCGGGCAATGGAGGCTGGAGAGCGAGGAGCGTGGCAGGTGAGCCGGGGAGCAGAGCAGGGGACCCGGGGAGTGTGACAGTACCCCCCCCACGCCCCCCTCCCCGCAACCGGGACAGGAAGGCACGGATCAGAGGAGTGCCCACATTCTCCCGGGGCTCCCAGGACCTATCCTCAGGACCATACCCTGCCCAGTCCACCAGGAAGAACTGTCGACCCCGTACGGTCTTCATGGCCACGATATCCCTTACCGCATAGATGTCATCATCGGCAATAGGAGGAGGAGCCGAACTGGCAGCAGAGGAGAAGGGACCAAGGACAACCGGCTTGAGCAGGGAGACGTGGAAGGAGTTGGGAATTCTCATCGTGACCGGTAGCTGTAGCTTGTAGGAGACCTCATTGATCTTGCTGAGAACTTTAAACGGCCCGATGTAGTGAGGTCCCAGCTTGTAGGATGGTAGCTTCAATCGGACGTACTTGGAAGCAAGCCAGACGAGATCTCCTGGAGAGAAACACGGAGGGTCCAGACGTCTCTTGTCTGCGTGTCTCTTCATCCGCAGGGAGGCACGTGCGAGGGACGCCTTAACCGAGTCCCAAATGGTTGTGAAGTCACGGGCTACAGCATCAGCAGCAGGGACATCCGAGGAAGAGGATACAGGCAATGGGACGGTAGGCTGAAGTCCGTAAACGACATGGAAGGGAGAGCTGGAGGAGGACTCACTGACGTGGTGATTATGGGAGAATTCAGCCCAAGGAAGAAGCGTGGACCAGTCGTCATGATGGGCGTTGACGTAGTGACGCAAGAAGGAGGTCAATATCTGATTGACCCGTTCCACTTGGCCGTTCGACTGAGGATGGTAGGCTGAAGAAAAGTCCAGAGTCACTCCCAGATGTTTGCAGAGAGCCCTCCAGAAGCAGGAGGTGAACTGAGTTCCTCTGTCGGACACAATGTGTGATGGAAAGCCATGCAAGCGGAAGATGTGATGTATATAGGCGTCCGCGAGTTCCTGGGCAGAGGGCAGTCCAGCCATAGGGACGAAATGAGCCATTTTAGAGAACCGATCCACCACGACCCATATGACTGTGTGTCCGGAGGACAATGGCAAGTCCGTAATAAAGTCCATCGCAATGTGTTGCCACGGAACTGAGGGTATAGGCAGAGGCAGAAGACGGCCATATGGCAGATGTTTGGGCGTCTTGTTCCTGGCACAGGAGGAGCAGGCAGAGACAAAAGAGGCGACGTCCGTGCGAAGGGATGGCCACCAGTAATGACATACAATCGCACTCCAAGTTCTCTTCTGACCAGCATGACCGGCTGTTTTCGAGGCATGTCCCCAGTGCAACACTTTTTGCCTGTCAGTCTCAGAGACATAGGTCTTCCCGGGCGGTATCTGGGCCAGGGTGACAGGAGCCACTGGAATGATTTTACTAGGACAGATGATGGGTTGGGATGTCTCCTCCTCCTGCTCCTTGGGCATGAAAGACCTGGACAAGGCATCAGCGCGTACATTCTTGTCCGCGGGTCGGAAATGGAGCTGGAAATCGAATCTGGCAAAGAACAAGGACCACCTGGCTTGCCGTGGGTTCAGTCGCTGAGCAGACCGCAGGTATTCCAGGTTCTTGTGGTCCGTGTAAATAATAACGGGGTACACTGCTCCTTCCAGAAGATAGCGCCATTCCTCCAGAGCCAGTTTGACTGCTAATAGCTCTCGGTCACCGATGGTGTAGTTGCGTTCAGGCGCTGAGAAGCTCTTGGAGAAGAAACCGCAAGTCACCATCTTCCCGGAGGAGGACTTCTGCATGAGCACTGCTCCGGCTCCCGAGGAGGAGGCATCCACCTCCAAGGTGAACTGGCGGTTTAACTCCGGACGGTGCAGTACAGGAGAGGAGGCAAATGCCTGCTTCAGAGAGCCAAACGCGGCGTCGGCCGCAGGTGACCAGTCCTTTGGATTAGCCCCCTTCTTGGTCAAGGCGGAGAGAGGAGCAGTCAGAGCAGAGAAGTGAGGGATGAACTGGCGGTAATAGTTGGCGAATCCCAGAAAGCGTTGGATTGCCTTCAGTCCAGAAGGAGGAGGCCAGTTGAGAATGGAGGAGACCTTCTTTGGATCCATCTGCAGTCCGGTATCGGAGATGAGGTACCCCAGGAAGGGGAGAGAAGACTGCTCAAAGACACACTTCTCGTACTTGGCGTACAGACGATTCTCTCTCAGTCTTTGTAGAACCAGCTGCACGTTCTCTCTGTGGGTCTGGAGGTCCGGAGAGAAGACAAGGATATCATCCAGATACACCACCACACAGACGTAGAGGAGGTCCCGGAAAACGTCGTTCACCAATTCTTGAAAGACTGCTGGTGCGTTACACAGGCCGAAGGGCATCACGCAGTATTCATAGTGCCCATCGCGAGTATTGAACGCGGTCTTCCATTCGTCCCCAGAGCGGATGCGGACCAGGTTGTAGGCACCTCGAAGGTCCAACTTGGTGAACACACGAGCTCCTCTAAGCCGATCAAACAATTCGGGGATGAGCGGCAGGGGCAGGGGGTACTTGTTTTTCACGGTGATTTGGTTCAATCCCCGGTAGTCTTAACGAAGAAGAAACCTGCTCCAGCAGGAGAGGAGGATCTCCGAATGAATCCCCTTGCCAGGCTCTCTGTGATGTAAGTAGACATGGCCCTTGTTTCGGCTGGAGACAGTGGATATATCCGTCCTTGAGGTGGTGTAGTTCCCGGTCGATGGCACAATCGTAAGGACGATGTGGCGGAAGTACCTCTGACTCCTTTTTATCAAAGACGTCCGCGAAGGACCAATAGGCCGAGGGCAGTCCCGGTAGGGACTCTGGAACCGGAGGTCGCCGGATGGGTTGTATGGTCTTCAGACAGTTCTCATGGCAAGAAGAGCCCCATCGGGTGATTTCACCAGTGCCCCAGCTGACTGATGGTTCGTGTGTCCGTAACCAGGGAAGTCCCAGAAGGATTTGATGGGACATGTGTGGGAGGACGTAGAGAGTGATGTTCTCGGTGTGCAGGGCACCGATACGCAGTTCGACCGGCCTGGTGATCCAGGAGATGGTGTCAGAGAGGGGTCTCCCATCCACAGAGGCGATCACGAAGGGTTTGTCGAGTGGAGTAACAGGCACCTGGTACTTGTCCACCGTGGCCTGCTGGATGAAATTGCCTGCTGCCCCAGAATCGAGGTACGCCTCAGCCGTGAACCGCGTCTCTCCCGTTGTCACTTGCACAGTCCATGTAACCGGGTCTGAGAGAGTCCCAGCACCTAGGGTGGCCTCTCCTACCAACCCTAGGCTTTGGAGTTTCCCGGCCTCTCTGGACAGGAGCGTAGCAGGTGTGTGCCCTCTCCGCAGTAGAAGCAGAGGTCCTTGGCGAGCCGCTCTGCTCGACGTTGTTCAGACTGCCGCACATGGTCGATCTGCATGGGCTCGTGGACGGAGACACCAGATGCCGCTGACTGGAATACAGCGGGCTTCTGCGGAGGAGAGGAATGCCGTACCGGACGTCTCTCACGGGACACCTCTTTGGATCGCTCCTGAAAGCGAATGTCCACTCGAGTCGCTAGGGTAATCAGGGCATCCAGGGTGGACGGTACGTCACGACCAGCCAGCTCATCTTTGATTCGACCCGAGAGTCCTTCCCAGAAGGCGGCGGTTAGGGCCTCGTTGTTCCACCCGAGTTCCGAAGCCAAGGTGCGAAAACGGATGGCGTATTGACCCACCGTCAGAGTCCCCTGACGTAACCGGAGAAGAGATGAGGCAGACGCGGAGGCGCGTCCGGGCTCGTCAAAGGTGCCACGAAAAGCCTGCAGGAACTCCTGGATGTTCTTGGTCACCGGATCCTCCCTTTCCCACAAGGGGTTCATCCACGCCAGTGCCTCACCCTCTAGATGGGACATGATGAAGGCGACCTTGGCTTGGTCGGAGGCAAACAAATTCGGCAGCTGCGTGAAATGGAGGGAGCATTGGTTTATGAATCCCCTGCAGGTCTTGGGATCTCCGGCGTACCGGGGTGGTGAGGCCAAACAAAGTCTGGAAGCATCCGAAGAGGCTGCCACGGGAGCTGGAGCCGTGGATTGACTAGTGGAAGCCCGAGATGCTGCAGATGTAACTGACGCTTGTAGCGTGTTCAGGCGGGCGTCCACAGAAGACATGAATTGCAGCATGCGGGTCTGAATCTCACGCTGGCGTGAGAGTTCCTCCTGTAAAGCTGCTAGTGCTGCAGCGGGATCCATGGCCTGTTCTTACTGTTAGGGCCAGGTGGACGGGCAGACCCAGGAGGTGGATCCACTGGGCCGAACTCCTTGATGATGGTAAGGGGTCCGGTAGCTGGAGCACCACAGGAAGCAGGGCAGTCCGTGCACACGAGTATAATGGAGAAGTCCCTGGGACCACGGAGTCACTGATGGTAGTCCGGGTGACGGAGCTCAGGTTCGGAAGCCGAGATGATGTCAGGCGGAGTCCGGAACCATTGGAGCGAGATGACGGGTCACCGCAGGGATCAGAGATGGTACGGACTGTCAGGATGGCAGATAGACAGCGTTCGGGGTTCGGGATTCGGCAGGACCGGATGGCAAGGCAGGATCGGCTCTAGAAGAGAGAGAGGTGAGTATCTCACAGGAACACAAGGAGACCTGACTCCTAGCTTGGGAAACACGAAGAACAGGCCCCGCCCACTTGGACACTAAACCCCTTTATACCCTGTACCTGTGTGCTTCATTTCCTGTCAGTGGACGCTGGCCCTTTAAGAAAGGGTCAATGACCGCGCGCGTGCCCTAATGCGCATGCGCGCGGCCCGGGTGCCAGAAGCCAGAGCAGGAATCTGTGAGGAGGAAACAGCAGAGCCGGGCTGGGGCTGGGAAGCCGACGGGCGCCGGGAGCGGGGACCAGGAGGCCTGGGAAGCGCGGGCAATGGAGGCTGGAGAGCGGGGAGCGTGGCAGGTGTGCCGGGGACCAGAGCAGGGGACCCGGGGAGCGTGACAAAGGGGATGACAAAAGCCAGATTTACAAGCAGTCAGTGAGATAGGTGGGACTAGATGCTCACATATCCCACCCCAGGTAGTGGTATGGTGGACATAAGGAAGTCCAGGTGAAATCGTTAGCATTCTTTGTGTACAGGTTAGAAATCCTTCTGTGAGAAATCTCCTTGCTTGGACTTGTATGCTGGACTAACATTGTAGTGCCATTGTTAAGGCTGTGCATCCTGTTTTTCTGCAAAGAAAGCCCATTCATTTTCCTTGTTTATGACTAGGTTTAAGGAGTTTTAATAAAGCAGCCTGGACCTTTTGTTTAAGGCACATGAGGGGCATGTGTGACTGCTGGAGGGAAACCGCATATCTTGGGTAGAAGCGGGTGCAAGACTGAAAACATGAAGGAGCTGATAAAGCAGCTGCTGCAATCTAATCTCCAGCAGCAACAGCAGCAGCAGTGGCAACAGCAGCAGCAGCAGTGGCAACAGCAGCAGCCGGCTCAGCAGAAGATTAATAAACTGTTAATGCAGCACATGACGCTCTTGGCTAAGACACTCCACCCTCGAGGAAAAGTGATGATTCCCTTGTGGAGAATACGTTAAGAAGAGCCTTGCAAAGTATGACACCCTGTGATAATGTTGAGGCATTCCTATTGATTATAGAAAGGCTGGCAGAAAGAGAAAAATTACCTCTGGGTTAGTGGGCGGAGAAGCTGCCACTATATCTACTGGGGGAACTAGAAAAGGCCTATTTTGACCTGGCTCTGCAGGATGCAAAAGAGTATGCCAAGTTGAATTAGAGTTCTTGGCAAGTCTAATAATAACCCTGTCTGTCAGTGTGCAACAAGTGCGCCATTGGGGCTATCATGGTGACAAACCTCTCTGGTCCCAAATGTTTGACCTATTAGATCTTGTTCAGAAATGGTTGCAACTGTAATCTTTCTCCCCTTTGCAGATGGTGAAATGAGTCATCATGGACAAGAACATACACTCCCTTCAAATGGCGGTTCAGTTTTGGGTTGTCTAGGGAGATACCCTGAGTGCTGATGATCTGGTGGGCATTGGCAGAAAGGTATCAGGTGGATGAGAGTTCCTTGGGGAAACAAAGGGTAATAGCTTTTTTATACTGGGGTTTTTAAAGAGAGGCCAATACCCAAAAGTAGGGAACTAGAGCCATATATGAGACCAGGAGGCGTCTGAGTTGTTGTCAAAAGCACTAGCTAATGCCATGATTTGTTGGAAGAGTCACAGCCCAAGTCACATACTTGCTGTTTGTCCAAACAGTATGTGCTGATGGACTGCAAGTTAGATCAGTGTTGCTCTTGTTATGCATATCAGACCTGAAGTGTTGATTCTGCACCCCGCAAAGGGTCACAGGCATGTCCCATCTGTTGGACGCAGGAAGTTTGGTTAGCCTAGCAAAGGTCACGCTTCCTCACCAGCTGATTGCTGGAAAGATGATGGGCACACAATGTATCTACAGAGATGCTAATGACTACCCTGTGGCCCGGGTGGTCATATGAAGCAAACTGTGGCACAAAGTTCCATGAGGTTGGCATAATCAAGGATTTGTTACACCCTGATATAATAGGACAGGGCTTTGCCTTACTTTTGGACTTGTGGGGTGAAAAGGGAATTGCTGGGTTACTCAGACAACAACCAGGGCACCTCTATAGAAACCCTGTCACAGCATGAGTCTTATGGATTTCCCTTTTGTGTGCTGATTAGTGATGAAGATGAGGCAAAAATCCCTGAGTCCAACTTCCTGGAGCTGGGGATGTGTGGGGGGAACTTTGGAACCATCCAATTCAGGGACCTAACTGAGAAAGGAGTGTTTGATAATGTAGAAATAAAACTTGATTTTATTGTAGCAGAATAAAAACATGCAGACTGTGCAGTGGGCACAGAGGCACAGGTGAAAAAATGTGGGTTATCCAACGCGTTTCGACCAGAGAGTCTTATTCATGCCATGAATAAGACTCTCTGGTCGAAACGCGTTGGATAACCCACATTTTTTCACCTGTGCCTCTGTGCCCACTGCACAGTCTGCATGTTTTTATTCTGCTACAATAAAATAAAGTTTTATTTCTACAAAATCTCCATGATGCTGGATTTTTTTCCTTTACTGATATCCACTGCCGCCCAGGCCAGGGCGTTTCCTTGCATCAGTGCAGAATCCAGGAGTGAAGAGGGGTGAGCTGACAACCTTTTTTATTCTTATGTTTGATAATATAACCATTTTAATCAGGGTGCTCAAGACCCAAAGCACACCACCAGATACCTATATTTTGCCATAAATAGGGAGTTATTACAGTATATTGTGTCAACAAGCAGAGAGGTGAGATTGTAGACAAATTGTTGGTACCGGTGCTCTACAGAAGCAGGGAACTAGACATGGCCTATACCAATGACTTAGGTGGTCATATAGAGTAGACAAGACACAAGAATAAATCCTCCAGAGGTTCAACTGGCCCAGCTGTCACCAAGAGATTTGGAATTATTACAAGTCCTGTCCGATGTGTCAACAAACTGCCCTGTTCACTTATTTTAATAGCCCTTTAGTGTCATTACCCATCATTGAGCTTCCATTTGATCACATAACAATGGATTTATTAGGACCATTAGGCGGGCTTTGCACACTACGACATCGCAGGTGCAATGTCGGTGGGGTCAAATTGAAAGTGATGCACATCCGCCGTCGCAGGCGATATCGTAGTGTGCAAATCCTTTTTGATACGATTAAAGAGCGCAAAAGCGTCGTTATCGTATCATCGGTGTAGGGTCCGTGCAGCAACAGGTACGATGTAGTTCCTCGTTCCTGCGGCAGCACACATCGCTGTATGCGAAGCCGCAGGAGCAAGGAACATCTCCTACCTGCGTCCCGGCTGCAATGCGGAAGGACGTAGGTGGGCGGGATGTTTACATCCTGCTCATCTCCGCCCATCCGCTGCTATTGGCCGCCTGCCGAGTGACGTTGCTGTGACGCTGCAGGACCCGCCCCCTTAGGAAGGAAGTGGGTCAACGGCCAGAGCGATGTCGCAGGACAGGTGAGTGCATGTGAACCTGGCGTAGCGATAATGTTCGCTACGCCAGCAATCACAAGATATCGCTGCTGCGACAAGGGGCGGGGACTATCGCGCTCGACATTGCAGCATCGGCTTGCGATGTCACAGCGTGCAAAGTACCCCTTAGTCAAGTCCACCAGATAGTATCAGTATATCCTAGTAGTCATGGATTACGCTACATAGTATCTGGAGGCAGTGCTACTGAGAAATGTATCTGCTAGAGCAAGGCAACTGGTTGAGATTTTTTTCCTGGACTGGATTGCTGAAAAAGATCCTGAAAGACCAAGGGACCACACTCATGTTGAAGGTCATGAGGGAATTATGCAAAGCCCTGCAGATCATACAACTCAGGACTTCAGTATATCACCCGCAGACAGACAGACTCATGGAACAGTTTAATAACATCTTGAAGGCCATGCTAAAGTTGGTTGTAGAAAAGAAATGCCGAGACTGAAACTGTCTACTACTGCAACTGTTATTCTACAACAGAGATGTCCCACAACTCTACGAGGACTCCTGGCTATAACAAAAGAGACCTAGGAAGCAGAGATTACACCATACAGGAGCATAATCAAGCTTGTGGCACAGATGCAAGAAAAAATTGCTGAAGTGTTGCCCATCATGAGAGAGAACCGTCTCCAGGTCAAAGAGGCCCAGTTGAGAGTATACAGCAAAGGTGAAAATGTCCTGCCCTGAAGATCATGTACGGTGCTCATACCCACATTGCAAAGCATATTTCTTGCTAAGTCACAGGGCCCCTACGAAGTGGTTAAAAAGATTGGTGAAGTTAATTATGAAGTCCACCAACCAATGTGAAAGAAGCCCTACCAGGTCAACCACGTCAATCTGATCAAGCCATGGCGAAATAGGGAATCCATGGAAGCTCAATGTTTGATACTAAAAGCCCCGTTACACGCAATGACATCGCTAATGAGATGCCGCTGGGGTCACGGAATTCGTGACGCACATCCGTCCTCGTTAGCGACGTTGTTGCGTGTGACACTTACGAGCGACCACTAACAATCCCAAATACTCTCCAAATCGTTGATAGTTGACACGTTGTTCATTTTCAAAATATCATTGCTCGTTTGTGAGGCCGATTGTTCATCGTTCCTGAGGCAACACACATTGCTACGAGTGACACCCCGGGAATAACAAACAACAGCGTTCCTGCGTCCTCCGGCAACGAGGTGGGAGTGACATTCGCAACAGCGTCGTCGTTAGGAAGGTAAGTTGGTGTGACGCGTACCGGCGATATTGTTCGCCACGGGCAGAGCTTTGCCCTTGACGCACAAACGACGGGTGCGGGTGCTATTACTAGCGACATCGCTAGCGATGTCGCCGCATGTAAAGCAGCATCAAGTCTGAAGCTGATGTGAAAGATGTCAAGGTGGCAGAGATAATGTCACCTGACTAAAAACAGGAGTGCCGAGAATTGCTTCATTGCAACAATTACTTTTTCTCAGAATTGCTAGGTTGTTCTCAGGTCATAGAACATGAAATCCTCAGAAAACCTCATGTCTAAGTGAGTTTGAAATCATAATTGAATCTCGGGGCCTGCTGATAATCTCAAAGGAGGTGAAGCAGATGTTGGATCTAGGAGTGATTGAGTAGTCCAAGAGTGGCTCGTCCATTCCCACTGTGTTCGTGCTGAACCAAGATGAAGAATGGCAGTACTACGACGACTACTGGAAACTGAATGAGGTTTCCCAATGGCCTGTGTTCGCAAGCTCATTGAGAGGCTAGGGACAGCCTGGTACATTGCCACCCTGGACTTCACAAAAGAGTAATGGTAGATTACCCTTTCCAAGGATGTCATTTAGAAGACAGCTATTATGACAATTTGCAAATAATAATTCTTCTTCAACTGTGCCTGCACCACAGCTTTCACTATGCTCATAGGAGCAGTGAATCCTGCAGGAGTCTGGACATTACAGATCCTGGCTAGGTGCTTGTATTAATGGCAAAGCTTGAGCAGTAGCCCCAGTGGCTGAACCCAAATGGGAGGCAGCTGGAGATAAAATAGACTCAACTCCAGGATGTAAAAGATCCCAGCACCAAACATTTTGCTCAGCCTCGGGATGGGAAACATCGTGATGCCTAGCAACGTCTTTTCGGTACAATCATCCCGAAACACCATGTCTGAAAATTGAGGTTCTGATCTGGCAGAAATCCTAGGTCATATGAAAAGGCTTGTTAAAGGGCCACTTTTGACCTTTAGGATTGCTTCTTCCAATAGGTGGCACTAGAGTTTGTCTCCTTCCTCCCTGAAAAGACAATTTGAATATTACCCAAAGGAGCATTGCAGATATAAGACTCCTCACCACTGACAGCCAGATTGGTTTGTCAGTCTCCGCAAGGGGAAACGTTTTCCCCTTAGACCCCATTAGAGCTTCTCACACAGCCAGATCAGATCTCATACTTTGCACTGATAAGGGACAATCATCCTGAAACACTGTGTCTGCAAATTGAGGTTTTGATCTGGCATAAATCCTAAGTCATATGAAAAGGCTAGTTAAAGGACCACTTTTGACTTTTAGGATTGTTACTTCTTATAGATGGCACTAGAGTTTGTCTCCTTACCCCCTGAAGAGACAATTTGAATATTACCCAGAGGAGCATTGCAGCTATAAGACTCCTCACCACTGACAGTCAGATTGCTTTGTCAGTCTACGCAAGGAGAAATGTTTTCCCCTTAGACCCCAGTAGAGCTTCTCATACAGCCAAATCAGATCTCATACTTTTCACTAACAAGGAAGAATCAGTCTGAAACACGTGTCTGCAAATTGAGGTTCTGATGTGGCATAAAGAGAAAAATCTGAAAATTTTAAAGTGGTCCCTAAATTTTTGCCAGAGCTGTGTATACACACACACACACACACACACACACACACACAAAGTCATGAGCAAAAGTGTTAGCACCCTTGAAGTTGTTTCAGAAAATGAAGTATTTCCCTCAGAAAATTAATAATACACCACTCCTCTCCATAATATCTCTCCCACACTGCCCCATCTATAATATCTTCCACACACACTGCTCCTCTTTATAATATCCCCCTCACACTGCCTCTCTGTATAATATCCCTTACACACTGCTCCTCTGTATAATATCCCCCCCACAAACATTGCACCTCTGTATAACATCCCCCTCACACACTGCTGCTTTGTATAATATCCCCCACACACACTGCTCCTCTGTATAATATCCCCCCATACACTGCCTCTCTGTATAATATCCCCTCGCACACACTGCCCCTCTGTATAAAATCCCCACAAACACTGCTCATCTGTACATCCCCCATACACACAGGGAACTCTGAGTACCTATCCAGTTCAGGCAACTGGGGTAATTAAATAAAATAAAGAAAAAAGAAAGAAAATAGGGAAAAGCCAGTGAGTTATACTTACCAGTCTCCAGCACAGCTGTAACACTATTTCCGGGGCTGCTTATTCTACTTTAGGGACCGCTCATTATCCTTCATACATATGCATTTATTCCCCCACCCACTGGAAGTCCCAGTGTCTGTGATTGGTGGCAGTCAGACTGTGCTCCTACCTTGTGTGACAGTGTGTCTGACTGAAACTAATCACAGATGTTGTGTGTGTCCCTATCGTGGTGTAAAAATAAATAAATAAAAAAAAATGGCATAGGGTCCCCTCATATTATGATACAAATCACAGCTAAAGCATACGGCTACAGGCTGCAGTCCCCAGCCATGTACTTATTTTGGCTGTGTATCATAATAATCGGGACCCCATGGGGCTTTTTTTAAAAGCTATTTAAATAAATAATTTTAAAAAAAACGTGTGCAGTCCCCCCAAATTTTGATACCCTGCCAATACCTCTGGGGAGCAAGAACACCACAGCTGCGACATCATCACCTGGGAACACACAACGCAACGGCGGACCACATAGCTGCAAAACCACAGGTGGCATCACAAACTTCATTTTATTTTAAATACAACTCCTATCATCATTCCCTTTATTTATTAAAGGGAACCAATCACCAGGATTTTTGCAAATAACCTAAAGCCAGTGCTATACTGGCACTATCAGGCTGAGTCTATACACACCTGTAGTGGTCAGCTCGGATGTTTAGGTTTTGAAATCCAAGAAAGGGAAGTTTGTAAAATGAGCAGCTTCTTGACTGACAGCAGCTGAGGAGCAGATAATATATTCATAGTTCTCTCCTCTCCCTGTTAGAATTAGCATAAGCATTATACAAATGACACACATTGTCTAGCAGGACCTGTGTGAAGTCATCCCCGGGGCAGGTGATGATGTTGCAGCAAAGGTTTTCTTGCTCCCCAGAGGTGTTGGCAGGGTATCAAAATTTGGGGGGACTGCACACGTTTTTTTAAAATGACACCTTTAAATGATACTGCCAGGGTCACGGACCCGGACCCCGCCACCGCTGACATCCCCGGACTAGTCCGGCCGGGTTCCAAGTGTCGCCTAAGATCCTGGGGCTGAGCGTGTCAAAAATGTTGCCAGTATGGGGCCCTGAAATGCCTAGTGGCGGCCCTACATACTCTGTACTGTACATATAGTTCAAACACAATATCTTTTGGAACGCTCTAACCCAAGAAGTTAGGACGAATTACAAGTTACTCAGCTTCAGACGCACCCTAAAAACGCATCTTTTTAGGGTGGCCTATCACAATCCCTAGCCAAACTAATTTCACCTAATACCTCCAATTTCTCAGAAACTTACCCCACGTCAAACTCCATGGCACCCAAATGCATCTCAAGGTTCAGGCCAATTGGTCCAGGAAGCCATTATCTATCCCCCATTTTCGTGAGATGGCTGGATTGTCATTGTAAATAAGCACTTGTACCTTGCCCCCCCCATCTCATTGTAGATTGTAAGCTCTTATGTGCAGGGTTGTCTTTTTTCCTCTAATTATTGTATTTTCTATAACTGTTACTTGCTTGTATATGAGCCTCTGAATTGTAAAGCGCTGCAGAATATGTTGGTGCTATAGAAATCAAGATTATTATTATTATTATTATTATTATTATTGATTTATATTACTTGCATAGTGCATGCAATCGCTATGGAAGGGAAAACTAAATATGTAAATAGAACATTGTGCTAAAATAAACACAGCACACACATGTACATGTGTATTTGTGAGAAACAAAGTTTAAAGACACAGTAATAATAATAAAAAAATATATTTGTTGTGTCTAGTATGCAAAGTCCCAGCAAGATGTCACTTGAAAGCATGAAATCAGTGTCTGCCCTAAGAATATTTCGCCACATGGGATAATCTATGCAGCCTTCTGTATTTATGCAGTGGGAGCAGGTGGTGGGGGGTTGTTTTGACGAGGTTAATGTGCTCCTCCCATCTTACCCCAGCAGCAGCAACCTGATATACGTCAGCATGGAATGAATGCATTTCACGGCTGTACAATGAGGAAGAGAGTGTCGGGAAGGCCGGCGAGCATTGTGGGACTCAGACCTTCCAGCTCCAGGCTCCCTGCTCCCTGTAGGAGCATCATGGGCTAAAGCTTCATGTGCACTGCAGGCTTTGTTCTTCTGTTTGTCCTAGGGGGATGAGTTGTCCTTTTTCATGTGGCTCCCATGTTATTTGAACCCTAGTTGAGCAGACGGGTGACCCTGACGGTGACAGGTGGAATGATGGGGCTCTGTCCAGTGGCTTTTTTCTTCAGTTGCTTGGTCTCCACACATTTCCAATGGGCCTGACTGGCAGGAGCTGTCCAAGGTGCTGGAATGCTCTCTGCTCTCTGTGGTGGAAGAGAACGGATTGCAAAGCGAAAGAGGAGACTGGCCACAATTTATTTGGGAGGAAGGTAGGCACCGTCTTTGTTCCGCTATCCCTGATTAATCTACACTACAAAAGCATCAACAGACTAAAGCAGCCAGAAAGGGAGAGGGAGTCACAGGGGAGGGGGTGCAGGAGCCAGACTGCCTAAAACCATCTAAGTAGGAATGAAACACATCATTTCACGAGGAATAAGCCATTTTCAATGGATTACGAGCTCTGCTGTGATATTTTTGGGGTATTTTTGCCTCCTCGGTGCACACTCAGATGAGGCACAGACAGCCCAGCCTGATTGCATTTGATGGTGCTGCAATTTTCTGTGGAGTAAAGTGGAGAGATATTATCCACGCTCCCCCGTGTCGGACCACAGAACAGGGGGTCACGGGCACACACCCATCATCTATCTGCTCATATTGTTGCATCTGGATTTAAAGAGGAAACATGTCTTATTCTCTCTCTACTGTAACATTGTAGTCAACTTTAAAGGCCAAAGCCTCTATTGTGAAGAATAAAAGGATACAACACTGTGGACTATTCATCATAAAATGCACTTTAGCTAAAGACAGTCCGAATTCAAGTCTGTTTTATGGTGCTGAAATATTCCACCCTGAGAAAGGGCTTCTGCTGATAAAGTCCCATTATTCTGCTCATCTAGGCATTATTTCTTGGGTATGTATGTGTATGATGTTATCCTATTGATTGTAAAGCCACTTTTACCCAGATTTTAAATACAGCAATGGTACTTGTCATCACTTCCACAGATAGAAGTGTATGGCCAATGTCTTAATTTAACTTACAGCTTAACCACAGCCAAGTAATCTGTTGTTTATGCTTAGAGTAGAATATAGTCTTTTATTAAGCTTTGCTGGAAGAATTTAGCCCTCATCACACTGCCAGCTGCTAAGTTGTTTTGCTTTGGGATATTATGAATAATAGATTGTGGAAACATATGTGCTCATTTTAGAGAATAGAACTTTTAGGGAAGGATATATATATATTTTTACATACATATATATATTTATATGGGAGAGAGAGACTAGAGGAAGATCCTCCTATGAAGGCTTGAGTGAGCAGATAAATGATGGTTCAGACCGGCAACACTAATGTGAAGTCAGCACAGGTCAAGAATGAATTATTTACCCTTTTTATTCACCTCATTGTGCACTTGTGGCTATGGATAAAAGACGATGGCAAGGAATGCTTTCATTTCGACTGACATCATTTTGCTGACTTGTTTATAGTAATAAAAAAAAAAAACATGCACAAATGTAACACAAATCATAGTAACCATGGAGCTCTATGGCAGATCAGGATTTAACTTTTGGTTTCCAAATCTGGCAACAAATCTTCTGTATGCGTGTACTAGATAAGATGAACATAAATGACATGTAAAGAACCATTTTTCCTCGCTAAGTTAAGATAAATTCATATTTTGAAAATATCAAGATTATACTGTAAATATTCACTGTATATATATATATATATATATATATATACATATATATATATATATATATATATATATATACAATATATGATATTTTATATATATATATATATATATATATATATATATATATAATATCATATATTGTCTGAAAATTGTATCTGAGATGTATATTACACAGGCTATTAGCCTATACCTGGGGGCATAAAGTGCTAAGGTTAATAAATTGCTCACATTTCACTAGCATATTATATATTACTCCTTTTTGACTAGTTAGATATAACTCTCTTGACGATATTAATACACTGGAAAAATTATACATTTCTGCAATGTAACAAATTAACATGTGTAATGTAATGTAACAAATTAGTGCAAACAGTTTATAGCAACTATCATATTTATTGGATACACTTATTTGATACTTGAAAGGAAATGGGTATGTAATATATATATATATATATATATATATATATATTCGCTGACATGTCTTGGAAAGCTGAGTGTCACCTTCCGTAGAGGCTGTAATGGTGGCAAATTTCATTACCACCCAGCTTTCCTAGAAGCAGATGGATTACAATAGAATTTGAACAACTTTGTGAGGGCGACTCAAGGACTTACTGACTATTTACTGATGATCCTGCTTACTACAATAGGATAATATATATATATATATATATAAAAATATATATCTATATATATATATTATATCCTATTGTAGTAAGCAGGATCATCAGTAAATAGTCAGTAAGTCCTTGAGTTGCACTCACCTGAAGAGTTCAAATTTTATTGTAATCCATCTGCTTACAGGAAAGCTGGGTGGTAATGAAATTTGCCACCATTACAGCCTCTACGGAAGGTGACACTCAGCTTTCCAAGACATGTCAGTGAATACATAGAAATATATATATATATATATATATATATATATATATATATATATATATATATATATATTATATACCCATTTCCTATCAAGTAAGTCAAAGTGACACTCAGCTTTCCAAGACATATCAGGGATTATTCTGCTAATGCACTGAAATATCCCTTGCCTATGTTTCATTAAATACCTAGGCAGACTGGGCATTACATTGTCTACTATCACATTAATTGCCACCCAACTTTCTGAGAAACAGTTATGGCTGAGCTTAATTATGAACAGTTCCAATAAAGCACGCCATATAGATTTTACTTGTGATTTTTAATTTAGGGAAGTGCTCTTTAAGTCGATTAAATACCCTGGATATTCAGATAGAATCTTGTATTTGGCACATTATATGCTGCAGTTTTTTCACAACTTCACCTCTACGCTTAGTACTCTATCAGGCCCAAATCAGCCATCTATTCGAATTATTATTGCTTTTCAAACCTTTTAAGTCAGGTGCACAGATGGGAATGCAGATGTATGACCTTAAAAATGAGACACAATTGGGTCTGCTGTGTGATTATTCCCAGCTGTAATTTACAGTGTGTGTATTGTCCTGTACCCATCCATTAGTAGTGAAGCTTTGTATTTGCAATAAATATTAGGGAAATTGCTATCAAATGACTCAGTTCAAGATGCTACAAATAAGTAGATGTCCATTAGCTCTATGCTGTCATATTTAAAATATATGCTATTGATTTCATAACACAGATTCAAAGCAATGATTAAGGTTTTAGCAATATTTTGGGAAACTCTTTAGTCACATATGTGAATGAATAACAATTACACACTAGCACTGGCAGACACAGAGAGAAAAGGGCCCCTGTGCAAGAACAGTATATAGGGCCTTTCCAACCCAAGAGCTCATCAAAATGCACGATTCTTCCTAGTTTGGAGCACATCAAAAATTCTATTGCAATTCCACAGCAAGTGACCTCATATGAACTTGGAATTTAGAAACCAATGCAGTTGTTAATTCCTGTTTCTAGTCTTCTTATGATCACAACATTTAGGATCATTCTATCATATTTTACAGTTATATACTCTCTAAATGATGTACAAAAATTCTAGCAAAGTGGCTTTATTGGTTGGGGAACCCTGGGTTAACGGACTCTCTACAGCACTTCATATTTCCACATAATGAGATGAATAAGCTGTGAATTTGACATGTAGGGTAAGATACTGTATTAGAATCATTCTAGATTTTGAATCATTTTCTCCTACAGAGGGGAATATAGGTTTTTCCTGCACCAGGGGCAAATATTCAGTTTGGCACCCCTCTTATACATAGCTTAAGTGCTTCGAGGAGATTGTGATTTGCGCACTTACAGTCACATGCCTTCTAGTCTTCATAATTCTCTCAGTGCGCAGTGAAAACCTACATTGTCTGCTTTCCTGAGAGAAGCATGAACAAAAGCTAGTTGGCATGTGATCGTAAGTATAAATATCGAATATGAATGATTATACAATGACCACTGGGATACATCAAGCGGACAGAAAGTATATTGCATGCTTTTAGGATTTGGCATGGTACAGTGCTGAATTTTATAATTAATGTTGCTAACCTAAATACAGGTGTAGTAATCCTTTACTTGTCAGACAATACAATACTTTATTAAAATAGCCATGTATTATGTTATCTGACAAGTTATGGATTGTTACATGTGCACAGGATTAGAACCAAGCGAGCACAAGAATACATCACCAGCATAACAACCATCATCTGTACGGAAATACAGTGCCTTGCAAAAGTATTCGGTCCCCTTGAATTTTTCAACCTTTTCTCACATTTCAGGCTTCAAACAAGATAAAAACTTTAATATTATGGTGAAGAATCAACAACAAGTGGACACAATTGTGAAGTTGAATGAAATTTATTGCTGATTTTAAACTTTTTTTAAAAATAAATAACTGAAAATTGGGGGTACAATATTATTCGTCTCCTTTAAGTTAATACTTTGTAGCGCCACCTTTTGCTGCGATTACAGCTGTAAGTCGCTTGAGGTATGTCTCTATCAGTTTTGCACATCGAGAGACTGAAATTCTTGCCCATTCTTCCTTTGCAAATAGCTGGAGCTGAGTGAGGTTGGATGGAGAGCGTTTGTGAACAGCAGTTTTCAGCTCTTTCTACAGATTCTCGATTGGATTCAGGTCTGGACTTTGACTTGGTCATTCTAACACCTGGATACGTTTGTTTGTGAACCATTCCATTGTAGATTTTGCTTTATGTTTGGAATCATTGTCTTGTTGGAAGACAAATCTTCGTCCCAGTCTCAGGTCTTTTGCAGACTCCAGCAGGTTTTCTTCAAGAATGGTCCTGTATTTGACTCCATCCATCTTCCCATCAATTTTAACCATGTTCCCTGTCCCTGCTGAAGTAAAGCAGGCCCCAACCATGATGCTGCCACCACCATGTTTGACAGTAGGGAGGCTGTGTTCAGGGTGATGAGCTGTGTTGCTTTTACGGCAAACATATCATTTGGTATTGTGCCCAAATTGTTCGATTTTGGTTTCATCTGACCAGAGCACCTTCTTCCACATGTTTGGTGTGTCTCCCAGGTGGCTTGTGGCAAACTATAAACAAAACTTTTTATGGATATCTTTGAGAAATGGCTTTCTCCTTGCCACTCTTCCATAAAGGCCAGATTTGTGCAGTGTACGACTGATTGTTGTCCTATGGACAGACTCTCACACCTCATCTGTAGATCTCTGCAGTTCATACAGAGTGATCATGGGCCTCTTGGCTGCATCTCTGATCAGTCTTATCCTTATTTGAGATGAAAGTTTGGATGGACGGCTGGGTCTTGGTAGATTTACAGTGGTATGAAACTTCTTCCATTTCAATATGATCGCTTGTACAGTGCTCCTTGGAATGTTTAAAGTTTTGGAAATCTTTTTGTAACCAAATCCGACTTTAAACTTCTCCACATCAGTATCATGGACCTGCCTGTTGTGTTCCTTGGTTTATCTGCGCTTTAAACAGAACACTGAGACTATCACAGAGCAGGTGCATTTATACGGAAACTTGATTACACACAGGTGGATTATATTTATCATCATCAGTCATTTAGGACAACATTGGATAATTCAGAGATCCTCAATGAACTTCTGGAGTGAGTTTGTTGCACTGAAAGTAAAGGAGACTAATAATATTGCACGCCCCACTTTGTCAGTTATTTATTTTTTAAACAAGTTTAAAATCAGCAATAAATTTCGTTCAACTTCACAATTGTGTCCCACTTGTTGATTCTTCACCATAACATTAACATTTTTATCTTTATGTTTGAAGCCTGAAATGTGGGAAAAGGTTGAAAAATTCAAGGGAGCCGAATACTTTTGCAAGGCATTGCACACCACTAGAAGCACCAGTAGAACAGAAAACATCCCCAGAACCACCATCAGTACAGGAATACATTAATAGAACTATCACCAGTCCAGAAATACATAACCATAAGTACCACAGGTAGAGGAATACATCACCAGACTTACCATCAGTACATAATACATCACTAGAACCACAATGCACATGAATACATCACTACAGAATTATATCACTAGAACCACTAACAGTACATGAATACATCAAGTTTAATACAGCAATCAATTGTAATATCAGATCAGATGTCAGGAAAAAATAAATCACAAGAACCACCAACAGAACAGAAATACATCACCACAATCACAATCAGCACATGAATACAGCACCAAGCTTAGTACAGCAATCGATTGTAATGTCAGGTCGGATGTCATAAATACATCACCATAACCACCATCAGTACATTAACACATCACCAGAAACACCATCAGTACAGGAATACATCACCAGAACCCTCAACAGAAGCTGAATACATAACTTGAACCACCAAGAGTACATGAATACATCACCAAAACCACCATTACTATATGAATACAGCACTAGAACAACTATCAGTACATGAATACATCACCAAGCTTAATACAGTTATCAATTGTAATATCAGTTAAGTGAAGAACTTGGCAATCCACTGTAGATGCAAATAAACAACAATTACATTTGGAGTGAAATCTTGATTATTAAGAGTGCCATGCACCTTCACATTTATGCAAGTGCAATGTTAGATCAGCCCCATATACAATTGTATCACATGAACTTAAAAATCCCAGTATGTCCTTAACAATGGTATGGAGATACTGGGAGTTGTTGTTAACAGCCATCATCGGACTGCGGACCATACAGGAGCCACAATACTGATGAAACGTTGTCATTATCACAAATCAATATTAACACAGGTCATATCTTCACTGATTGGAGTCATTCTCTTTTTTTTCTTCTCCATTTTGTCCAGACACCATGATAACGTTCGCAACCACAGTTTGTCTCAGCAGCAGTTTCTTTTCTCTGGTCTTCAGCAGCACATCCCAACTGGTGCTCTTGAATTAATCTGTGTTATAAATCTTTTGAAGAAAAATATCTGCCCTACCTTTTGCCGCTGACGTATTGCCCCTTGCTGTGCTCCCTGCACAAACTAAAATCCCCACATTGTGTTTCATGACCACCCAGTGTTCTTTTCTTTCCATACTCCTCATCCCCCTGCATACTGTGCCCTCACACTGTCCCCGCATTCTGCCACTTATGCTACCCAGTCTTTATACTGTATCCCCTTATACACTTTCCCCTTCCTCATACTGCCCCTCACACATATCCACTCTCCTCCTAGTACCCCTCACACATTTACCCATTCCCCATACTGTCTCTTTACGCATTTTCTCCCTCGCCATACTGTATCATTGCAAATTTCTCATCTCCCTATACTGTTTCCTCACACATTTCCCCCTCCACATACTGTCTCATCACTAATTTTCCCCTCCCCATACTTTGCCGCACACATTACCCCCCTCTCTCCATATTGTTTCCTCACACATTTTCCCCCTACTCCAATACTGTCTCCTCACATGTTTCCCTTTCCCACATATTGTCTCCTCACACGTTTCCTCCTCCCATACCGTTGTAGCCTCACACTTACACTCCCCCCAATAACACTTCTGTCTTTGGCTCCATTGCAGTGCTTACCTTGTTGCTGACAACTCCTATGCAGCATCGCTTTGACATCAGCTGACATGATCATGCTGCTGATGCCGCCCCTAACCCACAAATGCCCACAGTCAGTTCTTCAACTGTACTCATGCCTGAAGTTGAATTCAGTCACTCAGCTTATACCTTCTCTGAACTGACTGTTAGTTTGATAACTGGCTCAAAGAACAGCTAAACCCCACTCCCAGAGATGTGGCAAATTGCCGCCCGCGAGACACTTTGGACCACTACATTAAGAAACCCAACTGCACCCCTCTGCTGTGGGCGCATGGGCAAATGCTCCCTCTTCTTCCCCTATATACTGTACATCACTGTTTTATAGTCTAAGCTAAATGTACTTGTGTCATCACACATTAGTAGTTAGGTAAAATTAGGGGTTATTCTTGGTCGATGGTCAAAATATACTACTTGCATATTTATCTGTTTAGCATGTACTAAGGGGTGCTTCACACACAGCGAGCTCGCTGCCGAGATCGCTGCTGAGTCACGCTTTTTGTGACGCAGCAGTGACCTCATTAGCGATCTCGCTGTGTGTGACACTGAGCAGCGATCTGGCCCCTGCTGCGAGATCGCTGCTCGTTACACACAGCCCTGGTTCGTTTTCTTCAAAGCCGCTCTCCCGCTGTGACACACAGATCGCTGTGTGTGACAGCGAGAGAGCGACAAATGAAGCGAGCAGGGAGCAGGAGCCGGCGTCTGACAGCTGAGGTAAGCTTGTAACCAAGATAAACATCGGGTAACCAAGGTGGTTACCCGATATTTACCTTAGTTACCAGCCTCCGCAGCTCTCACGCTGCCTGTGCTGCCGGCTCCGGCTCTCTGCACATGTAGCTGCTGTACACATCGGGTTAACTAACCCGATGTGTATAGCAGCTAGGAGAGCAAGGAGCCAGCGCTAAGCAGTGTGCGCGGCTCCTTGCTCTCTGCACATGTAGCTGCATTACACATCGGGTTAATTAACCCGATGTGTACAGCAGCTAGGAGAGCAAGGAGCCAGCGCTCAGTGTGCGCGGCTCCCTGCTCTCTGCACACAGCGCTGGTAACTAATGTAAACATCGGGTAACCATACCCGATGTTTACCTTAGTTACCAGTCTCCGCAGCTTCCAGTCGGCGGCTCCGTGCAAGCGCAGCGTCGCTTGCACGTCGCTGCTGGCTGGGGGCTGTTCAGTGGTCGCTGGTGAGATCTGCCTGTTTGACAGCTCACCAGCGACCATGTAGCGATGCAGCAGCGATCCTGACCAGGTCAGATCGCTGGTCGGATCGCTGCTGCATCGCTAAGTGTGAAGGTACCCTTACAGTCAGAGGTTATTTTATTAAACACAGTATCTTCTAGTCCAAATTTCATACCAAAGGTGTCTTTTTAAAGGCTTACTGATTGTAGGCTATTGACTCACAGTGAGCCTATAATCAAGTTTGTAAAAGCAGCATGAGATTACATGGCCTCTAGATTTAGCCATTACAAGATTGGAAGACTGTTGCTTTAAAGAGAAACGCGCATGCCTAAACAGGACTAATCACTTGTGAAAAAAACAGAAACTGACAGTAGATTACTTTTTATGACTTTTTCATATTTATATCATTAGGAAATTGGATGATTTAAATCAGTATTACAGGTACACAGGTACTGATTATGTTAATAAAGTAAGTACAAAATGTGCTGAGATTCTCTTTTCTGGGAGAAACCAACTGTTTGGGAGGGGAGCCAGAGTTGTATCAGATAGACCCTTTGGGGCCTTGGCTTCTCCTTCAGGTGTTTCCATAGAAGAACTTGTGGCTGCTATGAAGTCCCTGAGTCAGGGAGAACTCGGTGCTGTAAAATTAACCCTCTGCCACTGCCTGCATTTCAATGGCATCTGCATTCTAAGGATGAAGATACCAATGAATACAGTGGTGGAGGAGATTGCCAAAGACACCAATCAGACTGTGCATCTGAGACTGAACGTGGCAGGCAAGATGAAGACACTAGACTGTGCCTCTATTGTTGAGCCAAAGATCTTAGGGGCCCTTTGCACACTACGACATCGCAAGCCGATGCTGCGATGCCGTGCACGATAGTCCCCTCCCCTGTCGCAGCTGCGATATCATCGTGATAGCTGCAGTAGCAAACATTATCGCTACGGCAGCTACACGCACTCACCTGCCCTGCGACGTCGCTCTGGCCGGCGAACCGCCTCCTTATTAAGGGGGCGGGTCGTGCGGCGTCATAGCAACGTCACACGACAGGCGGCCAATAGAAGCGGAGGGGCGGAGATGAGCGGGCCGTAAACATCCCGCCCACCTCCTTCCTTCCGCATAGCCGGCTTGAGCCGCAGGACGCAGGTAGGAGATGTTCCTCGCTCCTGCGGCTTCACACACAGCGATGTGTGCTGCCGCAGGAACGAGGAACAACATCGTAACATCGGTATTTCCCAATTAATGGAAATGACCGACGCTACACCAATGATACGATTACGACGCTTTTGCGCTCGTTAATCGTATAATAAAGGATTTACACACTACGATGTCGAGAGCGACACCGGATGTGAGTCACTTTCGATTTGAGCCCACGTGCCCCTTAGGGTGCAGAGGCCAGTGCTGCACACCAGGAGAAAGCGGTCAGGTGAGAATTATTTTCAATTGTTTCATCAGTCAATATATGTGGGGTTCCCATGCTCTATACAAGGGAGTTGTGGGGGCCGCAGGCAGGATGTTGTATGCTCTGTATAAGTTTTGTTTACATGGTCGCTCAGTGGTTAACAGTGCAGTTTTGCAGCGCTGGGGTCCTGGATTCAAATCCCACCAAGGACAACATCTGCAAGGAGCATGTAGATTCTCTCTGTAGTTATGTGGGTTTCCTCCAGGTTCTCTGGTTTCCTCCCACACTCCAAAGACTTACTGGTAGAGACTTTAGGTTGTGAGGCCCAATGGAGACAGTGTTGCTGTTATATGTACAGTAAGTGAATAAATATTATTGAAGCAAGAAAAAAATGTTTCATCCAGCACTTGAAGATATAGTATCCCAATTCCACGAAATTCACAGACTTGATAAAAACATTAGTTATGGTTATGCTATGAGTAAGAGCCCTTGTTTGGCTTGAAACGCGTAAGTCGCAATGATTTTAATTATTTGTACTTTTGTACACCAATAAAATCAATAATGTTTTTATCAAGTCCTTGAATTTCGTGGAATTGGGATACTATATCTTCAAGTGCTGGATGAAACATTTTTTTCTTGCTTCATTTATCCTGGGATCCGGCCCGCTGACTATCCGTGCACAGATCTGTCACGGGCGGAGGAGGGGACGCTGCGCTCTCCCACTACTCGGGTACGGCCGCTGGTGCTGCTGCTGCTCGGTGGTGGCTCGAGCGGTGGGCCGGATCCCGGGGACTCGAGCGGCGCTCCTCGCCCGTGAGTGAAAAGGGGATTTGGATTGATTGTGGGGATTTATTGTCCGTGACGCCACCCACGGCTGTGGTGATAATGGTGACACCACCGCTGCTCTGGACGGGGATCCCGGGAGCGGTGACAGGGAGCAGCTTTGTTGTTAGTTCTCCCCTCCGTGGGTAGGGGGTTGGTTGTCCCGGGGCCCGGTGATGGGGTAGGGATGGATGGCAGGCGGGTTACGGGGCCTGGCGAGGTGCAGAGTCACAGGGGCAGCGCTGTGCCGCACGGCACGGTGGTACTCACTCAGCCCAAGGATGAAGACACAGTTCTCGGTAAAACACTCGGCTGGATGGACAGGTCCCACAGACGGCTGCGTAGTTGTTTCTCCCGGAAGGTTGATGGTGACTGCCTTTCCCTGCACCTAAGTACGGTTGATGGTTCCGATGGGATCCCACCGGTAACCCGCTCCCCAGCTTGGATATGGGTTGGAGGAGCCCCTGTTGCCCGCAGGTGCTGGCCCTGAGAAACGGTTGCCTTGGCGGTGGCGGTGTCTCCCTCACTTGGTTGGACTGTTGCCTTCTGTCGGGACTTGGCTGTTGGGAAACCCAGGAGGTTCCCTTCACTAACGAATTTGGCAAATTCACATCGACTCCTAGCCTTGCCGGGGTCCGTAATCCCCTGCCAGATGGTGCTGACTTCTCTTTGTGTACTGGTCCGGTACCGCCGGGCCACCGCCCGTCCACGGTCCTTACGGTAGACTCCAATCGGTCACTCCTGCAGACGGTCACCACCGTCTGCCAACCTTGCTGTACCGCCCGGGCCATACACCTGGACGCTGTCAGTTAGTTGCTCCACTACCACTTTCCTTCCTCTCACTTTCACCTCCAAAACTAATCTCTGCTCTGCACTCAAGCTCTGCCTGAGCTAAACTGACTACAGTTTCCTGCCTCCAGGACTGTGAACTCCTCGGTGGGTGGGGCCAACCGGCTGGCCCACCCCCTGGTGTGAACATCAGCCCCTGGAGGAAGGCAACAAGGGGTTTGTGTCTGACTTCGGTGTGCCTGCTGGGAGTGTGGGGTGTGTGGGTGTTGTGCTCTGTGGCCCCTGGCTTGTCCAGGGCGCCACAGATCTCTAAAACCAGCCACAACAAATCTAGAGGTGAGCTGAGTGACACGCACCAGAGAAAACACACGTGTCTGAGAAAAAAATAACAAACCTTTACTCCCCTTCTCCAGCCCTGCTGTCTCTGCCGCTGCTGTCACTTGCTTCCGACCGCCGCTCATTATGCTCATTGCATATTCACTTCACTGCGGCCGGAAGTAGCAGCAGCGGGGAGTCGGCAGGACCGGAGACCGTAGATCAGCACGCCAGGGACATGTGAGCAGAGAAGTTCCCGTTCTCCGTGTGTTATCACGGATAACACACGGAGAACAGACGTGTGCCATAAACACGGCTCACGGAGGGCAAAACGCACCTTTGACCCGTCCGTGAAAAACGTGCGTGATTTTCACGGACGTGTGAAAGAGGCCTAAATGGGAGTTGCTAGGGTCATTTAGATAAGCAGGAATATTAGCTAGTCTGTACATGACCACAAGTATTCAAATCACACACAAGCAATCACGTGATGACCGATGGAACCAACAAGCAGAGACAAATTTGAACATAGTGTATCATATTGCAGTTCCATAATATACAGTGCCTGAGGAAAATTAGCCCTGGTTCAAAAAATCATTTTAATCATTTATTGATAATGCATTGGTTTTCTATAGATCAGTGGTCCCCAACCTTTCCTAACATGAGAGTCAAATTCAGCTCTGATAGAGGGTCATGAGTCACATTTCTGTCCCCCTTCACCCACCCCAAGTAGTGACATCCAGATCTTGCTCTTCCTTCCACCACAGTAGTAACACCCACAGCGCCCATTACTGGTATAATGATAAAGCTATCATCATAGAAATAATTCCGTGGCATTATATCTAGATCTTGGGGTTCCCTCCTTACCTACTCGTGGTATTGTTGCGCCGGCTTCCCTAGTACACCGGTGCTCCGTGGCATCCTAGCACCATGTCCCTGCTCCCTCCTCTTTCCTGCACGGCCACCCTTATGCTGTGCAATCCTCTGTTTATCTGCATGGCCGCCCACGTGTCGCATGATTGTCTGCATTCCTGTATGGCCATACGCGTATTGCGTGGTTTTCGGCTCGCTCCCCTATGGCCACCCACATGTCGCATTGTCCTCTGCATCCCTTCATTGCAATCCATGTGTAGTGCTGTCCCTGGCTCGTCCCCCCCGAATGCCCACTAATGTGTTGGTTTTCAACTTCGCTCGGGGTTTCCTGGTCTCCAGCCAAGGGGGCGCGCACACGCGTGCTTGCTGTCCGTTTATGAGGAAATATGCACCTTGCAAAGGTTTCCCCAGACTATCACTGGGAGGCACCAGGTACTTAAGGCTCCCTCACCTGTTGGGAGAAGTCAGAGCAATGCATTAGGATTTGATCTTACCTGTGGGGGTTGGTCCTGCCTCTCTGCTCTGGTCTGCAAGCCTCCAGCACCAGTCTTGCATGCAACCAGTTATCCTCTGCTTTGCTTTGTCTGTCCTATCTCTCTCCTGGGACCTTTCGTGTTTGTTCCCTGGTACCAGCCTTTATCCTGCACCTGTGTCCATGCCCGCCTACACCTGTAGTCCTGTTTGCCTCAGCCGTCCCGGCTGCACCTGTGTTTGTTATCTTGGACCTGATGTCCCATGCCTGGTGATTCGTGCCTGATGACCTGGACCCTGATGATCAGAGTTCCTCCTGAAGTCCTATCCTAGCTGCACCTGTGTCCGATGTACTGTGCTCAATGTCCCTTGTCTGGTGATCTGAGCCTAATGACCAGTGCTGGACGTTCGTTTCCTATCAGTACCCATTATGCCTGTTCCCTTCCAGACTGTTTTCCTGTTCTGCCCTGTTTGTCATGGCAGCCCTGTTTGTCCTGCCACTGCCTGTCCTGCCTATCTTGTCCGTTACCTGACCCTAGTGCTGCTGTCTCTCTGCTCCGCTCAGCTGCCACAGTTCCTGTTACTGTATTGGAGTGGCACCTGGTGTTCTGCCTCGCGGTGAGGGCTTGGTCAAACCCCTCCCACTAAAGGATAAGCCTGGCTTCCCCCTGTGGTCCTGTGGGTCCCCTCCTGCTCACCATCTTCACCAGCAGTGAGTGTTACAGCCGGTATTCTTTCATCAGGCACTCCCACCAAGCTATCGCATCCAGCTCCAAGTACCTTCTCTATCTGGCAGTACAAGGCCAGTATATGCTCATCCAGATCTTCTCTTTTGTGCAGGGTTCTCACAATTATTACCATCTGCAGACCTGGACTTCATAGTAGTCAGTTAAACCTGGTGCTAATGTACCAAGCTGAGTGAAAGCCACGAACCACATATCAATAGCTCGCAAGCCACATGTGGCTCCCAAGCTACAGGTTGGGGAGCCTTGCTATAGATGAAAGGTGTTTTTTAAGAATAAAGTCCTCTTGTGGCCTCAATGTTCCCAAGTCCGACACAGGGGGGAGTCGAGTATATAAGCTTCTCAAAGGTAGAATGGAGCATTGTGCTCACTTCTGGCTGCAGGTGCCCCATGTCTTTGGTTCATAAAATTGATCCACATTATTTTTATACATTTCTTAAAGGACTAGAACTATTATCACCAAATTTGACTGAAGCTTTTAGATTTTTCTAATATTTATGCTAGAGCAAAATTAAATATTTTGATCACCTTCTACTTCAGGAAGTTTATCAGTAAGGTGATAGGACCATATTATCAGAAATATTCAGATAGGCAGTAACACTTAAGTGATGCTTATTTGGTGCATAATGGATATGAATGTTGACTTTCTAACACCATAACATGTTGGACAGCTTGAACCACTGATACAATGCAAAAGAGATCTGTGGACCTTTGTGATATATGCAGAATCATATATGCAGAACTCAATTTCAATATGCTGCACGTAAAAGGGGTTTTCCCCACAATGGACATTTGTTACAGGACCAAAGGATAAGTGACAAATGTCTGATCCTTGAGGGCTCCTTGATCTAATCACTATAACGGTTCCTAAGTTCTTGGTTCCCTTTGAGCATGTGTGGGGTTGACAGAGACAGCTGAAGACATCACTTAGCTGTTTCTGTTAGCACCATAGACTATGAATAAAGCTTCACCACAGATTCTCTACTGGGCAGTCCAATCTACTCCTCACTACGAAAGATGAAGGTTGACTCAGGACCTCTTTACCACAATTGATAAGTCAGGATCTTATAGGTTGAGAAGAAACTGGAAAGACAAATGAGCACAAAATGGGGTCTTACCTGGTATGCTCAGTTGAATTGTGTAAGTACTGGGGCTCATCTAGAGTAATTCTGAAAGTCACAACAACTATTGAAGCCTATAAACAGCTGTTGCAGCACCCCAGGTAGAGATGATAAGGAACAGAGAATGATCGGGGATCTACTGCTCTACTGTGGAAGAAACACCAATCCAGAGATGGTAGAATTGTTGATTTTTTTTTATTGTGAATGCATTAATTGTCCTTGATCGGGATAAAAAAATTCCATTTCATATGTCACATATGTAATTTTTGTCCTGATGAAGGAGAATGAAGCCTCAGAAATGTGTTGACAATAAAAAAATCACTACTTCTACCATCTCTGGATAGGTGATTCTTCAATGGCAGCTCTGTAAATCCTCATTCTGTTCCTTATCAAAGTCCTATTGGTGAGACTCTCAATGATCAGACATTTATCACTAGACATTAGCAATTTTTTTTAGTGGAATTGAGTTCTCAAATTTTATGAAAATTTGTGTTCTCCAGAAGATTTCTTTTTGTAATTTGCTGTGCGTTGTAAAGTAGTAACAGCTGGCTGCCATTTTAGATGAACTATAGAATGTCAGACAAACAGAAAACCTATAATGATACTCACCTCATTGCTCAACTGCATGCTCATCTTCTTTTGCCTTCCACAATTGAGTTTGTCCTATTCAGCCTTTTTACTCAAGGCCAAGACTTCCATCGTGACTAGGCCTCTGATGTTCCTGCGCGTAATGCCATCGTGGTGCATATTGTGAAGTCACAACATTAAGATACGCATTGCCCGAGTGGTGCACCATCATGTCAGAGGCTTAGTTGTGTCCGAAATCTTGGCCTTGAGTGAAGAGGATGTGTGCAAAAAAAGGGAAAAAGAAGAAAGGGTAATGGACAACTTGCTACAGGGGTGGTTGGACAGCTGAGTTGTGAGGTTTTTTTTCCTATGTTGCTTATGTTCTTGGGAGAGACCCCCGAGCAAAACAAGGAACATTTAATTTACATTGTATAACTTCACTGCAAATCAAATTTCCCTGTAAAATCTGCGTGATTTGCTGAATTTGAATCTCAGCAACTCTGTTCATCTCTATTTACCACATATTTAAATAAAACCCCTTAAATTATGCTTCTATTCTTATTAAATGTAAAGTTTGTCCCCCCCCAAAAATTAAAGGGGTTGTCATGTGCAGTGCCTAGCAGTAGCCATGCATTGAAGGGAACTGTGGAGTGCAGGTCCAGTAAAAAGTGTTTACACTTGCTGCTGATAGAGCAAATAACAGCGGATAGGTGAGGGTGCAGTGTGTCGAACCCCCACATATCTGATATTAATGGCCTACTCCATAAATAAGTCGTTAATAGGTTATAAGTAACCAGAAAACTTCCCGATGCCTGTACGCTGCTGTGAACAAAAAAGATTAAAAAAAATACTTGTGCTCCCACCTATTTTTGATATCCAGCATAGGTAAAGCAGATAAAGTATTACCCCAACATAGGCTTATTGCCATCACACTAGGACAATCAGAACGAGCTGCGCAAAGTGCCAGAATTAGCACATCTAATGGATGGGTCACTTCTGGAGCAGTAGCGGACTGCTATTATTAGGCTGGAAGGGACCAAATAACCATAGACATTCCAGCCTAATAATAGCAACCCGCAGCTGTCTGCTTTATCTGGACATGTTGTAAAAAATACTGTGGAGCCCATGACAAATTTTTAAACTATTTATTAAAAAATTAAAAAAACTGGCGTGGGATCACCTCAATTTTTGATAACCAGCCAAGATAAATCAGACAGCTGAGGGATGCAGCTCACAGTTGTCTGCTTTACCTGCACTGGTCATCAAAAATAGGTGATCCCGCACATCATCTTTTTTTTCTTTTTATTTATTTATTCCCTATCCACATTTATTTGCAGGGCAATTGCCCCCATTTTGCTTCATTTTGCTGCCCCTAGCCCATACTATAACCATTTTAGAGCCATTTTACAGCACAGACGTTTAGGTCCCCATTGACGTACTGTATATGGGGTTCGGGTCGACTTATCCCTAATCACTAAATATATTGCATATATTGATATTTGATAAACCTTGCAATTATATACATAATATTGTGAAAAAAAAATATATTTGACTGTGGCAGAAGAGCAAATCCTTATGAAGAATAGGGTTAGATGAACAGAAGCCTGTACATTGCCTTCTGAGGAACATACAATTGTAGAATAAATTTTATCAGATTCTCATCTTGTCAGTTTTCACAACACTATAGTATTATGAAAAGATTCTTATAACAAATCTTAACGATGAGTGAGTCTAATAAGATTCAATTTTCCACATTTGCTTAAATTTGCCTAGGGAAATTTGATTTGATGCAAATCGAACTGCTGATAAAAGCTGTTCATTATGCTCTAACTTCTCTCCAAACCCCAAAAAATAAAAAATGGAGGGATTAAAAAATAAAAAAATATATACTCACCTATCATCTCTCCCAACCCAGTCCCAGCTTATTTCCTCCATGTGGCTCCAGTCCAGTCTTCCATCTTCAGTCCTCTTTACTGTTTGGTGCCTCTGCTGCTCACTAGGACTCTAAGGAAGTCATAGCTTGTGGTGTCCCATGATGTTATGATGTAATTTGAGGCCTACTGAGCACCAGAACTGCGACTAGAGCCGAAGAATGAGGAGAACCAGGTAGGGAGCTGTAGTGCCAGGACAGGGAAGGCAGGAGTTTATATATTTTTTATTCTTAACCCTCCCTGACCCCCGCTGCACTTTCTGTCAGACAGTTGTTTCCATTCAAAGAAACTGAATAGCAAAAAATGTAGGTCCTCGGGAATCTAAATTTTTTGTGAAATTCAAAATTAATTAACTTTACCATGATCTTATTCATGTATCGCTATTAAATCTGTAATAATGGCTGGTTAGGCATGCCACATGCCTATTATGAAAGTGAAAGGGAACCTACCACCAGATTTTTCCCTCATGAGCTGTGGCCACCACCAGTAAGCCCTTATATACAGCATACTGTATATAAGAGCCCCGGCCGCTCTGTATAACGTAAAAAACACCTTTATAATATTCACCTACAGTGAAGGAAATAAGTTTGCCCACTGACAAAGACATGAACAGTCTATAATTTTAAGGGTAGGTTCATTTTAACAGTGAGAGATAGAATATCAAAATCCATTTATACAATGTGATTTTCTGGATTTTATTTTGGATATTTTATCTCTCACTTTTAAAATTAACCTACCCTTAAAATTATAGACTGTTCATGTCTTTGTTAGTGAGCAAACTTAGAAAATTAACAGGAGATCAAATAATTAATGTGAATCGAATAATTCCTTCACTGTAGGTGGCGGTCTGGTCTGATGGGTGTCGCTGCTCTTGGTCTGGCGCCTCTTCCATCCAGTGTGATCGCTGTCTTCCTTCCCAGCTCCATGTGGATGATGCGTCCTTCGTCATTTACAAAGAGGTCTCCATTGGGCTCCTGCGCACGCACACGTCTCTCTGCTCAGGTGAGGGCAGATAAGAGTATTGCAGTGCGTATGCATGGGTGGTCTTTGACCTTTCCTTGTGCCTGCGCATCATAGTACTTTGAACTACCCTCAGCTGGAGTGCACATGCGCAGTAGCTCAACGGTGTTTTCTGTGGGCATGATGCAGGATGCGGCATTTACACGGGGCTGAGAAGGAGGACAGCGTTCGCACAAGATGGAGAGGGCGCCTGACCGAGAGCAGCGACACCCATTGGACTGGACCGCCCCCTAGGTGAGTATTATAAAGGTGTTTTTTGCATACTACAGAGCGGCCTGGGCTCTTATATACAGTATTCTGGAATGCTGTATATAACAGATCGCTGGTGGTGGCTGCAGCTTATAAGGAAAATCCTGGTGAGAGGTTCCCTTTAAGGAGTGCACCCACATTTTTTAGAGCGTAAATTAAACTGAAATTACAATATAAATACTATGAGATCATAATTCAGAACCACTTTCCACTTGTGTATTGTAAACCAGACCACAAACATTACTCAGCTTTCTAACTGCCTTTGATTTTTACCACTAATGAAGTTATACTCATAGGCTTACTGCTAGCAAAGACTTGAAGTTGGCATTTGATTTTATAGTGTATCTATATTGATGATGAACCCTGGGATCAGCTTCTTCTGAACATATTTAAATATCTGTTTTATTGTACCCTGATTTGCATATTTAGTTTGACTTTGAAATCAGCAGCAGAACACCTAAAGCCAGGACCACAAGGGATTGTCTACACATGCTTTATCATGTTAACATAGAATTAATCGCTAATAAAGGACATCTATCCATTCCCTTCCAGTCTTCATGTCAGTGTGCCGCCCCCGTGCCAGCAGCCGCCGCTGCCCAGATCCGGACCTTCAGGGGATGTGGCTCAAGGGTCACCGGACCCGGGGGTCTCGCGGACACGCCGAATAAAATGGGGGACGTAGATGTACGGGCTAGGCCATAATAAGTTCGTGACGCCACCCACGGTGTGTGGTGAGTTGGGACACCACCGCTGCTGTTACGGGGAGATGTTGTGTAGCAAGTTGTTAACCCCTTCGTGGGCAGGGATGGTGGCCCCGGGACCCGATGGCTCTGGTGCAGGGTGAATGACGACCACAGGGGGTGTTGGTGTACTCACTTTTAGTAAAACACGCAAGTCTCTGGTAAACCAAGGTGGTGGTGGCCGGTGCCGTGGCCGGTTGCGTTCGGTATCCCCCACCCGGCTGGTGGTCTCTATCCTTTTCCTGCACTGTTTAAGTAGAAAAGACTTCCCAGTATGAAACGTAGGAGTCCGCTCCCGGCTGGATGTGGCCTAAGGAGCCGTGCCCGCAGACGCTGGCCCGTAGGATCTATGGGCCCTGGCGGTGACCTCTTATCCCTAATCGGTGGGCTGTTGTCTTCTATGAGGGGCGTTGGGTGGGACAGGACCTCTAGTCCTGGCCTCAATCGGTTAATTAACCAGTTCCACTTGTTTCTGGCTCCTGGCTTCAGGGTCCGAGTACCCCCCTTTGTGCTACGGTTTCCGGGTCGGTTCCCCATGTCGGTACCGGTGGGCTACAACCCTGGCCCAGTCCATCTCAGTTCCACCGAGCCATCTTCCTGTCTCCTGCTGACGGAGACCACCGTCTGCCTCCTAGCCAAGGCATCAGGGCTCTTACCCTGGTACCTGTCAGTTTGCTTCAGGCCTGACACAAAGGCCTGACCTCCACTCCACACTGCACTCTAAAACTCCACTACTGCTTTTCCCGTCCTGGGCTGTCTAGACCCCTGGGTGGGCGTGTTCCAACCACCTGGTCATGCCCACTGGTGTGTCTGTCTGTCCCTAAGGGGGGTGACTAGGGTTTAATGGTTGGCTTTGTTTTTCCTAATGAGGGAAGGTGTTATGCGGGGGCCTATTTGTGACTTCCTGGTTTTGCCAGGGGGTCAGACTAGCACTATGGCTATATGCAGTGGTTACTTAAAAAGAACCTGTCAGCACTATTTTCTAATACAATGTAAATACATGGCTGTAATGGTGCTGTATTACTGATTTTATTGATACCTTTGGTGAAGAAATCCTCTTTGTATTTTTTCTTTAATCACCATTTGAAGTTTTCTGCTAATTAGATTTTGGTGCACGGGCCTTCTCCTCCCTGTCTGTGATTCCCCAGCCCCTCTGATTCCTCCAGTCTGTGAATGACAGGTCACTACTGAGATTTCAAAGAGAAGAAGCAGATCATTCACAGACCAGAGAACAGACGGAGGGGCCAGGGAATCACAGACAGGGAGGAGAAGACCCAGTGTGCAGTCCAGCCCCTGTGCACCGAAATCTGACAAGTTTTCTTTAAAGGGGTATTCCCATTTCAAAGATCCTATCCAAATATGTAGTGGGTGTAAAATAATAATAATAATAATAATAATAATAGTAAATACCTCCAACTAGAATATAGTATAGTTCTCTTGATTCACTACGTTGCTTAGCTCATGTGCAGGGCATTGCAGCTATGAGATCTATGGTTAACTACACTCATATAGTGATAGTTAGTTAGTTGCTTGCAGTCTTAAACATGGGTACCTAAGCTGCAATGCCCTGCACATGAGGTAAGAGACATGGCTATATCAAGAGATCTATACTACATTTCTAATTGGAGGTATTCTCTATTATTATTATTATTATTATTATTATTATTACTACTACACTTACTACACATTGGTGTAGGATCCTGGAGATGGGAATAGCCCTTTAATGTCTTGGAAGTTTGAAAGGTGATGCACACACTCGTGGGTAAGCCAATACAAATAATGGTGTCCTGGGTTAGTTTGTGATGAGTTAGTACGCTGATTCAGGTAGGAATCCAAGGTTGTGAAATCACTTTGGTCGGTATTGTCTCTCTGATGTCATCAAGTTTCAGACAAAACCCTATTTAATTATGTCACTGGGAGATCTGGATAGATCAGGATAACATCTAACACATTTAAAAATGTGCCGGTTTTCTTCCTTCATTTACCCTCCCTTCTGTGGGATCAACAGGAATATTATTCAGTATATGTCCGGCAGCTAAGCACCTCTACATGGTTGGGCACGGGTCGTTACCAGGACGCATCAGGTGCACTGTTATAGTTATTTTTCGGTACCGCAACATTTTGTTAACATACCTGATTATGGAAGTGTTTGATTTTCCATTATCTACTGATTGAATGGCACATTTACTTATGGGACAACCCCTTTAACCAAATTAGAGCAGAGGTAAGGATGAACACATTTGTGCTAAGTTAACCACTAGTGATGAGCGAATGTATTCGCCACTATTCGGTATCCAACGGATAATGGGGTATTTGAGGTATTCGCTCCGGTACTTTCATTTTCGTTTCTGGACTTCCTGGCGCCTTTTTTCAGCCAATGAACACATCCGACGTTGCATGTCCTCACAGTAACGCCGCAGCCATCTTTGTTGTGGTGTTACTGTGATTGGCTTGGCCGCACGCAGTCATAGGGGCTATATAAGCCAGCGGCCATTATGGTCAGTCGGTCTCTCCCTCTCTCTTTCTTACTCACTGATCACGGGCGCAGCGCTGCACGGCTGTCACACTGTGGCGGGTTCTCCAGCTTTTGAAAATGCCGGCCGCACATTAATCCATCTCGTATTCCCTGCTTTCTCCGCACACCGGTGCCTATGATTGGTTGAAGTCAGACACGCCCCCATGCTGAGTGACAGCTGTCTTACTGCAACCAATCACAGCCACCAGTGGGCGGGTCTATATCGTGTAGTAAAATAAATAAATAAATAATGTAAAACAATGACATGCGGTCCCCCCCAAATGATACCCAGCCGAAGTAAGCACACAGTAGCGGGCCGGTATTCTCAGGCTGGGGAGGGCGGGGGCCATGGTTATGGCCCCCCCTCTCGCAGCCAAGAATATCAGCCCGCTGCTGCCCCGAGAATGTCGCATCCATTAGATGCGACAGTCCCAGCGTGTCACCGGCTCTTCCTGATTGCCGTGATGCGGTGGCCATCAGGGTAATAAGGAGTTAATAGCAGCGCATCGCTGTCACTAAGTCCAAGATTAGTAATGGCAGCATCTTTAATATGCCATCACTAATCTGTAATTAAAGTAAATAAACACACCGAAAAATTCTTTATTTGAAATAAAACACCAAAAAGCCCCTCTGTCACCACTATATTAAGCCCCCAAATATCCAGGTCCGGCGTAATCCACACTCGGCGACATCTGTGAGCGAGGGCTCAATGCAGCCTCATTCTGTAAACTGTCCCGATTTTAGAGGTGTGTCCCGTGACTCACAGCTGATGTCCAGCTCCTCCCCTCAGTGGATAATTAAATTAAATTATAATTATAAATAAATTAAATTCTTTACCGGGACGGCCGGGACTCAAACTGATGAACTAATTGTCCACAGGCACCAGCTCTACCCATTGATTCACTGCCTGTAATGGAAAACATAGGAAGATTTGGTAATTTTGACCTCTGTATTGCAGTAGAGAAACCAGAAGCAGATTATTCAGCTACAAAGATGATACATATTGATAGATAGATAGATAGATAGATAGATAGATAGATAGAGGGATCGATAGATAGATGGATGAATGGATAGATAGACAGACAGACAGACAGACAGACAGACAGACAGACAGACAGACAGACAGATAGATAGATAGATAGATAGATAGATAGATAGATAGAGGGATCGATAGATAGATGGATAGATAGATAGATAGATAGATAGATAGATAGATAGATAGATGGGCGGGCGGACGGACAGATAGATAGAGAGATATATAGATAGATAGAGGGATAGATAGATAGATAGATAATGGATAGATAGAGGGTTAGATAGAGGGTTAGATAGATAGATAATGGATATATAGAGGGATAGAGAGATAGATAGATAGATAGAGGGATAGATAGATAGATAGATAGAGGGATATATAGATAGATTGAGGGATAGATAGATAGATAGATAGATAGAGGGATAGATAGATAAAAAGATAGATAGATAATGGATAGATAGATAAAAAAGGATAGATGGATAGATAGATAGACAGGCAGACCAATGTCAAACACATATAATGACCCACCTCCCTGCATATTCTAAGCTTGCAGTCATTAGTAACTTTCATGTGGCACTAAAGGGTGCCTAGCCTTGTATTTAGCAAAAAAAAAAAATAATTAAAAAAAAAAGCGACGTGGGATCCCCCTTTTTTTTCATAGCCAGCTAGGGTAAAGCAGATGGCTGCAGCCTGTAGACCACAGCTGGCAGCTTTACCTTGGTTGGGGATCCAATTTGGAGGGCCCCCAGGTTCTTTTTTATAATTATTTATAAATAAATAAATAATAAAAAAAAAAATGGGGTTCCCCAAATTGGTTCACCGGCCAAGGTAAAGCGGATCGCTGTGGTCTGGTAGTCTCAGGGTAGGAAGGTCCATAGATATTGGCCCTTCCCAGCCTAAAAATAGCAGGCTGCAGCCGCTCCAGAAGTGGCGCGTCCATTAGATGCGCCAATCCTGGCGCTTCGCCCCAGCTCATCCCGTTGCCCTGATGCGCTGGCAAACGGGGTAATAAATGGGGTTGATACCAGATGTGTAATGTCATCTGACATCAAGCCCAGCAGTTGGTGATGTCATGGCGTCTATCAGATACCCAACATCACCAGCTGTCAGTAATAAAACAAACAAGAGGACAAATGGGTTTTTATAGTGCAAAAAAGTGTACAGGATTTTATTTAAAGACAGCAAGTGAACATCCATTAAAATCAAGTAAAAAATACGTAAAAAGTATGCAAGACCAAGCTCCACAGTTTATGCATCAATGGCAGGGTTTAACAGTACATTTCAAATAGCCTCTTATATCCGTACTTCAATACCTGAAGAGGGACATATATATTAACAATGATTCCCTCTGGGAATATACCCATAAAAGATATAGCACTATCAGGATTAACAATACAGAACAATGACCTTTTTATCAATGCATCATTACATGGCAGCAGGGGGGCATGTTATATTACAGATATTCCCCCTGGGACTATGCCCATAAAAAGTGTAACCCATCCAAAGTCTATTCACACTACAATTAGTGTGAATAGTGATGACATATCCACCAGTGGTAACAGCATATAGGTGGTAGCTTGGTGACAGGACCTCCAGAAGCGACGTACGTTTCGATTATGTTGTTTTCTTCATCATGGCAGAGGTATTCTCAGGAATGCTCAGGGAACGAGTCCCCCATTTTCTAGGAGTGCAGACCCTCCATGTGAGGAGTGTGGGTGAAAAGAATCTGCACCTACTCTCCTCGGGTCACAGCAGCATTGTGCGTGCAGCCAGTGCAGCTCCACAGCTGTTCTCAGGGAACACAGGAAGCTGAGCTGAGTCTGACAGCCGCGCTCTGCGCATGCAGCCAGCGTTCATTGTGAAGGAGGAGGGATGCGGGGGATCAGCGCTGAAAAAGGGAAAAACAGCGAGGGAACACCGGGATACACCGGCATGGTATAGGGGGGGACTTAGCTGGACCCGGTGAGTAGTTTAATGTCGCATGTGTCATCATGACACATGCAACAGAAATCAGAGGAAGAGGGTGAATGCAGGCGGCGCGTTAGTGTGCGTCCTGTCACCTTGAAAGAATCGGGAGGGGGCAGAAATGCAGTGAGGAACCTTCTACAGGCTGTGCCCATACTGTTTCTGCCTTTTCCCATCCATTTCATCCTTTTTCTCAGTCACCACAGGTCACCGACGGGTCCAACATGAAATTATTCTGGTTTCCCATAGACTTGCATTGGGCGTCGGACATTTGCGAATACTCGAGTAGCTGCAAGGTATTCGTCGGATATTCGGCCGAGCGAATAATAGGGTATTCGATCATTCCTATTAACCACCCCTGATGGTGTAGTGTACTGAGTCCTGCCTGTACTGTAGGTCTAGTTTATTCTTATTGAAGGTTACCGAAATACTAAGATATTATTCTGAAGAGTATAAACAATTACAAAAGAAATGCCAAGCTGCATAAAACATCAAACAAAGAGATTTTATTAAGTAATTGTCCAGGTAAATCACAAAAATACTTTAGGTCAACAAAGGATAAATGACATGAGTAGTGTATTGCACATAATGAATACTGTACACCTTGATGTAGCATTCGCCACAGTGACAGGTGGAATATTGCGGTAATTTCTTAGCAAAACATGACTTATATATACTTTCAGTTTTGTAGCTTTTCCTGTTCAATGTTATTTAGCAATGATGGCTTCTTTATCTAGATTTAGAAGGTTGATACATCCACATCATTTATACAGCAACCCTTTAAAATTAGTAAACACTGCTGAATATTATATTCACTAACGCTCGCGGCCAGTGTAGGGACAGCGAGGAGGATTAGTGGACCCACTGGACGACAGGGGGGACCTGGGCTTTCCCCTTAGTGGGAAGCTTAACTTAGCTTAGCTTAACTTAGCTTAGCTTAACTCTTAACTAAGCGCCCACAGCGAAGTGGACGCCAGCTACATACCACCCCCAGGGCAGGAACCAGGAGTGTGGCAGCTGATCCCCTGGACAGGAGATGGACTCAGCAATATCCGGGTACAGGTGAGGTGACTGAGGCAGGCTGGACAGGCAGGTTGGACAGGAATGGTGGGCACCGCAGGGATAGACAGGTATGAGAAGAAAGGTACTGGAGATGGACACAGGAATAACAGGACAGGAGCTCAGGACCTGACAGCTAGCTAGGTAGCAGACTGGAGACTGACTGAATAACTAGAAGAATTGTGCTGGCACCTTCCCTAATGGGAGGGTGCCTTTAATACACAGTGCCTCTCAGCCATATGCTGAAAGGTATTTCCTGGAAATGGCACGCCAGCCCTTTAAGAAGAGGGCATGCATCTTAGGTGCACTCCCGGAAATCCTGGGCGGCATGTATAGGGCCCGGGTGGGGAAGGAGGCAGCAGCACATGTGGATGGCTGGGGAAGTGCAGGGGAGGACGTGACCTAGACGGGGTGGTGAGTAAGTCGGCATCTCTGCAGGGATGCTGGCACTCCATTTACCATGATAGCTCATGGCTGAAGACTAACAGTCATGCATTTGGTTCTAATTTGTGATGGGTAGCTTTCCCTGTATGACTGATTGATGTCAATCATGGCTACCCACTGGACTCCTAAACTTGAAACTACAAAGGATTTAAATACTTAAAACATTCTTTTCTCCACAAATCTAGTATTTAGCATCACCTGCTCCATAACATTCTGGCCAACGTGGCAGGTTCCCATCACGGTTGAGATGTAATTGCAGCAAGGCAATGAGTTGACCAATTAACTTGTTGTGAAGACAGCATCGCCTAACAATTTCACGATCAACATCATAAAGCTCTTGAATTGTTTATGACCTATTCTATTGCCATTGGTTGTCTATGGAAATTTCATATATATTTCTCATTTTATGCACTTGTGTGCCTGGAATTCAGTGAGTAGAAGGGATGTCCGTACCTGGATGCTCACACTGGTGGGAAACCTACTGTCTCCATGATTCAGAGCAGATGTATAATCCCTTTATAAGATGAATCTACTTTACTTTTAGTCATTACCCAAAAGGTCCAGGCTGTACAGTTTTATTGACAGATTCATTTGGCATCCTGTTGGTGGGAAGTGCAGCAGAGCAATTCATGATAATGCACATTATGCTGCTCCTGTTCACCACACTCAACAGATGAAATGTCATTTATTACCAAACTCTCAGGAGAAAGTTCCTTATTTTATCCCACATGTTTATTTCTAACTTTTGGAGCCGTCACTTAGGGCTCAGAGTTGTGACCTTTCCATATCACGTCTTTTTGGGTTAAGCTACCCCATGAGCGCTCTTTGTATATGGCAATGATTCGGGGGACTGCACCTGTGCCCATCTGGCTAATTGTAATGAATGCTCTTAATGCTTTGCATCCAGTTGTATTATACATAAGATTATTTAAAGGAAACCAATCACCAGGATTTTTGCATATAACCTAAAGCCAGTGCTATACTGGCACTATCAGGCTCAGTCTATACATACGTTTAGTGGTCAGCTCGGATGTTTAGGTTTTGAAACCCAAGAAAGTTAAGTTTATAAAATCATCAGGTTCTTGAGTGACAGCAGCTGAGGATCTGATAATATCTGAGGGGTTATTCATAATTATCCCCTCCCCCTATTAGAATTATCATAAGTATTATACAAACGATTTTCTTTTTTCCTTGCAGGACCTGTGTGAGGTCATACCCATGTGAACAGAAGGGGCGAGGCCTCAACCAACAAAGCTGGATACCAGAAAGCAACATTGAGGCCCTGCCTCTTCTGGTCACATGAGTATGACCTCAGCACAGGTCCTGCAAAGGAAAAAGTGAATAGTTTGTATAATACTTATGCTAATTCTAATAGGGGGTGGGGATAACTCTGAATACCCCCCAGATATTATCTGATCCTCAGCTGCTGTCACTCAAGAAGCAGACGATTTTATAAACTTTACTTTCTTGGGTTTCAAAACCTAAACATCCAAGCTGACCACTACAGGTATGTATAGAATCAGCCTGATAGTGCCAGTACAGCACTGGCTTTACCTTATATATGAAAATCCTGGTGATTGGTTCTCTTTAAATTAACTGCTTCCCTTTAGGAAAATTGGCAAGTATACAGATATTGTCTTTAAATGATTGTAACAGTAGAAATCATTTTTGTTTTCCAAACATTCAGTACATGAATGTTACAAAAATGACAGTACACTAAGACATACTGAGGTTGCCATGAAAACTCAACGAATTGCTGACAAAATAAATGGAAATATTATTCACAGATAACTTGTTATCACTTTACAAGTTATCCCTTCCCAGACTACGCTTGTGTATTCAGGTCCGGGCTGCGAAAATTATGCTCATGTTTTGTCCTTGTCTCAAGACAATGACACTTCCCAAACAGCAGAAAAGCATCATGAGATTGTCTAGAAAATGACAATGACTGTTTATGATGTCAAACCATGTCAGATCTCTGGGCTTCAGTTTTTATTCAGATGTAGCAGATGTACCTACCTGTGTGCAGAGTTTTAGCAACAGAACTGTATTCTGTGAATATTATTTGTTTTTTTAATGTATTTGTTATAGCATATTTTAAAGCAATTGCTCACCGGGAGAGTCACTTTAGATCAAAGATGCCTGCTGTATTAGTCCCACGGGATTGCCCCACAATCATCGGTCTCTCTCTTGAGCTGACAGTGACAGTTGCATAGAAATACAAGCAGTCACTCAGATCTGGAGTGCCACCGAGAATTGCAGTGAGAATGTGCTGGCTAATTAAGTGAATGAATATTCAGCCTCATCCTCCCCATAATCCTGCCCACTGGGAACTCAAACTCTATCATTGCTGTATTACTGGTACTGCCAGTCTGTGGATCGCATCACTCTCCTTGGTGACTATCCTGAGGAAGGAGTGACAGTGTCCTATGTCTATGCAGCTGTTACACTCCGCCGAGGATTGAGAACTGATCCTCGGGCTGGCAGCACCTGTAATACAGCAGGCATAGAGTGCAGGGCAGGACTCAGAGCAGGTGTCTGGGAATTTGGGAGGATGAGGCTGAATATTCATTTGCTTAACTAGCTGGCGCATTTGTGCTGCCCTGGCAAAACCAAGGTGTCACAGAGGTCTGCATACATCTTTATGGTGCAGAGCTCACTCTCCCTTGGGGAGTTTCCCACACTAATACACACTGGCCAATCAGGCCCCACTCGCCCCCCCTCCGGGACGGGAGGGTGAGAGAGGAGCTTGGAGAGAGCAGAGTTCAGTTTCAGTCAGTCTGCAGGAGGAGACAAGTCTGGAAGCAGCTCCGGTGGGAGTGTGACGCCCTGGACTAGCCAGGTAGTCACATACATACCAACATACACACCCCCACCCTAGACAGTTACAACAGTCAGACAAAAACCCTTGTTGCCTCCCTCCAGGCCTTGATGTCCACACCTGGTGGAGCGGAGCCAGGCGGTTGGCCCCACCCACTGAGGAGTTCACAGGCCGGAAGGCGGTAAAAGTGACAGATTAGTCTTGGAGGTGAAAGTGAGAGGAGTAAAACGTCTGCGTGTGCCTGGGTAGGAGCCCAGGCACTGACAGTGAGGTTGGCAGATGGTGGTGGCCGTCTGCAGGAGTTGGTGGAACTCCGCAGAGCCGTAAGGACCGGGGTCGGGCATCGGCCCGCCGGTATCGGACCGGGGAACGGAGTTAAGCTAAGCACACAGGCAGGGCCATCGGACCCCGACCAGGCTTGGAGCCGCCGTCAATAGTCAAATCCGAATGTGACAGGAACCCCAGGGGTTTCCTAACAACCAAGTCCCGATTGAAGGCAACCGCTCACACCGTGAGGATATACAGCCACCGCCACAGGCTAGAGATCCAAGGGCCAGCGCCTGCGGGCAAAACTGGCTCCTACGGCACATATACGCCGGGGAGCAGACTACCGGTGGGCAACCACAGGAGTCAGAACATCATTCTAAAGGTGCAGGGAAAGACAGCCACCATCAGCCATCCGGGGAGAGCACAACAACAACACTGCAGCCGGCTGCGGGACCCGTCCATCCGGCCGTTTTGGTTTACCAGAGACTTTGTCAGTGATTGTCTGAGTGAGTACACCAGTGCCGTCCGGCACCGCGCAGCGCTGTCCCTGCAACCCTGCACCTCACCAACCCTGCCTCCCCGTCACACCACCGGGCCCCGGGACCACCAACCCCTACCCACGGAGGGGGAAAACAACATCCAAGCTGCTCCCTACCATCGCTCCCGAGATCCCCGTCACCAGCAGCGGTGGTGCCCATCTTCACCACAACCCGTGGGTGGCATCATGGACTAAATCACTAAACAAACCACCCCCCTTTTCACTCACGGGCAAGGAGCGCCGCTCGAGCCACCGAGCAGCAGCAGCAGCGCCGGACCCGAGCGTTAGCGAGCGCAGCGCCCAGCCACCCGCGACAACTTGGCGTCACGAACAGGATAGAACCGATCTACCTACCGGTAGAAGTGCGCCTTGCAGTCCCCGCTGGCGGTGTCGGGCAAAAAAATTTGAAGCGCCGCCATCTTTGGCACAAAGATTTCCCGCTCGAGCGTCTTCCCCGAGCAGGGAAGGCGCGAAAGCGAAGACCCGCCCTCTGAAGAGGGAAGTGCTAAAGAGAACCAAGGCGGGGCGGGTAAAGAATGGCGGCATGCAACTAACGCTGCAGCGTGCAGGGACGCCAGGACTCTGCCGAAACACGTTCCTGGATCCAGCCGCAAGATGTGCCAGGAGCTCCAGGCCCAAGTCCACTTCATGCTGGCGAAGTGGACGTCGGGGATGAAGGGCCTGGCCGCAACCGTTTGGGCATCCAGAGTGGAGGTGGCCCATGCCCCTATGTCCCCGAGGGACCGGTCGATACAGCTGAGGGGCCCGGCCTGCTGCCGTCCACCATGCTACCTCCCTCACTGCCCATGCCCGCGGCCAACGCCCCCGACCGACCCGTTACCCCTGCCACCGGTAGCGGAGCCCGCAGCGTCTGTGGGAGAGGGCCCAGACCTGGGCCCCCCGGGCCTTACCTTTGTCATCGCCCAGGCACCCGTCCCAGCTTCCATCCCGGCCGCGACAGAAATGACGACGGCCCCGGCAGTCCGCCCGGCCGCAATGGAGGCGACCCTCGCCTAGAAGTCCACACACCTGGCTTCGACTGAAGCACAGTGGAGACGCAGCTGCCAAGCGGCAGAGCAGGCCACGTCACAGCGGGGTCCCTCATTACTGAAGGTGCCGGTCGTAGCCGGCACGGAGGGACTCCAGCTGGGCCCGTCCCCCACACAGGCTGATCCAGAGCAGGCCACTGATCGGTGGGGCCCACGGCAGTATGAGAGGCAAGTCGCAGCCGGCGCTGTGGGCACCCAGGTGGTTCTGGCTCCTGGGAAGGAGAGCGGATGTGAATGCCCGCGTTTATTCTGAAGAGAGTTGACTGTTCCAGTTGTGAGTGAATGAAAATTAATCAAACGGAAAAATCACCAGATTACCGTCCGAGAAGAGAACCGTCCCTGTTGGGACTGGAGTAGCCCCTTTTGTTAAGTTAACTCCCCATACCGACATGAGAAACTCCTCATGGACATGGCCAAGAACTTGCAGGCCACCCACGAACTTGTGGGCTTGTAAATAATGTTGTGGGATGGATAGCGTTGCCGCCTCCGGAGAGGCTGATTTGGAGGATGGGCCTGGAGGAAAGTGATGGCCCAGGCCCGCCACTACCATAACCGGAGGCGATCCTCCGGGGGTCAGGGGTTCCCCTTGGACGTGGGGTCCCCTGAAGTGACAGTTGGGTGCGAGTTACTGTACCCGTTCCCGCTCGGGCAGCCTGAACCTGGACTGGGGTAAAGGGTTGCTGCCCACTTCTTAGGGGCAGCATCAGGGCTAGGTTGCTTGGGTGGGAGAGCGGAAGACATCCGTCCGTCCGTTATTAAAAATGTTTGTGTGTTGTAACGTTTAAGAGAACCTAAAGTATGCTTATATTTCATGTTTTACCGTTTTTCCAATGTTATTTATATTTTTGCAGTTTGAAAAATAAAACCGGTGATGGACGGGCAGCCCGCGAACGGTCTGCATTTTACCAAGGGGGAGTGTGATGCCCTGGACTAGCCAGGTAGTCACATACATACCAACATACACACCCCCCACCCTAGACAGTTACAACAGTCAGACAAAAACCCTTGTTGTCGTCCTCCAGGGCCTGATGTCCACACCGGGTGGGGCGGAGCCAGGCAGTTGGCCTCACCCACCGAGGAGTTCACAGGCCTGGAGGCGGGAAAAGTGACAGATTACTCTTGGAGGTGAAAGTGAGAGGAGTAAAACGTCTGTGTGTTCCTGGGTAGGAGCCCAGGCACTGACAGCGAGGTTGGCAGATGGTGGTGGCCGTCTGCAGGAGTTAGTGGAACTCCACAGAGCCGTAAGGACTGGGGTCGGGCGTCAGCCCGATGGTACCGGACCGGGGAACGAGTGACGCTAAGCACACAGGCAGGGCCATCAGACCCCGACCAGGCTTGGAGCCGCCGTCAATAGTCAAATCCGAATGTGACAGGAACCCCAGGGGAGACAGGGGAGTGCAGGGAAAGACAGCCACCATCAGCCATCCGGAGAGAGCACAACAACAACACTGCAGCCGGCTGCGGGACCTGTCAATCCGGCCATTTTGGTTTACCAGAGACTTTGTCAGTCAGTGTCTGAGTGAGTACACCAGTGCCGTCCGGCACCGCACTGCGCTGTCCCTGCAACCCTACACCTCACCAACCCTGCCTCCCCGTCACACCACCGGGCCCCGGGACCACCAACCCCTACCCACGGAAAGGGGAAACAACATCCCAGCTGGTCCCTACCATCACTCCCGGGATCCCCGTCACCAGCAGTGGTGGTGCCCATCTTCACCACAACCCGTGGGTGGCGTCACGGACTAAATCCCCAAACAAACGACCCCCCTTTTCACTCACGGGCGAGGAGCGCCGCTCGAGTCCCCGGACCCGGCCCACCGCTCGAGCCACCGAGCAGCAGCGCTGGACCCGAGCGTTAGCGAGCGCAGCGCCCCGCCGCCCACGATAGGAGCTAGGGAGAGTGTCAATAAGGGCCTCAGGAATAGGCCAGCCGCTTGTGGGGCCCCAAAGTGGACCGGTAGAGGGTAGTGGGCCCCCCGGTGCCAACTGTCGGGACCCATTCCGGACCTGTGTACGAAGCACACACAGAACTCAGGCAGGAGAACAACACCTGAAGTACACAGACGGGTGTGGGACCCGTCCTCACAGCATCCGTGGGCACCAGTTACCAGCAATTTGGTTTACAAAAGACTCTGTGTATTTCTTCCATCTGTGTTCCTGACCCTCCACATCAATCCAGCCTCATCCAGCACCATGATTACCGAACTGTGAGTGTACTATTCCCTGCAATCTCTGTCACCACCACAACTCCCAATTGGGCCCCGGGACTACACCTCCCCTACCCGTGGATGGGATTCCACCTTGCTGCCCCACACCACCAGTCCCGGGCACGGTCCCCAGAGGCAGCGGCGGTGCCACCATCTCATCACCGCACCCACGGGTGGCGTCACGGACAATTCCCCTGTACATAATCACCTTTTTGCTGTGGAGCCTGGGATCACAGACTGGGTCACGCCACCGTACACCTACAAAAGTGACCCTTGGCCCGGATCTGAGTACCCCTTATTCCTGGGTGACACACATTCTCACTGCAATTCTCGGCGGCACTCCTGATCTGAGAGTGACAGCGTTTATTTCTATGAAGCTGTCACTGTCAGCCCGTGAGAGATACCGAGGATTGTGGTTCAATCCCCAGGAAGTGATACGAGCAGGACTCAGAGCGGTGGGTGGGATTACGGTGTTATGAGGCTGAATATTCATTCACTTAATTAGCTAGCATGTTCTCACTACAATCCTTGGTGGCACTCCTGATCTGAGAGTGACCGCGTTTATTTCTATGCAACTGTCACTGTCCGCTCAGGAGAGATACTGAGGATTGTGGTGCGATCCTCGGGCAGTAATATGGTACAGCAGGTGTGACGCCCTGGACTAGTCAGCTCGTCCCAGGTAGTCACACACAACACCACACCCCCTCCCTGTTAGGTGACATCAGTCAAACTAAAAGCCTGGTCACCACTGTCCAGGTTTGATGTCCAAACCAGGGGGGACTGAACCAGGCGGTTGGCTTCGCCCACCGGGGAGTTCACAGGCCTGGAGGCGGGAAAACACAGAGTCGAGTTCAAGTTGAGGAAGAGTTGTTTTGATGAGCCCATGATGCCACTCTTCATAGGAGATTCAAATAGGAGAACAACTTGCAAGCGGCCACCTTAAATACCTTTTCTCGTGATTGGATACACCTGCCTATGAAGTTCAAAGCTCAAAGTAGTTAGGAGTGTTCAAATCAAGAAATTGATAAGGGTGCCCATACTTTTGCACCGGTCAAATTTTGTTTAAATGCGGATTGCACATTTTCTATTAGTACAATAAACCTAATTTCAATCCAGAAATATTACTCAGTTCATCAGTTATTAGATATATGAAACTGAAATAGCTGTTGCAAAAACCCAAATATAAAGAAAAAAGGTTAACATTAATAGGGGTGCCCAAACTTTTTCATATGACTGTACAAAAAAATGGTTGTCAGCTAATCATTTTCTTCGTTAAAGGGAATCTTTCTGTGGTTTTTTGCTATGTTATTATTATTTATTATTATTGTTTATTTATAGAGCACCATTAATTCCATAGTGCTGTACATGAGAAGGGGTTACATACAGAATACATACACAAGTTACAGTAGACAGACAAGTACAGAGGGAAGAGGGCCCTACCCTTGCGGGCTTACATTCTATAGGATTTTGTGGAGGAGACAGTAGGTGGGGTGTAGATTGGGCGTCAGCTCCACACGGTGGTTGGGCGGCAGCTCCGCACGGTGGTCGCACGGCAGCTCCGCACAACAGTGAAGCAGTGAGGTCATTGTAGATTATAGGCATTTCTGAACAGATGGGTTTTCAGGTTCCGTTTGAAGCTTGCAAGGGTAGCAGATATTCTGACATGTTGAGGCAGTGAGTTCCAGGAGACTGGGGATGTTCGGGAGAAGTCTTGGAGTCGGTTGTGTGAGGAGCGAATGAGAGAGGAGGAGAGAAGGAGATCTTGGGAGGACCGGAGGTGATGTGTTCGAGTGTAGTGGGAGATTAGTTCAGAGATATACGGAGGAGACAGATTATGCACAGCTTTGTAGGTCAGTGTTAGTAGTTTGAATTGGATATGGTGGAGGATAGGGAGCCAGTGGAGGGACTTGCAAAGAGGAGAAGCGGGGTGATATTGAGGAGAGAGCTGGATCAGTCGGGCAGCAGAATTAAGGATGGACTGGAGAGGGGCGAGCGTGTTAGCAGGGAGGCCACAGAGGAGGATATTACAATAATCGAGGCGGGAGATCATGAGGGCATGCACTAGCATTTTTGTAGATTGGGAATTGAGGAAGGGGCGGATTCTAGAAATATTTTTGAGTTGAAGACGGCAGGAGGTGGTGAGGGATTTCATGTGTGGTATGAAGGACAAGGCAGAGTCAAAGGTCACTCCGAGGCAGAGATCTTTGGGTACTGGCGAGAGCACGGTGTTATTTATTGTAATAGATAGATCAGGTGGAGAGTATAGGTGAGATGGAGGAAAGATGATTAGTTCAGTTTTGGCCACATTGAGCTTTAGGAAGCGAGAGGAGAAAAAGGAGGATATAGCAGATAGACACTTCGGGATTCTGGACAGCAGAGATGTGACATCTGGGCCAGAGAGGTAGATCTGAGTATCATCGGCATATAAGTGGTACTGGAAGCCATGGGACTTTATGAGTTGTCCCAGGCCAAATGTGTAGATAGAAAAAAGTAAGGGGCCCAGAACAGAGCCTTGAGGGACGCCAACAGAGAGATGTAAACTGAAGCCAACATGCTGCAAGGGTTAACACAGAAAACTTCATGGATGCCTTGTTAGTTTGATCTATTGTTTGTTTACTATGTTTGTTTAAGCAGCAGGACCCTTATCATTACTAGGACTACAAAGTCACGCACAAAGCAGTCCAGCACGCCTTCACCTCTGATTGACACCTCGCTGTCAATGTACAATGTCTATAGAGAGCCTGATCCCGTGGGACACCTCTATGGACTCAGCTACATGGCTAAATCTTAAAATTCTGATTGTGTCAGAATGACTGCACCCAGTAATCTAAGTGATACATCGTTGGATTCAGGAATCTTTACCTACATCATGTTCCTATCAGATGAGGTAACAAAAACATGACAGATTCCTTTGATTGGTTGCATCTGACTGGTGGACGGGGAAAGCAGCGAATATGAGATGAGTCTAATGAGTGGTCGGCACCTTCAGAAGCAAGAGAGGCTGCGGGATCAGTGTGACAGCCGTGATGGTGACCGGTGAGTATGAAGCGGAGAGAGAGAGAGAGAGAGAGAGAGAAAGAGTGTGAGAGAGAGAAGAGAGAGAAAAGGGAGAAAATTTGGTGACCTGCGTTTTGTTGACAAGAATGGATCCAAAATGCAACCAAAATGCAGTGCAAGCGCACAGCTAGTCATTTTAGTTGTGTTTTGACACACCTCATTCATTTCAATGGGGAGAAAATATTCACAAAATGTAATGAAGAAGCATGATGCTTTTTTATGCAATGATTTTGACAAATATTTGCCAAACAAAGCATTGTCTAAGAAAAAAGCAACGTGCGCATGGAATTTCTGATTTATCATAGAGTTTGCTAGGGAAGCACAACGCATGCAGTTTGTCAATCACACAGTGCAGTTTAAAACGCAACCAAAATGCAAGAAAAAAACGCAGTGTGCGGACATGGCCTTAGGTTTATGTTCACATGTGAGATACGTGTAGCAGTGGATGGGTGAAAACTTGTTTTCACAAGAGAATCCCTTTTAGGCCTCTTTCACACGTCCGTGAAAAACCACGCACGTTTTTCACGGACGTGTCAAAGGTGTGCTTTGCCCTCGTGAGCCGTGTTAACACACGGAGAACGGGAACTTACTGCTCACCTGTCCCTGGCTTCGCTGTCCGTAGTGCTGATCTTCGGTCTCCGATCCTGCCGACTCCCCGCTGCTGCTGCTTCCGGCCGCAGTGAAGTCAATATGCAATGAGCATATAGAGCGTCGGTTGGAAGCAAGTGACAGAAGCGGCAGAGACAGCAGGGCTGGAGAAGGTGAGTAAAGTTTTTTTATTATTTTCTCAGACACATGTGTTTTCTTCGGCGCGTGTCACACGGAACACCTCCGTGTGGTCTGTTTGCGTTCCGTGTGACACCCGTGATGTCGGAGAAAAACAGACATATCTACGTGTGGAGCACACGGGCACACATATGCTCCACACGTACACACGGTCCATGGCAGAATACGCACGTGAGCGCAGACCCATTGATTTAAATGGGTCTACGTGTGCCTGTGTCTCCGGTACGTGAGGAAATGGACCAAACACGTGCCGGAGACACGGACGTGTGAAAGAGGCCTTAGAATGATACCTTAAGCAGATACCTTCAGCCGCTAGTTGTAGCTTTCACTTCGTAGATATGAAGGGAAGCTGTCATGTGAAAAATGACTATTAACCTACAAATACGGAGTTAATGTGAAGGTTGACAAATACGGGGTTAATCTGAAGGTCAATAGTGTTTTGAATCTGGTAATTAGAGCTCCGCTGCCTGGAGGAAATGAACTTTTTTCCTCCTGGCAGCGTTTGGCTTCCAGTCAGAGGGGTGGCGCCAGTGCTGGTTCAGTAACCGCTCAGTGTATAGGAGTAATGAGCAGTGGTGGTCAGTCAGTGTGGGTGGCACAGATATAGCCGTTGTGGCGCCCCTGACCTGGTCAGGCACCACTGAGTACTGCACCCATGCTGGGGACAGTACAACACAGGTAATCCAGAAGGCTGACCGAGGTGTGACTACACAGGCGCATAGGGATCAGGTCTCACACATGTACCTTTGAGAGGACCCCTGGGGATCCCAGGAGGGGGCGAAGCCTCCATCTCCACCCGAGGGGTGGAGGGGGCGAAGCCTCCATCTCCACTCAAGGGGTGTGGTAGAGAGCCTGGTTGCTAGGTGGCGTAGGCAGGCACAAAAGGGAAAAGAGGAAGGAGGAGGAGAAGAGCAGTCTGAAGCAGAGTGTGGAGGAGTGAGGAGCATGGAAGTGGAGCTCAGACAGGAGTAGCAGTGCAGGTCCCACGAGTGAGCCGGTTTAGTGTGCAGCTCAGGAAGAGCAGAAGCAGACCCTGGAGCTGTGGCAGTCTAACAGCGTCCGCGCAGTGACTACCGACGGGGGAGAACGGTCACCTAGTAGTGCTACCCGAAATCCACACACAGCTAAAGAGAGAGCAACGGAGTGGGAAGTAAGGAGACTGCCAGGGAGTTACCAGGCCCAAACGGGTAGCAGGTCCCAGTGCAGGGATAGATTCACCTTTTCTTTGCCAAACCTGCATGAGGGGGCACTTTATACCCCCAAGACCACACTACAGAGTCCGCAGCCACGTAGCCACAGTTAGGGCCCATAGTTCACAGGAGGCAAGCAGCCGGAGTGTCCTGGTCCAGGCTACAAGCAAACGGGCCAAAAAGAAGGGGAGAGAGGCGCCAGCAACTTCCCTGGGTGACCCCCATAGGGACTAAAAGTCGGGGTTACCCCAAAACGTAAAGGGCTAAGGAAGGCGAGTCGGTAGCCACCCTCATCAGTCAGCCTGAAGGACACTTGGTTCCAGCCTGGTTCATCCCAGCTACGCCCGGGTTACTCACCCTGCCACCTTCCGTGAGTAAAACCCCTGAAAGACATCCTGCTTGTGTTGAGTTATTCTGCGCCTTGTGGTTCTACACACCTACACGGGACCCTGGGGCATGCCTCACTCTCAGGAGGCTACTACAACTGACTGCACCTACCATCAGCCCCAGGCACCCCTAACCTGCAGTGGCGGTCTCCACTGACCGCAATTCTGAGAGTGGCGTCACGACAATCCTAGAAGAAGGTTCCCTACCTGTGACCAGACTGTTCCATCCATGTGGAGTCCCTGAAGGTAATGCACCGACACAACACTTGTGGGGCTTCACATCTGGCGTCACGAACAGGATAAGGACTAGACCTGTCCAGACAGGTGACCATGTGCCTGGGCGGTCCGCTTGGAAAATTGGAAGCGCCGCCATATTGCCACCATGAAAAGCGCGCTGAAAAACAACAGCAGCCCGCGCTGGGAGAAGTTACCGCCCACGAAGAGGTGTGGCTACCCAGAGATCCCCTGCAGAGTCCTGTCCTCGCAAGTGATGAGAGCGGGGACGTTCAGAGACGTCGGGAAGGAAAGGGAGCCAGAAGCCTGCTGTTAGAAGAAGGAGACGCAGAGGAAATGGCGTCTGAACGCAGAGACACAGAACCAGGCTCCGCTGCCTGGTGGTATCGGGAACTTGCCCAGTTTTGCGACCAACTGGAGGCCAGGGTCGTATGGTAGATCAGCGAGGGACGTACGGAGCTTCTGGAGATGGCTGCAGCGGTTCAGGCCTATGAGAGGGGAACCGCACGACGAGTGCCAGACCGAGCGGCGACGACTCAGACCCCGACGATGTTACCGATGGGTGAGTCCTGTGTTGCCCCTGTCAGCGCGAGTGCCCCGACCCTTGCTGCCATGCCCGCGGTCCCTGAAGAGGCGCCCGGCGCTGCAACGCTGAATCAGGCCGCAGCCACGCCAGGTGCGGCCCGCCGAGCCCAGGCCGCCGCAACGATGCCCAGCCCAGCCCACAAAGATCCAGCTGCCACCTCGACCCTCCTCCACGCCGCAGGCGTGACACTGACCCAGGCCGCCGCCATGCTAGGCCCGGCCCGCCAAGACCCCACCGCAGCAGCGACGCTCGTCCGCGCCGCAAGTGAGGTGCTGAACCAGGCCGCAGCCACGTCAGGTGCGGCCCGCCAAGCCCAGATCGCTGCAGCGACGCCCAGTCCAGCCTGCACAGATCCCATCGCAGCTGCGACGCCAATTCAGGCCGCCGCAGCGATGCCCTGCCCGGCCCGCCAAGAACCGGCCGCAGTAGCGATGCCCGCTAAGACTCCAGCTGCGACCCTGATTGAGACTGCGACAGCGACGCTGATCCAGGCCGCCGCCATGTCAGGCGCGGCCCGTCAAGACCAGGCCGCCGCCATGCAGGGCGCGGCCCGCCAAGACAAGACTGTACCACTGTTTACCCCAGCCTGCAAGGCCAGAGCAGACACCGCTCCCCAGTCTAAGGAAGTCCCTGCTAGGAAGTCCCTGCTGGGGGAGGACCCCGAATACTGGAAGCTGAAGGCTGACCTAGAGGCCCAGTTCCCACAGGAGATGGTGGACCGGTATCTGCTCCCTCCGCACACCCCCAGGAGGATTCCGGCAATATCCACGCCAAAAAGTCCACTGCCCTGGCCGGCTGATGAACACCCATCCCCAGCGCTGCCACAACAGGAGTGCTCAGAAGAACTAAGGGGGAGAGGAGAACAGAAGGCTGAGAAGTTGACCCCGGAGCCATCAGCAGTGGATCCATGCCCAGAGCCAGAGATGCTGCCGTACTCCCGCTGGGATGAAGAGGAAGATTTGTCCAGAAACCTCACCTGGGAGCCTGCAAGCAGTGAAGTAGCAACCCAGCAGAATCCAGCCCGCAAGACACGGCGCCGCAGCAGAACAAAGTTTTCCCCTGCACAGCAATCTCCAGATAGGAAGGATGAAGTAACAGCCAGAGACTTGGAAGAGAAACGGTCTTTAAGAAGAGCCAAATCACAGGTCAGAGGCCCACTTTGTCGTGGAGTAGTGGAAGACTTTAGTTTAAAATCAGGATATGGCTTTATAGTTGTACCTGGAATGAAAGAAGGCATCTTTGTGAACAGAAGGGATGTTAGAGCACATTTACCCAGAGGACATCCAGGAAGAAATCTACAGATGGGAGACTCAGTGGAATTCACCATGCACCAAGGAGAACGCGGATGGTACGCACTGGATGTTACACCATGTCCCAGAAGTCCCTACAGTAATCCTGCAAAAGAAACAGACACAGAAAAAGAAACAGACACAGAAGAAGAGGAAAGAAAAGACAAAGAACCCATTGATGAGACCACTACAGATGATGACAGAGATGGAGAAAGCAACAGGTGCCGCAGCCCTACAGGCCCAAGCCCTGGTGAGGAGGAATCTGTGTAAAGCAAGTAAAGTAAAGTACAGAAGTTAAAGTTTGAAGTTTTGCAACGCTAATGTTCAAGAAATGTGCCCACATGAACTAATGTGAGAAACCCATGAACCTTAAGGCTATGAACTGGCTATAGCCACAAACTCTCGCAGTGTTTATAGTTACCCCAGAGGTACCACCACCAGAGCCAGCCTGTTTAGGGGCCTGGCTCGCCTGCAACCAGGGAGCATGCCTGTTTATGGGGCCTGGCTCTCCACCACAAACAGGGTACCTGGTCAGCACCAACTGTGGAGGCCGCCTCTGCATCCTGCCAGAAGAGGCTGAAGGCGCGGCTCCATCAGGCCAGGTATACCCTGAAAACCACCAGACCATGAAAGCCGCCTCTACATCCTGCCAGAAGTGGCTGAAGGCGCGGCCAACGAGAGAGGGTTTAGGGTGGGTTAACGGACTTGTGGGTGGAGGGTGGTGATGTATGGTACCTGATGGTTTTAAAACGTTTTACCATGTTTTACTGTTTTATGCATTTTAAAATGTTGTCTTGCAGCCCGAGGACGTGCTGGTGATAACTAAGGGGGAATGTGGCGCCCCTGACCTGGTCAGGCACCACTGAGTACTGCACCCATGCTGGGGACAGTACAACACAGGTAATCCAGAAGGCTGACCGAGGTGTGACTACACAGGCGCATAGGGATCAGGTCTCACACATGTACCTTTGAGAGGACCCCTGGGGATCCCAGGAGGGGGCGAAGCCTCCACCTCCACCCGAGGGGTGGAGGGGGCGAAGCTTCCATCTCCACTCAAGGGGTGTGGTAGAGAGCCTGGTTGCTAGGTGGCGTAGGCAGGCACAAAAGGGAAAAGAGGAAGGAGGAGGAGAAGAGCAGTCTGAAGCAGAGTGTGGAGGAGTGAGGAGCATGGAAGTGGAGCTCAGACAGGAGTAGCAGTGCAGGTCCCACGAGTGAGCCGGTTTAGTGTGCAGCTCAGGAAGAGCAGAAGCAGACCCTGGAGCTGTGGCAGTCTAACAGCGTCCGCGCAGTGACTACCGACGGGGGAGAACGGTCACCTAGTAGTGCTACCCGAAATCCACACACAGCTAAAGAGAGAGCAACGGAGTGGGAAGTAAGGAGACTGCCAGGGAGTTACCAGGCCCAAACGGGTAGCAGGTCCCAGTGCAGGGATAGATTCACCTTTCCTTTGCCAAACCTGCATGAGGGGGCACTTTATACCCCCAAGACCACACTACAGAGTCCGCAGCCACGTAGCCACAGTTAGGGCCCATAGTTCACAGGAGGCAAGCAGCCGGAGTGTCCTGGTCCAGGCTACAAGCAAACGGGCCAAAAAGAAGGGGAGAGAGGCGCCAGCAACTTCCCTGGGTGACCCCCATAGGGACTAAAAGTCGGGGTTACCCCAAAACGTAAAGGGCTAAGGAAGGCGAGTCGGTAGCCACCCTCATCAGTCAGCCTGAAGGACACTTGGTTCCAGCCTGGTTCATCCCAGCTACGCCCGGGTTACTCACCCTGCCACCTTCCATGAGTAAAACCCCTGAAAGACATCCTGCTTGTGTTGAGTTATTCTGCGCCTTGTGGTTCTACACACCTACACGGGACCCTGGGGCATGCCTCACTCTCAGGAGGCTACTACAACTGACTGCACCTACCATCAGCCCCAGGCACCCCTAACCTGCAGTGGCGGTCTCCACTGACCGCAATTCTGAGAGTGGCATCACGACAATCCTAGAAGAAGGTTCCCTACCTGTGACCAGACTGTTCCATCCATGTGGAGTCCCTGAAGGTAATGCACCGACACAACACTTGTGGGGCTTCACACCGTCACTCATCATACACTGGTCACCAAGTGTGACACCAGTCACTTATCGGTGACTGAACACACACCGGCGCCGCCCCTCTGACTGGAAGCTGAGCGCTACTGAGAGGAATAAAGTTGATTTCCTCTTGGCAGCAGGGCTCTAAGTGCAGGCATCGGTCAGGTTCAGAAAGCTATTAATCTGTAGATTAACTCCATAATAGTTTTTTTATGACAAGTTGCCTTTAAGTGTACTGCTGTCTTATTGGTATTTTTGTGTTTTTATTTCTGTGAATATTATACTGATATCAATAAAGGATATATTGGTCATGACGTTACTTCTAACCTGCATGAAGCTGAAGCGTTCTAAGCTAAAATCTAAATGTCGTAAAAATATGCAAATTCTTGAAAAATACGGCTACTGAAGTAATATTACAAAATGGAACCATAGACTCATAAGGTCATAACACAGACAGTTCCCCGTGTGAAAGATTCAGCCTGACAGTGAGCTTATTTGCACATCTATGCTTGAAATCACAAGAACTGCAGTTCACACACTGAACACTTCTAGTGACTAGAACATGATTTGCATAAATGAGAGCCATGTGAATGAACGCTTGTGTTTCCGATATCCCAGAAGAACGATTACCAGCATAGCGGCAGCATTCATTGCTCCCTGTGGCACAGTACAAGGAGAATTGTTGCAATATACTGAGAAATCTTTGATACAACGTGTGCATTAATAGACGTTTTATGAAGGTGAAGTGAAAGACATGTGCAAACCTAGGTTTGACGGTCTAGAATTCAGTACTTTTCTATGTGCATATGTGGTGCATAAATATAGCACTAATGGTAATAAATCCCGGGAAGGAAATACTAATATACAAAAATCAAACATAAATAAGAAGCAGTAAGCTAATCACTCCGGATCCCATATCAGCATCTATAGATTTGGGTGTATAGTCAGGCCAGCTTTTAGCAGTTTTGGTGACAAAAACGAAGTAATTATAAAATTAAATATGTGTTCATTTTAGATTCAGCCATTTTAATCAAATCTATGGAGGTTCACAATCATTAAAGGGAACCTGTCACCAGATTTGGCGACTATAAGCTGCAGCCAACACCTGTAAGCCCCTATATACAACATTCTAAAATACTGTATATAAGAACCCAGGCCGCTGTGTAGAATGTAAAAAACACTTTTATAATACTCATCTGGGCATGGTCCGGTCCAATGGGTGTCGCTGCTCGGCGGTTTGGTGCTTCCTCTCTGCAGCGATCGTCGTCTTCCTTCTTCTGAGGCCCGTGTGCATGACACATCCTATGTCATTCACACTGGCTGGCATTGAGATCCTGCACAGGCCACTTTGTTCTGCCCTACTCAGGGCAGATCAAAGTATTGTAGTGCGCATGCGCGGATGGCCTTCAACCTTTCCTTGAGCCTGCGCATTACATTACTTTGATCTGCCCTCAGCAAGGCAGATCAAAGTGCGCCTGAGAAATGTCGACCTGTGTGGATGACATAGACACGTCATCCACACTGGGCTGGGACGAAGGAGAACGGAGAATGTAGCAGAGAGGAGGCACCGGATTGGAGAGCAGCGACACCCATCGAACAAGAGAGCAGCGACACCCTTTGAACTGGACCGCCCCCTAGGTGAGTATTATAAAAGTGATATTTACGTTCTACAGTGCAGCCTGGCTCTTATATGCAGTATTCTGGAATGCTATATATGTGACGCCCTGGCAAATACCAGCCACAAAAGTCTAGTCACCCCCCAGGACAATAGGGACACACCAGTGGACAGGGCCAGGCAGATGGTGATGCCCACATAGGGGTTCTGAGGTGTTCTGGAAGGGGCAGAGTCAGTTGGAGTTGGAGTTGCAATTGAGAGGAGACAGTGGAAGTGAGAGGACAGGAAGTGGTAGTCAGGGGTTGTAGCTCCCAGACTACTGGACTACTTAAGCTGACTAGGTGGCAGACGGCAGAGCAGGGCCACAGGCGATGGAGATCCGGTCGCGGGACACCTTAAGTGGACCAGGGCAGGGTTGTAGCCCGCCGGTACCGACAGCGGAAATCCAGTCCAGAGGCCATGCACAGTTGGGGTACCTGGACCCTAGGGCGAGGACAGCTGCAAGCACCTTTGCAATTAACCAGCAAGGGACAAGATTCTAAGTCTTGTCCCACTAACAGCCCAGATAGAGCGAGATGGAAGCCCAACGAGGCGGATAGGGCGTCTGCAAGTACCTGCTAAAATCCCAAGGGTCAGTTCTCGCGGGCCACAGGTCCCATGGAAAAGTCACCGGGAGTGGACTTCCCCGTTTCATGCGGAATAGTCAACACACAAGACACCAACCTAAAGTGCAAGAGGAAGGGCCCCTGTTCTGTTCACCAGTGTGCGGGACCCGAGCACACCCCTCCGGAGGCTACCGGTTACCGGCCGTTGGTTTACGTTCTGGACTCTGTGTGACTTTATTCAAAACAGTGAGTACACCGGTATCATCCAGTCCATCCCCGCAGACTGCGCCTTATCACTATATCTCACCGACACCTGGGTCCCAGGGCAACACCTCCCCTACCCGTGGAGGGGATACCATCCTGCTGCCCCGCTCCATCAGCCCCAGTCACCCCATACCAAGGTAGCGGCGTTGTCATCAACAATCACCACAACCCACGGGTGGCGTCACTGACACAACCTCCCCCATATAGACTTAACCCCCTTTTTTCACTTGCGGGCAACGGACGGCTGCACGCACAGGGGGCCGGCTGCCACTCGAGCCCCAGCAACCGCCCGGATCCGAGCATCTCGAGCAGCTCGCCTGCCATGGTCTGTCCCCCGCCCGCAACATATATAAGAGCTCAGTTTTGGTGGCTGCAGCTCATAGTCGCCAAATCTGGTGACAGCTTCCCTTTAAAAAATTTTATATGTACACAATGTACACTCAAAGCGTCAATTCCTATTTTTTCCTCAAAGCCAAAGACCTATGAAATACTAGGGAGATTTTTTTTCATTTGGAGGAGCCTTTATCTGCACACCATTATGCACCATGCGGTGCTGAAGAAGTCTCTTTCTTAATTCTCCTCCTTACTCTTCTGTATATTTAATTCAGTACATTAAATGATTGCCAGTGGTTACTGCTCTGTGCATAAATCTTGCATAAGATTGCTTCAGACTCCAGTGCAGGAGAGACTAGAAATATTATTCTGGGTGACCAACATTTTTGGATAGTTGGTCTTTAAAATAAAGCTAAGGACAAACGAGGCGTTTATACTCCATGTGGAAATGCACTCAGATAAACATGTTTCATGAATTAAAAGGCTTTGTGGAGCAAGGTAGATTTTCTTTATTTTTGCATGCATAATAGGCATTAATAAATTCTATAGAGAATGCAGAAAATCCGATTCTGTCTTATGTCAGATGCTTATGTGTCATGATTCCCGTTCTATGTCTCCCATGAAAATGAATGACTTGTGAAGGTCCTCATCCTGTGATATAAAGGACAGCATGGCATGCTGATTATGTGTGATTATTAACGAATGTATGCATTTATGGGATAGAATTCTTCCAGCTATGTTTTCAGTCTCTATGTAAAAAGATGAAATTCAGCTTTACTTAACCCCTGCTGCTCCAGCACTTACTCTGTCCTCCATTGCCCCTGGTTTTTGATGATATGGCAGCAGCGATGACGTCACAACTACAGCATGTTACTGGGCTCCATTGTTTCTTGTCGTCTTCATCAGCACGACTGTGGAGCAGCTATTGCCTGCAGCCGTCTCCGGCTGTAGTTGAAAAATTACCACTGCTGCCAACAAAGATCAGGGCCAGAGAAAGAGAAGCCACACTGAGGCGGCAGAGGGGGGAAAATTGCTAATTTTCTTATTTTTACATAGTGCATGCCTTTAGGATCAAAAAGTTAAACAGTAAAAACTGTTTAAAATGTCAACAAATTTACAAAGTTCTTTCTTTGTAAATGGGAAGGGCTCCTTCACACGTCTATTGAAGAAACGCATGTGTTGCACGGTCCATTTTCTCCATCCGTGTGTTCATGTGTGTCACCTGTGTGACACACACCAGAAACAAACGCATGACAATCTGTAAATATAGACAGATGGAGAGAGATCGATAGATAGATAGATAGATAGATAGATAATAAATACTTAACTGCATAGCATGTACAGAAAATAATTAAATGAAAAAAAATGGCATGGCGTTTCCCCTATTTTTGATAACCAGCGCAGTTAAAACAGACAGCTGTGGTCTGCAGCTCTTAGCTGTCTGCTTTACCTTGGCAGGTTATCAAAAATAGAGGGGATCCCACACCTTTTTTTTTAAATATTTATATAAATAATTTTAAAAAGCGGAGTGGGATCCCCCTATTTTTGATAACCAGCCAAGGTAAAGCAGACAGCTGAGTTCTGGCATTAACCTTATGATGTCACTGCTTGTCACTGCGGCTGGCTCTCACACTACCCTCTGTGAGACCCGGCTACAAAGAACTGCAGTAACCTCATGACATGACCACTTGACATTCTGGGCGGCTGTCATGGCTGTCATTTTTTGAAAGTTATTTAAATTAATAATTAAAAATAATGGCATGGGATTTCCTCTATTTTTGATAACCAGCCAAGGTACAGCAGACAGCTAAGAATTGCAGCCCATAGTTTTCTGCTTTACCTGTGTTGTTTATCAAAAATGGGGGGAGCCCACATAATTTTTTTTAATTATTTATTTGGCTAAACATCTTTCAAGCTATGTATCTATCTGTCTGTCTATCTATCTATCTATTATTTATCTATCTTTGCACACCTTTTACACATTAATTTCAGTGTCTTTTATTTTTTTCTGATACGTGTCACTTGAGCGTCACAAGGAAGCCATCCATCTGCTGTACATTTTTCATCCGTGCTGCTGGGAAAAACTTGGAATTGTCCTCTTGTGGCTCACGAGTACACATGGCCCATGTGAAAATACAGAGGCGTGAAGCTATCCATTGATTTAAATTTCTAGGCGAGTGAATATGTCTCCAGTACATGTAAAAATAGACATCGCATGTACTAGAGACATGGACGTTTGAAGGGTCCTATAGAAAGTTATTTTCATTCTCTGTGAAAAAACTTCAGTATTTTGATCATGAAGGAAAAGACAATTCACGGTTTTGGGCTGCTCTAACCAAAATGAAGATCTATGATCCAATAATATAAAGAAGAGGTTTTTATCCCACAATGCGTTTCCACAAGGGACTGGGTCTTTTTCAAGTGTAAAAACAAACTGTACACTTGAAAAAGATGGCAGTCTGGCATGGAAATGTGTTCTTAAAATTATTGGATGAAGGACCTTCATTTCGGTTAGCACAGCCCAAAACCGTGAATTGTCTTTTCCTTCAAGCATCCTGGTGGAGTTCATCCTCCATCCATGGGGCAGCAGTAAATGTTATTGAGCTTTCACAGAAGTTGTGCCTACACGACTCACTAAGGTGAGCAGATTATTTGGATCTAATATATCTTTTTCTAAAAGTATCACCCTTTGCTCTTGTGTCTCTGTTTCCCCAAAGTCTTTATCTATACTTTTCATCTTGGCTTTCAATTAAACTAAATCATTTAAAAGAATAGGGTGTTGACAATGTTTCCTTAGGGACAAAATAATCTAGAAAATGATAGGAACCTGAGCGGGCAAGGGCCTGGGGCGAGGGGGGCCCAGTGCCGCGCTGGGACAAGGCCCCACTGACTCACAGGCCCCATAGCGAGGATGTGGTCTGACACAGAACAGCGCAGCTCCTCTCTCACAGAGAGAAGCCGGCTGCTTCTCTGCAGGGCGGGCGCCAGGCTCCTAAACCTGATGGACCAAGTCTCAGTCGCGATCTCTGTGACTGCGGTCGTTACGCCCATGAACCTAAGCAATACAATATGAACCTGAATAAAAATACACATTTTTTATTTAATCCATAATGATTTAAGAGCCTGTTATCCATTAATAATGTCTCCTTTTTTTCATTACTCACTCAACCACTAGATAAAATGTAATGATACTTACATACATCTAATTGAGCATGACGAGGCTTGAGTGCAGCCAACAAATCAATATGTCAATATATAGTAAATGTCAATATACAGTGTTTTATGAATTCTATCTATAGTAGACCATGAGGGTGCAGTAGTCGGCACAAAGCCGCCATTCTGTGTGACAAATATGTCATAATAGGAGACATCTGGCACATACTTTTTCATATCACTCTGCTTGTAAGAAGGTTTTGTTCCTAATTTGAATCAAATGCTCTTAAACATCTCTTGTACCATATGGTGCACCCAAGTGTTTTTCAGGAACTGTGTATTTTGCTAAATTAAGTAAGTATGGAGGCGATGTATTACTGAGTGTATAAACACACCAGAAATGACTACACGCTAACATAAGATACGCCAGTTGGAGTGTTGGCAGACTTTGGTACTTAGCTGTTATAAAATGTTACAGTACAGTATATTTAAAATAGTAGAGTATAGAGCCAAATAAACAAGTGCTATATGTGGTTTGTTCATCCCTCCCAAATCTAGATACACAATGTTTTGTACTTTGTATATGATTTTATGTTTTGTTTTTTAATACATTTAAAAAAGATAATAGAACATTGGTGGTGCATATGAGCCGTGAGATTAGTCTTTTTCAAGTGCCAACTTTAACAGTTGATAGTCCTCAATTCATCAAAGTGTATAGACTACAAAATATAATGAAAAGTCACAGAACTTTGCAACTTATAGTATTATTAAGTCAGTTTTGGGCAGCTCTGCCGGAATGAGCAGAGCTGGTGAGGAGCCGGGGCGAGGTGGGCTGTGGCTACACACGCCTGTCAGATCCATCAAAAGAGTTGTGTTTCTTACTCCTGAAATGTTGCTCAATTACCTGACTGAAGTAACATTTCTAGTGAGGTACATGGAGGCGCATGCCACTGATAAGACTCGCCTAACCAGTTGGGCACGTGCCTGTCAATTAGGGACGTAACGATCACAGTTGCAGATGTTAACATCTACGACCGAGCCCAAGGGAACAGAGGACCTGACGACTTCAGTGCCTGCTTCATCTAGATGCGGTTCCAAATATGAAGATCATATAAATCACATAACTACCTAGAGATAACGTGACTACCGTCACGATTCGGCAGACTATTGTTCCAAGCCTAAACACTTTCTGTAAATATTTCTATGGATGTCGTAGCCTGAGTATCTTTAATCATTTTATGGTTCACAAAAGGCAGGGATAAAATACTGGATTATAATATACGGTAATGATCTAAGGATCGGAGTCTTGAAGTTTTGCAGTGACCTTTCCACTAATGTCACCAGATGGATTATCCACCAATTTTACATTTATGGGGAACACATTCAGTTCCCTAGGAAATGTATCAACTATATAGTCTAAAAGATACTCTGCTACCAGGAATTTTCTACCTCCTCTGGTAGGGTCATAATGTAGGGTCCAGGACCTTGATTCCAGTGATATGTCTCTCCCTTACTAGGCTGGTTGTTGTAGTCTTGAGTGTCATCAGATCATCAGTGATAGAACTATTAGATCTGCTGCAAAGTAGTCATTGACATTATAAGTTCTGTCCATCCCTGCCCCTTACCATTGATTGGTAGAGTTTTGCCTATGCACAGTGTAGACAGAAAGCTGTCAATCAATCTTGTGGGTGGGTTTACACAGAGCTCTGAGAAAGGTAGCAGAGCTGCTGCCCATATAAAAGTGATTTCGTCAAAACTACAGGAAGAAGCCTACTAAAGCACCACTACAGTGTTTTTTATTACACTGCTGTAGTGGTGCTTTAATTCTATGTCCCCTGAGCCTTGTCCTATACTCACTTTCTGCCACCTTCATGCTTTTCCAGCAGCGCTCTGGTCTATCTGCAGCGAAAAATGACTTGCTGCTGCTCCAGTGTTTCATGGAACACACCAAAGGTCATAACTCAGTACATCCCTATGAGAGCCTCGTTCTGGCCCTCATAGACTTGCATTGAGCGCCTGTGAAGTAGCTTCCGATATCGGCCAGTCAGAAGCAACAGGCACAAGATGGAGCTGCGAAATAGGTGCGGCTTTGGTGAAGTATGAAAATGATGGAAGGTGAGTATAAGACAGGGAGCTGGGGACTTACATTTAAAGCTCCACTATAATGGGGAAAAACAAAAAGCTGTAGTGGTGCATTAAGTGACATATGAATGAAATCAGGGTCTCTGCCCCTACATTATGCTGCAACAATAACCTACCCACCTCTGGAACCATTTAATAGGCATCGTTGGCTGAGCTGAATGTCTGTCATATGATTGTGAAATGTTAAGGGTTTGTCCTACCAAGACAATCCATGTGTGCTCTCTGAAGGCATATGGACATCGGGGAGTGGAGACCTCTTCTTGAAGTGGACTCCATCTCTCTATGGTTTAGAAATATTTTCCCGTGGGGGAAGGAGGGTTAATGGCTTATTATGGAGAAAAAAAGCCAAATCTGTGATTACCAGTCTATTTTAGTGAAGCCAGATTCATGGTTACCAGCTTCTTTCTAGTCCAGCTTCTATTAAAGGGATTGTCTTTGTGAGGCAGTCACTTCACTTGTCATTTTGAGATAGTCAACAAAGTTAATCACGGTGACCCAACACATGAGAGGTTATAGACAATTGTAACCTTATGGTAAAGTTAATGCTTTTAAGGTGACATAATCATGGCCATGATTATAAAGTGAATGGTAGTACTGGTAAAATCAGCTTATTCATTATGCAGGGCTTACTATATCTAGATTATAATAGTGTTGTTATAAACAGTTACTTAGTTTACGTCTGTTGTGAATAAGGGTACCTTTACACTTTAGCGATGCAGCAGCGATCCGACCAGCGATCTGACCTGGTCAGGATCGCTGCTGCATCGCTAAATGGTCGCTGGTGAGCTGTCAAACAGGCAGATCTCAGCAGCGACCAGTGACCAGCCCCCAGCCAGCAGCGACGTGCAAGCGACGCTGCGCTTGCACGGAGCCGGCGTCTGGAAGCTGCGGACACTGGTAACTAAGGTAAACATCGGGTATGGTTACCCGATGTTTACATTAGTTACCAGCGCACACCGCTTAGCTGTGTGTGCAGGGAGCAGGGAGCCGCGCACACTGAGCGCTGGCTCCTTGCTCTCCTAGCTACAGTACACATCGGGTTAATTAACCCGATGTGTAATGCAGCTACATGTGCAGAGAGCAGGGAGCCGCGCACACTGCTTAGCGCTGGCTCCTTGCTCTCCTAGCTACAGTACACATCGGGTTAATTAACCCAATGTGTACAGCAGCTATATGTGCAGAGAGCCGGAGCCGGCAGCACAGGCAGCGTGAGAGCGGCGGAGGCTGGTAACTAAGGTAAATATCGGGTAACCACCTTGGTTACCCGATGTTTACCCTGGTTACAGCTTACCGCAGCTGTCAGACGCCGGCTCCTGCTCCCTGCTCGCTTCATTTGTCGCTCTCTCGCTGTCACACACAGCGATCTGTGCGTCACAGTGGGAGAGCGCCTTTGAAGAAAACGAACCAGGGCTGTGTGTAACGAGCAGCGATCTCGCAGCAGGGGCCAGATCGCTGCTCAGTGTCACACACAGCGAGATCGCTAATGAGGTCACTGCTGCGTCACAAACAGCGTGACTCAGCAGCGATCTCGGCAGTGATCTCGCTGTGTGTGAAGCACCCCTAAGAGCGTAAGAGGTGTCTAATAATATGAGCTGATCCTGTGCCAATGGTATAAATACCGGGGCTAGAAGGGGCGGTGAAGGAGCCTTGATGACTTAAGTGACCTTTTCTCCTTGATTTACAGGACAATTTACCTGCTTTTAAATTATCTTCTTCTGCAAGATGATGAGTACAAATCAGGAGGACGATACTCTGGGCACATTCCTCCAATATATTGAAGATATGGGGCTTAAAGCCTACGATGGTTTGGTTATACAGAATGCTTCAGACATTGCTCGAGAAAATGATCGCCTGAGGAATGAAACAAATTTGGCTTACTTAAAAGAAAAAAATGAAAAACGACGAAAGCAAGAGGAAGTTATTAAACGGTAAATATCATTATTGATGAGTATTAATATTATTATATTTCAAAGGTACAGTTACTTTATGGCATGAAGCTGCTTCATATATGGAACAGGGAATATTCCTCCCTATGAATAAATATGCTTTGTGTCCTCACTATAGCAGACATTGGAAGACAGCCAGCCAGCTATTATCACTCAGCATTTCCAATGCTTTTAAGTGCTCGAACAGATTTAACTCTTACTTTGCATATATGTATGAAATTCATACAGTACATACAGGATATATTGAGGATATGTTCTGGATGCATAGGATAGGTCATTCTAAAACTTAAATGGTCATTTCCTGCAAATATTTGGAAGTAAATTGCCTATATTCCAAATATGAAATATCAGCAGTTCACGTTGCTGAACATGAGTGACCAGTATATTTAGGACGGGCATTTAGGGCTTGATTTGTTCATTTATGAGTGAGGTTTCTTTGGAAAATGTTCTCATTTTATCGAGTTGCTGAATCAATTGCGTTGGGTTCCTGACATAAATGATTGTACACAAAATGAATGTCTGCAGCATCTTCTGCTACATTCGGCCATTATACTATTATACATTTTATTATTTTAATTCATAAAATTAAGTTATCTTAAGAAACATTGTCATTTTTAGTCTATTACAAAGCAGCAATATCCAAATCATTATATAAGCATTTCACTTGAGTCCTGATTCCTGCAGCCAAGAGGCATAAGTTAAAGTTCCTGAGATCCAAAATGCTAAATTTGGAATGTTGCTCCTTCCACATTTTACATTTAAGTGGGGTCTTTCTTGTTATATGGCCCCCTACTCATCTGGCCCTAGGTGTACAGTTACCTCTGTTGTACCTAAGGTGCTTCCCCAGGTGTGACCTTACCCCTATTAGCTAAACCCCTAGTGCAAATATTATTAAATATATTGAATATATTGAATGATTTTCACGATGATGAGATTCTACACGTGAATGTGCCTGTGATGTTTGATGCCTCAGCTGTAAATATATGCAGCGCTGCTGGGGAGAATGGTTCTTCCAGGAGGGAGTAATTTACCTTTGATAATGTTTCCTCCTGGGCTTCCACAAGAGCTTGGTAACCCAGGATCAGAATATACTGAGCAACCACCCAACATGGAAATCCCATCCTTGGATGTATGGGAGAAAGCATTATATTTCCTTCATGAAACTCTGGATCAAAAGTGTAAGCACCCCTGGGAACCCATGGACCTTGCAAAGTGGAAAGTTTGGTGCCAAACCTGATGGTGGGAGTTTGGTTTGAACGGATGAAATAACACCAATTCCGTTTAACAAATAAATCAACCTAAGATCTCCAGAACCACATAAAGTATGAAGGATCAATGAATAAGAAGTAACATAGTTACTCTACACCCAATGCTCTTTAACTGTAATGCCACCTTTGGGGCTAAACAGAGGATTTTTTAGGACTAAGAGATGCTAAATAAAAACGTGAAACTGTAAATCCTATTCAGGAACCTAAAGGAAATGCTAAGGGTTCCAGAAGAGGAGGCGAGGCACAGGCTGTAGAATCCTACATCACAGCTCAATTAGAGAATTGCCAGGAAGAGTCTTTATGTTTTTTATGGCCCTTTTCACTGGATCTGTCAAAGTCCTCATTGGTAAATAAATCTCTGGAAGCCAAATGTCTGGAGCAATTAGACACCAACTGTTGCACATAAACCCTTCCCATATGATGGCTGACATTCCTTTCAGAGTTCTTTTATGTTTCTTGAATATTGAATTATACAGAGGACGTTTCCTATAGCACTACTGCCGCTTTTACTACTTTGTCCTTTTAGAAATTACGTAGAGAGATTAGAGCTCTAATCCTATATATTGTGTATTTTTCTTTCTCTCTGAGGCTCATGGGAATTGTGCTATTTTTTTCTTTAAATATTTTGATTTGATTATTATTATCATTATTATTTTATTATTTTTTATTATTATAGCGTCATTTATTCTATGATGCTTTACATGTAAAAAGGGGTACACATAATAAAACAAGTACAACAATCATAAACAATACAATGCACAGACTGGTACAGGAGGATAGAGGACCCTGCCCACGAGGTTTCACAGTCTATAGGGAAGGGGTGGTACAACAGGAAAGAGGACCCTGCCCACGAGGTCTCACAGTCTACAGGGAATGGGTGGTACAGGAAGAGAGAGGATCCTGCCCACAAGGTCTCACAGTCTACAGGGAATGGGTGGTACAGGAAGAGAGAGGATCCTGCCCACAAGGTCTCACAGTCTACAGGGAATTGGTGGTACAGGAAGAGAGAGGATCCTGCCTGTGAGGGCTCACAGTCTACAGAGAATGGGTGGTACAAGAGGAGAGAGGACTCTGCCCACGAGGTCTTTCTGTCTACAAAGAATTGGTGGTACAGGAGGAGAGAGGACCCTGCCCATGAGGGCTCAAATTCAACAAAAGAGGGGTAGTACAACAGAAGAGAGCACCCTGCCTGCGAGGGCTCACAGTCTACAGGGAAGGGGTGGTACAGAAGGAGAGAAGACCCTGCTCACAAGAGATCACAGTTTACAGGATTATAGTAGTTTTACTTCTAGAGAAGTCAATTAAGGTGATGCAATATCTCCATATTTTATATATGGTGCCATAGGTTCACTAGTCTAGGGTTTGTAATTATAATTACAGCTTAGCTTGGGATAAATCTGAAGTTTAGTGAGATACCTCAACAATGACAAAAGGTAATGCTATGAAGTTTCATGGTAGATGGCTTTGTGCATAATGTTTGTAAAACTTCCCTACAAATCTTTGATTACTTCACCTTTCTCAAACACACTGGGATCAGTTTAATAAAAGTCAGATAAGGCCCCTTTCCTACATCAGTTTTTTGCCATCAGTCACAATCCATTGGGCCGATGGATGCGTTGCAGATTGCGACAGATCCGTCTACACAACAGATCCATCATACCAGTTTTTCAGGCCAAACGTTATTTGCTATTGAAATTGAGAGAGAGAGAGAGAGAGAGAGAGAGAGATACGTTTTTTCAGCCAAACAGTGTTTTCACACCCCAGCTGAGCATGCTCAGTTAAAAAAAGGGAATCCATCGCCGGATTCCGTTATTTGACGGATGACGATGGATCCTGCACACATAGGCTTCCATTCTACAAAACGACGGACGGGATGGACGTACACAAAAAACGTTACTGTGGACGTTGTCTCCATCTGACGGACAAGCATTTTTCGATGGATCCGTCGAACGACAGATGAAATGTGAGGCCATACGTCGCAATCCGTCGATAATACATGTTGAGCAGGATAAAACGGATCCAGCGGAATCAGTCGCTGGATTGTGACTGATGGCAAAAAACTGATGTGTGAAAGGGGCCTAAGTTATCAGTAACATTTTAGAAGAATACCCAGGATGAAAACATGCACACACAAGAAAATATAAGCTCCAATCAGATGTTTCTTTTGATGGTGGAATGTTAAATTGAGATTGAGACACTTGAAAGGAAAAAAAAAACATAGAATGAGAAAAGATGGAAAATGGACAATATAATAAGTAGACTTCTAGGTAAGTAATGGCAAAGTGAATTAATACGGAGAAGTCCAATTTTACAATAGTAAGTTATTTATTGATATGATAAGTTTGGCTGATATCATTAGAATGACCATTTTTTATTGCCTCTACCTGCCTTTGGGCCAGATTAGATTAGGGTCACTCGGCTATTTTGCAATCATGAAAGAGAAACTTTGTGCCCCTGATGGAGTACCAAATACTATAACTTATAGGGACTCTGTCAGCACAGAATGACAAACCAATTAGCTGCAGAGGAGAGGGAAAGAGTGATCTCTTCAACTCCTGCATTGTCAGCCTGTGCATATATTGCATTGCACTTGGATGTCATCGGAGTGCAGTCCTATGTTTCACTCGCAATCATAGACTTGTACAGTTAGGTCCAGAAATATTTGGACAGTGACACAAGTTTTGTTATTTTAGCTGTTTACAAAAACATGTTCAGAAATACAATTATATATATATAATATGCGCTGAAAGTGCACACTCCCAGCTGCAATATGAGAGTTTTCACATCCAAATCGGAGAAAGGGTTTAGGAATCATAGCTCTGTAATGCATAGCCTCCTCTTTTTAAAGGAACCAAAAGTAATTGGACAAGGGACTCTAAGGGCTGCAATTAACTCTGAAGGTGTCTCCCTCGTTAACCTGTAATCAATGAAGTAGTTAAAAGGTCTGGGGTTGATTACAGGTGTGTGGTTTTGCATTTGGAAGCTGTTGCTGTGACCAGACAACATGCGGTCTAAGGAACTCTCAATTGAGGTGAAGCAGAACATCTTGAGGCTGAAAAAAAAGAAAAAATCCATCAGAGAGATAGCAGACATGCTTGGAGTAGCAACATCAACAGTCGGGTACATTCTGAGAAAAAAGGAATTGACTGGTGAGCTTGGGAACTCAAAAAGGCCTGGGCGTCCACGGATGACAACAGTGGTGGATGATCGCCGCATACTTTCTTTGGTGAAGAAGAACCCGTTCACAACATCAACTGAAGTCCAGAACACTCTCAGTGAAGTAGGTGTATCTGTCTCTAAGTCAACAGTAAAGAGAAGACTCCATGAAAGTAAATACAAAGGGTTCACATCTAGATGCAAACCATTCATCAATTCCAAAAATAGACAGGCCAGAGTTAAATTTGCTGATAAACACCTCATGAAGCCAGATCAGTTCTGGAAAAGTATTCTATGGACAGATGAGACAAAGATCAACCTGTACCAGAATGATGGGAAGAAAAAAGTTTGGAGAAGAAAGGGAACGGCACATGATCCAAGGCACACCACATCCTCTGTAAAACATGGTGGAGGCAACGTGATGGCATGGGCATGCATGGCTTTCAATGGCACTGGGTCACTTGTGTTTATTGATGACATAACAGCAGACAAGAGTAGCCGGATGAATTCTGAAGTGTACCGGGATATACTTTCAGCCCAGATTCAGCCAAATGCCGCAAAGTTGATCGGACGGCGCTTCATAGTACAGATGGACAATGACCCCAAGCATACAGCCAAAGCTACCCAGGAGTTCATGAGTGCAAAAAAGTGGAACATTCTGCAATGGCCAAGTCAATCACCAGATCTTAACCCAATTGAGCATGCATTTCACTTGCTCAAATCCAGACTTAAGACGGAAAGACCCACAAACAAGCAAGACCTGAAGGCTGCGGCTGTAAAGGCCTGGCAAAGCATTAAGAAGGAGGAAACCCAGCGTTTGGTGATGTCCATGGGTTCCAGACTTAAGGCAGTGATTGCCTCCAAAGGATTCGCAACAAAATATTGAAAATAAAAATATTTTGTTTGGGTTTGGTTTATTTGTCCAATTACTTTTGACCTCCTAAAATGTGGAGTGTTTGTAAAGAAATGTGTACAATTCCTACAATTTCTATCAGATATTTTTGTTCAAACCTTCAAATTAAACGTTACAATCTGCACTTGAATTCTGTTGTAGAGGTTTCATATCAAATCCAATGTGGTGGCATGCAGAGCCCAACTCGCGAAAATTGGGTCACTGTCCAAATATTTCTGGACCTAACTGTATGTGTGAGAGTGATAGGAGACTCGCAGACAATTGCAGCATGCTGCCATTTTTTCCTCAGTCCGATCAGGGCTGAGGAAAAAGTCACAGATCTTAGCTGCAGCATTGTCTAACATGGGGTTGAGTGCACTCATGCGAGTGATACGCCAGTGTGACTCTGCCCTTACATGCATGCATGTGCTCCTGTTGATTTCAACAGTATGATGTGTGTATAACAGTATGTAATATGTTTGGGTCCTTTTACCAACACATGGCAGAAAGACAAATCAAAAGAACACTTATCTGTTGATGGTTTGGACCATATACATTCTTCGGAATTCTGCACATAAACTGTCCCTGCCCAGAAAAACCTTCCTTCCTTTCTAGTACAATGGATTTTTATACAACTGTTCAACCTGTGTGGCAAGAGCTACTAAAAAAACAAACAAGGGAAAATATTATAGTGCTGCCCCCTGAATTCTGCTTCCCAAAACACCGCCCCTCAAGTACCGAGTGACAAATATAGCCCTGTATGGGAAATCTTATAACAGTTTTTTTATTCTGCCATGAAGGGAACTTTTTCCATGTAGAATCGAAGGATGCGTCCTACCTATAATTCTCTCCTTTCCAATAAAGCTTAGGTACCACATACTTCTAAAACACTAATGCATGCCCTCATCATCTCCCGCCTTGACTACTGCAACCTCCTGCTCTGTGGCCTCCCTTCTAATACTCTTGTACCCTTCCAATCTATCCTGAACTCTGTGGTTGATTAAACCATCTCTCCCCTCGCTTTTCCCTGGTCTTGCCACTCTGCCAATCCCTTCACTGGATTCCCATTGCCCAAAGACTCCTGTTCAAAACACTAACCATGACATACAAAGCCATCCACAACCTGTCTTCTCATACATCTGAGACCTGCACGCAACCTCAGGTCCTCACAAGACCTCTTTCTCTACTCCTCTCTTATCTCCTCTTCCCACAATCGCAAACAGGATTTCACCCTTGCCTCCCCCATACTCTGGAATGCTCTACCCCAGCATAGCAGATTGTCACCTACTGTGGAAAACGTCAAAAGGAACCTAAAGACCCATAACAAGCCTTGAGGTTCCTTTTGAAGGCTTGTTGTGGGTTTTCAGGTTCCTTTTGAAGTTTTCCACTGTAGGTGAGATTTTCCATGGTTGGGGAGAAAACAAGCCTACAACCTACAATAACCCTCAGACCAGTACATCACTGTGCACCCAGCTCTTTCCTCACCTACTGTACCCTAACCCATCCCTTGTAGAATGTGAGCCTTCACGGGCAGAGTCCTCTCTCCTCTTGTACCAGGATGTGTCTTGTATTGTTTATGATAATTGTACTTGTTTTTATGTATGCCCTTTTCACTTGTAACGTGCCATGGAATAAATGGCGCTATAATAATAAATAATAATAATAATACTGTTCAGTGGCCCTTCAGGAAACATACATCTGACCTAGTTAGCAGCAAGTGATTGGATACTGTATACTTTGGATTGGAGGGACACAGAACTGGCTGACTGGCATCCTAGTAGTTAACGCATTAGCAGCTAGTTCAGTAACCAGAGAGCACACTGATGTCTTTTCCTGTCTCCTGGGATTACCATTGTTACCTAACTGCTATGTTAGCGCTCTGTCATCACGCCAAAGCGCCTTTTTTCCATTTTTCCTCTTTCATATTTCATATGTTCTTGCAGATTGCTCCCCCTCCCCCTTACTACAAATGAAATGCCAAATTGAAAGCCTTGTGCTTGCTCATTATTTGTAGTAAACAGCCAGATGCTCTGGGGGTGGCGCATGGCTTGACAGTGCTACATGGCTGCCTACAAGGATAACACGGGAGACGGGGAGGTGCTTTCTGAAGCTTTTCTCTAACACTCACCCACAATACCTGGATGAAATCAGATTGTCAGTGCAAGCTCTTGTTATTTGTGTGAGAGAATGGGTCGTGCGGGTCACTGCTGTCAGGTATGTGCATATTTATTAATGTGGATATCTCCATTTTGCTGAGTAAAGTAGAATAAAAATAGAAATATGAATGATTCATTGCAAGTGACCTTAAAGGGGTTGAATGGTTTTATATAAAAATACTTTAAATAATACATTATATATATATTTGTTGAATTTTCTTGTGCTGTATATTAATGTAAAATTGAAAAATAGTCTACCAAGAGATATTAGAGATGTTAGGTTTTTGTTGGCTTAGCCATCCAATGATGAGCAGGTCAGTCCATGGTCTGATGTCTATGGGATCCTGACCACGTGTGTCAGCCACCTGTCTGTTGACCAGAAGCGGACATATCATTGGTGCAGCATGTGCAGTTGCACAGGCGCCCAAGAGGTTGGGTGGCCCATTACTACCTCTAAAGTAAGTGGAATTGTGCTTTTTGATGAGCTCTTGGGCTGCTAAGGGCCCATATATTGTTCTCTCACAGGGGCCCTTTTCTGTCTGTGTCCGCCAGTGCCATAGACATTAGACTGCTAGTTTTGCTGAAATGTTTAGTGCAATAAATTCTTTATCATAGGGATCATTTGTGTCAGAGCAGTCTAGAAATTGAATTTTCCTTTGATCTGCTAATAATGTGCATATAACATTAATGGGAAAGCAACAAAAATGGATAAATAGGGTTCTTAGGGTGGGACTTGAGCTGTACATATGCTTATCCAGTGAAGACGCTCTACTTTTTCTTTGTTTCCTACGTCAACCCTGGTCTTCAGGACCACAATACTTCAACTCATACTAGCCAATTCAAACAGTACTTTGTGCACCGGAAGCCACTTTCTCAATGTAACTGTACGGTGCCTCGTCTTGAGTCTCATAGACTTAGACTGGGAAAGCAGCAACGCCCAACACTGTAGACACCGTGCGAGCAAGCAAGGCTGGAGATCGCTTTTTCTGGTCCAGAAGAAGATCAGAGTAGTGCTGGAAAGCAGGGAGGTAACTGGTAAGTATTATAATGCCCTTGCATTGCACTATATAAGGATTAGGGGGAAAAATCATCTGGGAGAGGGATGAATATAGATCTATGCATGCATAATATTCATATGTACTGTATGTGTGAACAGTTTCCTTATAAAAGATCTACTAGATCTGCTACTGGGGCTGAATACACATTGTAAAATAAAACCACTAGATTATATTTTTATAACATCTTTAGAATTCATAATAGATTATAAAAATCATTCACAAATTGGTGACCAATTTCCTAATGTACACTATGTAGCACATGGGACCTCCCGATATCTGGACATACTATTTCATACGGGATGGGTTTTTCTTGCACTTGTCCAGTGAGGCACCTCTGAATATAATTTATACAGAGACCCCCATGGACATTCCCCTAGATTACACAGAATAGGGACAAAATACACAGTATGTGTGGTATATAAGCAAACAGTGGCAGGCAGCAGCAGAGGATCCTGGCATCAGGGCATTGCCACACACTGGATATGTCTGTAAGTATTGTCCTGTATATGCGCTTTATATCATGAATCTGAAAAGATACAATTATATTGTTTATCATATACTGTAATATGACTATCATAGCAACAACGTACAGAAAACTGTCAACAATGTATCCATTTCTAAGCACTAGAGATGTTGCAGCAAATGATACAATTGCTTGATTTTTAAATAAAGGATTTGTCTAGAGACCAGTGGTGTATTGTGAAGAGGTTTAGGAGATGACAATAAGTGTAGAGGTCAGAGGACAACAATCAATACCAGAAAGGTCAGAACAACAGTGTGAAGGGTCCATCGGTCACATAGATAAAGGTGATTGAAAGGAGTCTGACAGCTGAAAGTGATAGAATAAAGGAAGCACATGGCCTTGTAGGGACACATTCATTATTGAAATTGCCCCTTTAGGTCTCTGCTCACTTCCTCCATTTTACAAAGTCTGAAGTTTAATATGCTAATTATGCGTGGCCAGGACGCTCAGTGCCCCGCTCTGCCAACTGGGTATGCCTGCCTCCATCTCCCTCACTGATGATTGAAAGCACGTTCTTGCCTGAAACAAGCTCCGTGTACAAAGTGTTGGCAAGCCGCTGCTGTCAATCACCAGTGAGAGAGACGGGGCAATCACAACCAGTTGCACAATGGTCCTCTGAGCCTTTAGACCACACTCCAGATGCACCAAGCGCAATTAACTAAACTTCAGATAACGCAGAATGGAGGCAATGACTAAATCACTAAAGGAGCAATTTTTATGGGGGCTGTATCTCCTACAAGGCTATGTGCTTACATTATACTGTCAGACTAATTTTAATGTCAAATAATAGAAATAACTTGTGTTTAAAATATATACTTTTTGTGTTGAGCCTTTAATTAAAAGTTTTTAGTAAAGGGCACATGTTAGTAACACTTGACACTTTATAGTGAAGAATATTTAGAATATTTCTAAAAGTGCTATTGACATAAAATTCTCACTACATGTCGGTAACAACCAATCCAGTCCACTCTGGAAAAAAAATCAAACCATAGATGTCCATAAATTAAGTTATGTGTAATGAAGAAAACTGACCCAGAGAATAAGTATTGAACATGCTTACTGAAATGTAATTAACACTTCTTACAAAAACCTTTATTGGTGATGACTGCATCCTGAAGGGAGAACCTAGTCCCATGCTTTGATCTGGTGTGATTTAGGTCCACAGTGATTTTTCTTCCACACATACACTCTTCCTGAACATTCTGTGGGCTCCTTTTATGAACTCTGAGCTTTAGTGTTATGATCCAGTGCTGCCTATGCTGAAAATGGCCTGCTGCGGTTTTTAATCCACCTGGGCAACGGCCTCGGATTCTGGCAGTGCCACGGGTTGTTCAGCTGGCTGCCCAGGCCTCCTCGTCTAAGTGTGGGGTGCTGGCTACTGAGCATCCGCGGCCTGAATCTCCCTTGCCAGATTCTATGACCCAAGAGAACCCCATGGCACAGGCCCAGGCTGTATCACCAGTGCCGGCTGCTAAGTTTCGAGATGCCTCTATGGAGCATGCTCAGGCTGTTAGTGATCAGCCAGAGACTAAAGGGTGCTTTACACGCTGCGACATCGCTACTGATATATTGTCGGGGTCACGTTATTAATGACGCAAATCCGGCGCCGGTAGCGACATCGCAGTGCGTGACACCAAGGAGCGAAGATCAACGATTGCAGAATCGTTCAAAAACGGTGATCGTTGACACATCGCTCCTTTCCTTAATATCATTGCTGCCACAGGTACGATGTTGTTTGTCATTCTTGCGGCATCACACGTCGCTGTGTGTGACACCGCAGGAACGACAAATATCTCCTTACCTGCATCCACCGGAAATGCGGAAGGAAGGAGGTGGGCGGGATGTTACGTCCCGCTCATCTCCGCCCCTCCGCTTCTATTGGACGGCCGCTTAGTGATGTCGTGGTGACGTCGGTGTGACGCCGAACGCACCTCCACCTTGAAGGAGGAATTGTTCGGCAGTCACAGCGACGTCGCTGAACAGGTATGTGCGTGTGACGCTACCATAGTGATAATGTTCGCTATGGCAGCGATCACCAAATGTCGCACGAGCGACGGGGGCGGGTGCTATCGCGCTCGACATTGCTAGCAATCACTAGCGATGTTGCAGCGTGTAAAGCACCCTTAAGTGTGGAAATCTGCTCACTGAGCATGTGCGGGCAGGTTCCATGCTCTCTGAGGCTAAATCCAGAAAGGACTCTACTGAGCATGTCTGTGAAGTGGCAGGTCCTGATTGGCTCTCCTACGTCAGCTGCTGGATGCTCGACTTCAGGACTATTGGACTTGGTCGTCTGACGATGACTGACACCCTCGTTTGGGGTGGTGCTGTGATTGTTTGCGGTAGAGCTAAGGTTACTTAAGGCTCCCACCAGTGCACATATGTGCGCATTTATCAAATGTTAATACCTCATATGTGTGGATATCAGGCTGGATGCCATTTCTGTGACCTGGCTCTGTGAGAGCAACTGCACGCCTGAGACAGATCACCTAGGCAGGTACTGCTAATACCTTACATCTAGTCACCCGGTGTTGTGAGAGGGTTACTCCACATTGTGTGCAGGTTACCTGGCAGATATTGCTCGTGCTGTGGCCTGGTGCTGCGAGAAATTCTCTGCACCTTATGCGGGTCGCATAGGCAGGTTATTTTCAGGTACAGTCTGTTGTAAGCACAGCATGTTCAAGGTCCTCCACAGACATTCCCATGTGTGTATGCGGGATGAGTGTGTCACACTCCACTGCCACTTTAGAGTCGCTGGTTGGGCGTGTGTTCTGAGTGTGGGTGTGTGCATGGGGTTTTACTTTGAGTTGTTGAGTTGTGTAGCCTCTGTGAGGCTAACATTGGTTATGGCGACTATCTTCATTTAATTTGCATATCTCCTGTGACGTGAACACAGGTTATTGTGACCAACTATATACTACTGTGCGCTGTCAACACAACCTATTGGGTTTATGTTTATTTTTAGCTATAAGCTGTTTGTCCACCTTGTCCTCTGGACTACTAGTAGCAGTATACCATCTCTGCACAGTGGACCTTGGGTTGTGATTGAAGCCATTATATTTCCCTTCAATCGGTCAGCCCCGTAAGATTTAGTTCCTTTAATATATTTTCTATTGGATTGAGGGCAGGTGATTGGCTCGGCAAATATAGCAGCTTTATTTCTTTATTTGAAACTAATTCAGAGTTTGCTTGTGTGTGTGTGTTTGGAATCATTGTCTTTCTAAAATGTCTATCCTCATTTCATCTTCAGCATCCTGGTAGATGGCAGCAAATTTTTATCAAGAAAGTCTTAGTACATTTGTCTATACATTCTTCTTCAATCATATGACGTTTGCTAATGATGTTCCCACCTACAAATTTCACTGTTGGTATGGTGTTTGTGGGGTGATATGCAGTGCCTTTTGGCTTCCAAAGATAATGTGTATCATGACACCCAAAGAGATCAATTTTGGTTTTATCTCACCAGACTGTATTCCATTAGTATTTCACAGACTTGTGTAAATGTTGTTGAGCAAACTTTAAACAAGCTTGAACATGCTTTTTCTTCAGCAATATAGTCTTGCATGGTGAGCATGCATAAAGACCATAGAGGTTGAGGGTTTAATTACTGTTTTTTGGATACAATTGTACCTTCAGATTTCAGGTCTTTCTGTAGCTATCCACAGGTGGTTGTTGGCTCTTGGATAACTCTTCTGATAATTCTTTTCCCTCCTCTGTCTAAAATTGTGATGGGAGCACATGATTGGATTATGGCCCCAACAGTGCTCACTGGAGCCTTCAGTAGTTTAGAATTTTTTCTGCAATTACTGCAATGCCATCAAAATGTTTTCCACATAGAAATAGCTCACTGCTTTTACCCATCATGAGATGTTTCTTGTGTGCCAACTTTGTAGGGAGACCCTTTTTTGTAGGCCACCAATTGCACCAGCTGATATTTTTCATGAAAGGCCCTGTCACACACAGAGATAAATCTTTGGCAGATCTGTGGTTGCAGTGAAATCATGGACATATTGTTCCATTTGTACACAGCCACAAACCTAGCACTGATTGTCCACAATTTCACTGCAACCACAGATCTGCCGCAGATTTATCTCTATGTGTGACAGGGCCTTAAGAGTCAGGATTGCTCTCTAATTACTGATAGATTTCAGCTGGTATCATTACTTTCCACTGCTTATTACACCTGTCTTTTTTCATGTATTCAATACTTTTTCCACGTGTCATTTCTAATTATTATACATAACTTAATTTATGGACATCTATGGTTTGTTTTATTTGCCTGTGTGGATTGGATGATTTGTTACCAACATCTGGTGAGAAATCCATGTCAATATCACCTTTAGAAATATATTTACTTAGAAAATTGGTGATGTGTTCAATACTTCTTTAATCCGCTGTATGTGCAATGCAAAATTGGTATTTCTTCTAGGAAAGCTGATCACAGTGAATTTCACTTATGCTTTGTTTATACTATCTTTCTGAAATGCTTTTGAAGGTTCCCCTGAATCAACTTTATAATGGGGCCATAAATTGTTTGACACAAATAGAGTTAAAGTTAACTATATTTGTAATTTTTTTCTCAAAGTCTGCTATGTTGCTGTGTCCAGTTGAATACACAAACACTTTGAGAAATGAAAAAAAACAGTTTATTTGAACTTTTTTCATGTCAGTGCAGTGTACGACCCTATTGGGGTTCATCTGAATCCTGTTTTTATGGAGATTCAGGTGGAATCCCTAACATATGGCGAAAAGAGAGTTGAAAATTTTGCAACATTAATTTATATGCTGTTGATGTAAATTCTTCACCGCATGTTAATTTCTGGGTGAAGTTGCAGAGGTTTGGCAAAATCTCATCCACCTTGTGGGGAATTTAATAGGTTGCGAATTAGCCATACAAAAAAAAAATCTATATGTACAATGCATAGTGTATCGACACTGTGTGAACATAACCTAATAGTTCTCAGACTCTGAAATCCCTTGGCTACTATCAGTGCTGACTAAATATAAGGAATACTTAAGGAAGGCTGTATATTTACATACTACATTTAAAAGTGTTATCAGGGTCTTTTTTATATTTTACTAGGGGCCTAAGACCTAACAGGTAGATAGTTGCTAACTACCTGCCTGTTCTACCCATTGCCAGCGCAGAGCGGTCATGGACTACTCCTGCCTCAAATCCTGCTATTTGACATCAACAGAGTAGCTCTTCCTCTTCCTCTCTCGATGGGGTCTGACTGCTGACGTCTGCTGATTATAGAAGTTAGGCATTGGAGATCAAGCTCTCAATCATCATGACAGCACTCACACCCCATCAACAGAGCAGAACAGAAGAGAACCAGCTGCTCTGCAAGACGTGATGTCAGCGAGAGCCGTAGAATCGTCAGCAGGAGCAAACTGACCATGCGGATATTGGTGCTGGACAATTACCTGCTTCTTTGTTCTTAGTACCATTGTGTAACGGGGTGCCAGGGGTGCCTCGGGGATTGTAGTTGTGGCCCCTTTTTCTGTCAGGCTTACCCCTGGCTCCGCCGTCACTATTGGGACAGGAGATGACTTGGTGGGGCAGAGTGTGGTGGTGCAGATAACGCCGTCAGATGTACAAACACTTTGCAGACGTAGGTCGGTTGAACCAGAAGGCATGTTCATTGTACACTTCTTCATGACAGAGGCAGTAATCAGATGGTTTCACAACTTCTGCTGGGGGAAAACCTTTTCTGGACGTCTCCTTCAGTGGGGATGTGCCCGGCTACTCCACTTCACCTAGGCTCCCACTCCGGCTAACACAGACTGGACCCACACCAATACTGCTTCACCCTTGAGGACACTTCTTCTCTTCTTTTCCTTCGCTTTCCTGTCCACCCAGCTCCCACACTCTGCCCCTTCTGCTTCTTCTCTCCCGTCCCGGACTCAACTGCCTTCAGCACACACTCCCTTTCCCCCCAAGCTGCCGGCTCCTCCTCCCTCCTGTACAGTTTCTATGGGGACAGCCGTCCCACCCGGCCACTAGGGGAACCCACTAAAACATTTTTATTAAATAACATCAATTTTTAACAACTCTCAGGGGGACACTGCACCTCCTTGTAAGGGGTCTGCCCACCCCTTACATTCCTCCCCTCTTTCTGCCTAAGCCTCCCGGCAAGGCATAAACCTAAAAAACACATTTTAGCAGCAAAGTAATTTTTATAGAAACTCTTAACAGGTACACCTCAAGGCACACTCAAGGGGCGCACGAGTCTGGCGCCCGGAGTCCCTCCTGGGAGCTCCCGGTCTTAGTAGATAGTGTGCCCGGAGACCTCCAACAGGCACTCCCGGTCTTTGCAGGTCTTCTGCCCGGAGGTTTTCACAGCCCTCCCGGTCTTGGTAGATAGGAGCACCAAACAACAAAGTCTTCTTTAACAACACGGAGGGAGCCCCTGGCTCAGTCCAGCATCAGGCTCCTTCCGGGCTCGGTAGCTTAAACCTGGTTGCAAACTGTAGAACTTCTCCGGCTCTTTTAACAATGCCGGTACTCAACATGAACAGTTCCATTACCTCCGGTCGTTACGGGTCACTCGGGATGGTAAGCGCGCTTCCATTTGGCCCGCTGAGCCCTCACATAATCAGAAAGGGACTGACCTGGCAAGCGGCGCAGCCTCCGGAACGGTTCGTAGTTGACGGGTGGTTCTGGCGCCTCTGTTTCCGGTTTTGCTTCCTCAACCCCCGACGGGGGTGACGGGGTCGCCGAACGGGACGGCTGAGGACTGCCCACGACAATCACCGGGTGTGTGACCAGATTCTGGTGAATTGCCAACACCGCCGACGTTCCCTTCTCGGGGTCAGCACCCAGTCCTGTCTTGACTTCGGGCGATACCGCCAGCGTGGTTCTCGTCCGGGAGATATCAGCCAGCACCGGTCTCGGTTGCGTGCGTCTCCGGTATTGGCATTCCTCCCATTCGATTTCTTGTTGCCACTGTGCGGCCTCTTGTGTAGTGGGCATCCGGGTCACTCCTACGGCGAATAGGCCCCGGCATCCCACTTCTCTCCGGAACTTCACCTTTTCTCCCGGGTACAGCGTATGAAGGCGTTGTGGTAAGCCCTCAGTGTCCAGGTTAACCCGGTTATAGAAAAAATGGTCTCCGGTCTCTTCATCTTCAATGAATCCATAGCCCTCCTTCTGGTTAAATTTGACTACGGTGCCTACAGTGCACTGCCGTTCAAATTCGTCGCTGAGGGGACCGGCCATTATCTCGCGGGCCACGGTCTCGACCAATAATCTCTCCTGCACCGGATCGGGTTCAGGCGATGGGGACTTTCGCTGAGTCAGGGGTGACGGCTTCACTGGGTCCCAGAAGAATCCCCACTCGTCTTCTTCTAGCTCCCGGGCATGTTGCTCTTCCGGGGCCGGAACTGTTGTGTGGGTTGGAGATCCCACCTCGACTGGCGGGAACACCTCCGGACACTGGTGTGGAGTTCCCAGGATTCTGTTTCCCGGCTGCAGCTGTGCCGTGTAAGTAGCTCGGACCTCGGTCGAGGTCTCCCCGGTCGTGGCGTCCCAGGTAGTGACCCAGGTAACTTTCGTGGGCCGCTCCGGTCCTCCTGGCACAGCCGGTAGGTTAAGGGTGAGTCCTTCCGCAGCCGCAGTCTGCTTCGGGTGTCCTCTGCCCAGGCTAGTCGCTACTAGCGCGGCTACTGCAGCTTGCTGTTTTCCTGGGGTCTCCATCTTGCTCGGAGTTGGCGTTTCTTGTAATGGCATCGGGGACAGTGGAGATGCTGGAGAAGGTGGAGGCGGGCCTTCTTTTCCCGCTCTTGGATACACTCCACCCCCAGTCTCGCACATCAAATCGACCCGGCCGCGGCGGTTCTTCTTTTTTTCTGTAACACCGCCCACTTCACATATCTTCCTCAGCATCCTGGGGCCAGCACCTCCCCTCTTTGAGCGGCGCACTCCGCACTTCTTTTTCTTCACCGGCCAGCCCCAGGTTCTTCTTTTGGCGCCAATTCTTCGCGCGCTCACTGTGTTCATGAAGACGACGGCCATCTTGCCGCCATCTTGTGCCCGGTCCAACGCCTTAGGCACCACTTGTTCTTCCCACCATGGAATCGGGACCCTTCGCCAATAATCCGGATCCTGCCGACTACGCCACATTTAACGGGGTGCCAAGGGTGCCTCGGGGATTGTAGTCGTGGCCCCTTTTTCTGTCAGGCTTAGCCCTGGCTCCGCCGTCACTATTGGGACAGGAGATGACTTGGTGGGGCAGAGTGTGGTGGTGCAGATAACGCCGTCAGATGTACAAACACTTTGCAGACGTAGGTCGGTTGAACCAGAAGGCATGTTTATTGTACACTTCTTCATGACAGAGGCAGTAATCAGATGGTTTCACAACTTCTTCTGGGGAAAAACCTTTTCTGGACGTCTCCTTCAGTGGGGATGTGCCCGGCTACTCCACTTCACCTAGGCTCCCACTCCGGCTAACACAGACTGGACACATACCAATACTGCTTCACCCTTGAGGACACTTCTTCTCTTCTTTTCCTTCGCTTTCCTGTCCACCCAGCTCCCACACTCTGCCCCTTCTGCTTCTTCTCTCCCGTCCCGGACTCAACTGCCTTCAGCACACACTCCCTTTCCCCCCAAGCTGCCGGCTCCTCCTCCCTCCTGTACAGTTTCTATGGGGACAGCCGTCCCACCCGGCCACTAGGGGAACCCACTAAAACAGTAAAACATTTTTATTAAATAACATCAATTTTTAACAACTCTCAGGGGGACACTGCACCTCCTTGTAAGGGGTCTGCCCACCCCTTACAATTGTAAAAAAAAAAAAGAGTTTGATTAACAATAAATAAGAGGTTTAGTTATTTTAAGGTGTTGTCCAGGATTTTCTCTAGTCACTCTATGTGGCTGCAGACTTCTAAATCTCCACAGTGTACATATCGCAAACGGTCAAGATTCTCCGTTGGTGGCGAGACCGTCAGTCACATGATTGCAAATGTGCAATTAGCATGCTTCTAGCAATGTTCCGAGGAGACATTCGCGTCTTCACTCAATACAATCAAATTGGACACGTCTGCACATGTCTTGTCGGAAAATTGCATTGAAGAATGGTACTTTATGTCTAGACTGTTGAAGTCAATCGTAGATTTCCACTTTCATTAAGCTGAATTAAGATGCAAATCAACATGGTTTCAACTGATTGCTTAGGATATAATTCACCATTATACATTAAGGAAGAATATGTTCAAAATTTGTCAGCATTGGAAAATCCTGACTTTCCACTCAATTGATTTTAATTCATTTAGAAGTAGGGAGTAGTCATGGGTGGACCTGGACTGTAAAGGTCTGTATTCGTGCGGGTTCAAAAGAACCCAAACCCGATCTTGGGCCTAGAGTTCTCAGGGAACTCTGGGTAGTGATCCAGATCCGGCCACCCGGGTAATAAAAATAAAATTCAAAGAAAAAAGATAGAACATAAGAATAAAGCATGTGCTCCATACTTACTAGTCTCGGTGCAGCTGTACACTGCTTCCGGGGCCATTCACTCTACTTCCCAGGTCGCTCATTATCTTCATGCATATACACTGCTTCCCCCGCCCACCATCAGTTCCAACGTCTCTGATTGTTTTCAGTCAGACTGTGCTCACAACCTGTGTGACAGCGTCACTGGCTGCTTTCAATCACGCAGGTTCTCTGCATCTAGACTGGTGTAATAATAAATAAATAAAAAAATTAGCTTAAGGTCCCGCCATAGTGTGATACCAAGCATGGATAAAGCATACGACTACAAGCTGCAGCCTCTAGCTGTGCACGTTATTTTGGCTGTGTATCAAAATAAGAGGAACCGCATGCGTTTTTTTAAAAAAACTTGGTATCATAATATAAGGGCACTCTATGTCAATTTTTATATTTATGTATTTTTACACCAACCTAGACACAGACAGGGTGTGTAATTGAAAGCAGTCAGACTTGCTATGTAATGCCCTAGGGGCGCGAAAGTGTTTCTAGTGGACTCACTGGGCCACAGTTGGAATAGTGGTAGCTGAATACCCGATAGAGCACAAGACAGGAGAGTGACTGAAATAAACCAAGGATATTTATTTAAGGAAATGGTTAACAAAGGAAAGAATTGTCTGAGGGAGAGGAACCCCTGGAAAAAGACACCAAACTCTCCAGGAGGAGCAACCGGCAAGGAAACCCCTATACAGGGATCATCCCGGCATAGCCTCAGGAGATCTAAGTGCCGTGAATCCAGGACCAGATGACCAACTCATACAGACCATAGAAGCAGTGCTGGAGAGACTGGCGATCGCTGGCTCTCTCAGTAGAAGAAGTCCAGAAGGCTCCTTTCAATCCAGGGGGAGGCTAATCCAGCTGTGGCGGAATCCAGAAGGACCTGTGCAACCAGGGGAGACTTGCACTGTTCAAGGGGCAATCCGAAATATCCAGCAAAGCCAGGGATGACAACCGGCCAGCAGAGAATTCTGTAGAGTGAGAAACGTGAGTAGTATGCAGAGCAGAATAGCCAACAGTCTTCATAGGACACTGCAGGTGAGAGACCTTATATACAGGCACCTCCCATAGGGAAAAGGTGTCTTTTATACACAAAGCAGCTCAGAAATCTGGCTGGGAGAGTTAATGAGGAACAGGTGTACTGTCCCTTTAAATATCAGCAAGGTGTGGCATGCGCTGCCTAACTGTGCTTCCAGGAGACCTGATCAGAGTACGCCAACTCTGGGAGAAGAAGGAGGGGGACAGATGTGCAGTGCCACAGGTAGAGTGAGTGGGAGACAAAGCTACTGAAGGGGAAACAGACATTGCAGCTCCGCAGAGTGAGCGCTGGTCTCCCTGCCTAGCGGAGATCGGGCCTAGAGCCAAGGGTGTATGACAGGCTGTCACACAGCCAGGGGGACCAGTTTCACTGCAACCAATCAGAAACAAGGGTACTTCCAGTGGGTGGGGGAAGCAGTGCATGTGCATGAAGATAATGAGCTGCTTTGGGAGTAGAGTGAGCGGCCCCTGAAGCAGTGTACAGCCATTCAGAAACCAGTAAGTATGAAGTACTTGCTCCAATCCTCCTATCCATTTAACCACCATTTTTAAGCACCTGATTTTTTTTTAAACCCGGTTGGACCCGCCAATCCCAGGTACCATCACTAGAAGAGTACAGTGTTATGATCCGGAACCATGGAAGACCACCACAAATCATTGGCAAAAGGTGGCAAGAGCATTGGCAACTAATCTGGCCGCCATCCCCTTACTAACCATCACAACTAGAAGTAGCCGAGGGGTGAACTAACATCCTGTGCACCGCGAACACAGCCGGAGAACTAACTATCCTAAAGGTAGGAAAGATGAATAACTATCTGCCTCAGAAAATAGACAATAATAGCAAGCCCCCCACATTCAAAGACTGCGGTGATATAGGAAAACACAATACACAGGTAGATGACAGGATTAGCAAAAGGTGAGGCCCCCGCTGACTAAAATAGGAAAGGACAGGAAAGGGACTGATTGTGACCAGAGAAAAACCCTGCAAAATACCAACTTCCTGATAGTACAAAAAGGCCCTCAGATCGCTCGATCTGAACTCCGTCCTATACCAGGTGCCCTTGTCATACCAATGAACAGAAAACAAGAATTATAACAAATTCAACAAGCCACAAACACATGGACCCAAAGGAGCTATACTCCACACATAACTGCAGGGAGTTCCTCAACAATCCACTGAGGGGGAAAATCCCTGGAAGGAAATAAACTGAAACCAACGACAACAAATGACAAACCCAAATAAGCAAAAGAACCAGACAATAAATAAAGAGCAAGCACTTATCTGCAGTAGATGTGGTGTAAAGCAGGATTAAGCAGGCTGGAGATACAAAGAACAACTGACATCCGGCAACAGCCTGCAATCAGACCAGGACTTAAATAAGCAGAGAGTTAGCAAAGGAAACACCCACTGCACAACACACCTGGTCCAAGTCCAAACCATTCCTGGCCACCAGAGGGAGCCTCCCAGCAGCCAAAACATAACTAACATTCACAACAGTACAGTATGTGAAACTCAAGACATACTGTATTTCACAGATAAGTTTGTAATGTATAATATATGGCATTAGACAAAGCCTACATGTGAAAACTATCAAAATTCTGTCATGCACTTACATGGATATGGTTAGAGCATGGGTGCATGACGCATCCTACATCATGCACACAGGCGGGCATTGAGGTCCCGCTCATGCGCACTACAACACATTAATCTGCCCTGCTCAGGGCAGATCAAAGTGCGCCTGTGCAGGATCTCAATGCTCAATTGTTTGCATGACGTAGGATGCGTCATGTACCATGCTTCAGAAGAAGGAGGACAAAGATGGCCAAAAGAGGAGGCACCACACCCGGAGAACGGAGCCACCCATCTGACCCATCTGCACCGCACCGACCATTTAGGTGCGTATTATAAAGTCATTTTTACATTCTACACAGCGGCCTGGGCTCTTATATACAGCATGTTAGAATGCTGTTTATAAGATCCCACTGCTGGTGACTACAGCTTATAGTCACCAAATCTGGTGACAGGTTTTCTTTAAGTTTACTTTTTGCCCCAATTTTGTAATCATTTCTGCCTTGGAAGACTTCATGTGTACGTACCCTTACACTCTAAGCCGATGGAGCTTCAGGGCAAGGCTCCATAGACTTCTGATGCTCCATAGACTTACGTTGTCACACATGAACCCCGGTGTAAGTTGAGATTGCAGTTAAATGAGTGAGAAAAAAATTGAAACAGTGCTGGAATCAGGGGAAGACGGCGATTTGTACTGTATGAACTGTATATTAAGGCACTTACACTACATTACATACACATTTTAGCAGGCTTAAGTGCAAAACAACAAAAGCAGTGTGGCGCCCCTGACCTAGTCAGGCACCACTGAGTACTGCACCCATGCTGGGTGAGTGCAAACAGGTAATCCTGATGGCTGGAATAGGGTGCGAACACACAGACACATAGTAACTTGGACTCACACACACCTTAGAGGGGACCCCTGGGCAGACCCAGGAGGGGGCGTGGCCTCCACATCTCAGCTAGTGGTGCAGAGTAGAGAAGCTGGAGGGAGTTGTGCAGTGGCAGTTGAAGAGGAGCTGGAGGAAGCCAGTCTGAAAGTGGAGACGCAGGAGAGCGGTCACACTAGTCAGACCCTGCAAGTGTAATAGCTGTTTGCGGGGGAGTTCGGTTGCCACACAGTCAGCCTCAAAGACACCTCAGGAAGAAGCGAGGCAGTTGAGTACGGGGATTTCTGGTAGACCAGGCACGCACGGGGACAGGTCCCTAGAGCTAGACATCCATTTAGTGGTCTGCTAAAACCTGCCGGGGAGGGCACTCCAGGTGTTTCACCAACCAACACAGAGTCCGCAGCACCCGCAGCAACGAGGGGGTCCATAAGTGAGATAGGGCAAGAAGCTATCTTTACTTGGTCCACGCTGCCAGCAAATGGGCCAGAAAGGGGAGAAAAGGCAGATGCGACTTCCCTGGATGAATCCCATATACTTCAAGTTGGGGGTTATCCAAAACAAGAAGTGCTAGGAAGGCGAGCTTACAGTCACCCTTATTCCAGCCTGAAGGATACCTGGTTCTCCCTGCAGTTTGTTTCAGCATCGCCCGGGTTATCTCACAGAGAACAACTGAAAGTGAGTAAAAACCGTGAAAGTCATTCTGGACTGTGTGTGAGTTCTTCTGCGACCTGTGGTTCCACGCACATACACCCAAGCCCCTGGGGCCAGCCTCACTCTCGGGAGGCCATAGCACCAGACTGCAGACACCATCAGCCCCAGACTGCTGATGTGGCGGTCACCCCTCATCCTGACCGCAAAACCGAGAGTGGCGTCACGGCTCCTATTAAAGTTAACCTGACATACCTGTTGCCAGAAGATTTCCAGCATGTGAAAAGTAGACCCTGCGGCGTCCCTGGAGGTGGAGAGAAGTCCCTAAGGTCCCGGAGGCGACCGCTGCAGGTGAGGGGCTTCACAGCAGCAATACACCAAAACTTACCACACAAGCAGAAATGTGATATAATAAGGTAACTAAAATCTGATCAATCTGGATTACTAAAAATATAATGATGATTGACAAAAATCGGATGCATTATCTTTTTGTAGCAGATACAATGAAGCATTTTATGTACTATAAATATGACTCACCAGCTGGGATTTTATTTACCAGTTTACCACATCATTTTCGTATATAACATAAGAGAAATTGGAAGTAATAACGATTCTTGAAAACTAGAAACCATTATTATTTTTAAATAAGTGAAATAATTATTTCTAATTATGCAGGTGATTCTGCACGTGTGTGTGCCGAAAAGTAAAAGTTAAACTTAATGGAATTGTCATTTCAATTTCATTATATATATAGATATATATAGATATATAAACTAAAATACTCAGTGCATAATTTTATGTGAAATCTCCTTGCATTGAAAAGTGTGGTTTACTATGCTTTCCAATACACTAAAAATGTGTCCAGACAACTTATTGCAGCCAAATACCAGCCAACTTATGCTTACCTATCTGATATATTTTTGACAAATGAAAACTAGGCATTTTGGATATTTGTTACTTTCAATATAAACCAGTCTAAAAGGTACATTTAGAGTAACTTGCCTGCCATGTCTGTATCAGGAGGCTTATAAGCCATGCAATGCTCCTATGGGAAATTAAATATGCAAATTGCCTCTTCAAAGAGGAAGAGGACTTGCATTCTTGTGCCATCTATTGTAAGCTGCAATCCTGATATAAAAGCTAAACCACAAAAAGAGGAATTTACTTTCCCCCAAAAAATTCAAGACTAATTCACAACAAGAAAGGGCAGCAGAGTTTACCTGCCCAGGTCACAGAATCAAGTGCACTCACAGGATGCAGCAAAACCCCTTAATAAAGATGGAGGCAACAGGTGCAAAACACTGATGGAGCAACCACTCACACACTGCCACTCCATGGAGGGGGTGATTGCTTAGTATTAAATTTGCATACAAATGGCTTGCATAGGGCGCCGTTCACACATATAGGTGCACAGTGTCTGGCTTACAGCCTATTGATGACACCCATACTATGCGATTAGGCAGGCTGCCCAGCACTATATACTCGTAAGTGCACTACACACGAATGGAGACCCTAGTTTACAAGGCCTACATTAATGGGTCTGTCTGCATCCTGTATAAAGACATATGTGCAAAAATATATATATGAAATATATATAAGGTATTAGTTGATATTTTGGGAAAAATACAAACGCTCGCAACCCAAATGTCAAGGGTCCTCATGTCTAGCGAGTCCCTATACTGATATAAAAGCTAAACCACAAAAAGAGGAATTTACTTTCCCCCAAAAAACTCAAGACTTAAGTTACCGTCACACATAACGAGATTGCTTGCGAGATCGCAGCTGAGTCATGGTTTCCGTGACGCAGTAGCGATCCCGTTAGTGATCTTGTTATGTGTGACACCTACCAGCGATCAGGCCCCTGCTGTGAAATCACTGATCATTACACATTGTTCTGGTTCATATTTTGGTCGTCGGGCTCCCGCAGGGAAGCACGCATTGGTGTGTTTGACACCTTACCCAATGACCTCGTTCGCGACTCACGTTGGCGTGCATCTTCATTGTTTTCTGTGCCCTCTCTGTACCGATTGGTGATCGCTACTGCGTTCGGATTGGCCACTTCCATCCTCTGTTCTGGCTTATAGATCGCAGTACATTTCAGAGAGCTGAATTCACTTGTCCCGGACCGCGTGTAGCAGCAGATCGTAATACAGTCCATTCTGCATCGGGACTGTAGGATGGACAAGGATGAAGAAGGATGGAAGCGCTATTATGTTGCCTTCTCTAAAGGCAAGGCTGCCCAGTCACAATGCAGTTACGACCACTAATCGGAGCAGAGGGGGCATGGAAAAGGAAATGTAGATGGACGCCTATGTTACTAATCAAGATTTGAATTGTGCTATGTGACAGGGTCCCAGCAACCGCCGTATCTTTGCTGCGTTGGGAAGATCTGACTGTTTGACAGCTCACTAGTGACCCTGTAGTGACGTACCAGCGATCCTGACCAGGTCCTATCATGGTCAGAATCGCTGGTACGTCGTTTAGTGTGACGGTACCCTAATTCACAGCAAAAAAGGGCAACAGTGTTTACCTGCCCAGGTGCAATCCTAAATCCAATCTCTTCACAAAGAGAAACATTACCCCTTAGATCTCAGTCAGAAGCTTCTCATACAGTCATATCAAATCTCATGCTCTGCACTGAAGAGTGGCAACACCCAGAAACATGTGTCTTCAGTTTGAGATTCTGATTTGGCTTTTATCCAAAGATATTGCTTGTTAAAGGGTCGATATTGAGTTTTAGGATTGCAACTTCCAATTAGATTGCTACTTCCAATAGTTCAAGTCTTGTTCCTCTCTGAAGAGGCAATTTGCGTATCTAAGGTAAAAAAAACCCACGGTCTTAGTTTAGGAAATACACCTCCCCAATTTATTGTTCTGATAAATAAAAGTCTTTACAAAACTTTGAAATTGTTCTTAACATTTCAAAGGATTTCAATTAGTTTTATCTCAGGATTTTGTAGTCATATAATTATCCTTACAAAGGCTTCTGACTTTCTTACTAAGTGAATCATTATTGATATCTGACTAATAATCATCAGACATTAGTCAGATATATTGCTTATAATCCAGAGAGTAGGCAGAACTGTAAGTGTGGCGTACATTTTGGATTATGTAGCCATTTTTCTCCTAAATACACAGTGTGTAAGTAGTGGCATTGGTTATGTCAATGATTTACCTGCTTGAATGGTTTATAACAATGGCAGAGTCATCTCATTGATGGCTGTATGAAAACAAGCTGGTGTCCTTTACAATCACACTCAACCTCTTCATCCACATCAGTGAATGCAACTCTGCCCATTCTGTATAAAGGACTGTGCCGACAAAGTCCAATCCGCCCGTCATTGTGTCCTGTAATGACCAATAAACAGGTAACCAGCTTCGTAAGTTATTTACATGCAGTCACCTGTATATCAGCAGTGATGGACGCTAAACAATACGCTTCTCTTAGACGTCTTAAGTAGACATATATTGTGACAAATCCCTAGAGGGCACTTCATGCATCACTCAACAGCTTAATCAATAGGCCATTCTGCTGTCTGTTACAATTTTCTCTTACAACCCACACGACTTACCTGATCACCAGCTGTTAGCGGTTAGTAATTCTACCAAATAGTATAGAAATAATAGATTCCCCCACTATTATCTTTTCTTTTTTTAATTTTCTTAACTTATCGCTGAAATTCATGAGGGATAATGGAACAGCTGTAAGATTACAAATAGTAAATACGATAAGAAATCATAAATTCTACCATTTTTAGCCTCTGTAGATGTTAGACTCTGATCAATTCAATGAAAAATAAATGTTTCTTTTTCCTAAATTTCCTAGCCTTCTTGAAGCTTTAATATCTTAAGCTTCGTGTCGTGCAAGTCTTGAAGGAGGACAGTTTGGTTTGGCTCAAACGTGATTTAGAGTTTTAAATATTTCATTAACATTCATGTACAATCTGGACACTTGTGTAGAGACAATGCAGAATAAGAGTCTGAAGCAGGTCTGAGAAATAAGAACTCAAGAGAAATAAATGACAAATATGGTGGTTTTATGGTAAAAAATACAGCTGTAGCTTTTTATGCATTTTCTTTTGGCCGAAACCAATAGAAAAAATAGGAAATATAAAGGACTAAGGTTTCATTTACACTGCACAAAACACCATTAATAAATAAAGAAGGAGAGGGTTTAATCTTTGATCGATGGCTCCTATATCCATGCTATGTGTTTGCACAAAGCTTTACTTAATGCAGGTGATACAGAGATAGGGCATAAAAACTGAACTAAGGGGGAAAGCACAATTTAAGAAGATCATCTACACATTATTTTATTTAGATTAGATAGATAGATAGATAGATAGATTAATAGCTAGATAGATAGATAGATATGAGACATAGATCGATAGATAGATAGATAGATAATAGATAGATGATACATAGATACATTTATTGATAGATAGATAGATAAATTGATAGATAAATATGAGATATAGATAGATGGATAGATAGATAGATATGAGACATAGCTCGATAGATAGATAGATAGATAGATAGATAGATAGATAGATAGATAGATATATAGCTAGATATGAGACATAGATAGATTGATAGATAGATAGATAGATAGATAGATTGACATGTATGGACAAAAGTATTAAGACACTTACACATATTACATGCCAGAGTTTTTATGACATCTCATTATAAAGCCATAGGCTTTAATATGGTTGTTTCATCTGGCCCAAAGCCATGACGTTTTAGTTTGTATGTGGGGAAATTTTTGCCCTCTCATCCACAAAAACATTTGTGAAATCAGACACTGATGTTTGATGAGAGCGCCGGGTTAGTTATCTTAGTTCTAGTTTATCCCAAAGGTGTTCAATATGGTTGAGACTGGGGCTCTGGGCAGATTAGTCAAATTCTTCCACATCGAACTCCAACAACCATGCTTTTATTGATTTTGCTTTGTATACTGGAGAACAGTCATGCTAGAACAAAAATGGGCCTTCACCCAACTGGTTGTACAAAATTAAAAGGATAAAATTGTGAAACGTGTCTTGTATACTAAAATAATTTGCATCACTGGAACTAGAGTACATGTGCCACCTCCCTGTAAAACACCCCCATAGTATTATTTCTTCACTACCAGATATTATATTTAGCACAATGCCACCAGACAGATCCCTCCAAGCTACAGTTTTGCACGACTCCAAAATCCAGTGGTGGTGTGCTTTACACCACTCCATCTCACACTCGGCATTATACTTGGTGATGGAAGCATTACATGCTGCGGCTCGGCCCTTAAATCCCGTGCCATGAAGCTTCCAGTGCAGTCTACTTGCTGTTGTGAAAACAAGAGATGAGTGAACCATTCGGGTTTGCAGACTTTCCCAGTGTTCGCTGAACAGTTCAATGAACAGTTCAACAAACATATCCAAACACCATTGAATTCATTGGAAGGTAAAACTTATGTGTTAGTAAGGGCTAAGGGGCTGGTGTTAATAAGGGCTAAGGGGGCTGCCCGAAATTGTAGCAAACATTAGATGTGACAAATCCAGGCTTTACTGGCTCTTCAAAATATCCTGGGGTAGTGGCAATTTGAGAAATATAAGGGCTTAATGACAGCTGTGATTTGTCAGCTGCCACTAAGCCCTAGATAAGTAATATATATGGGTCTATTACTCATCTCTTAGACCCGTCCTCATTACTAAATCAGGGCTTGATGACAACTGACAATTCACTGCTGTCATTAAGCTCTTATATTACCCCAATTGTCACCACACCAGGGCAATCAGGGTGAGCGGGGTAAAGTGCCAGAATTGTTGCATCTAAAGGATGCAACAATTCTGGGTGGCTGCCAGCTTCTACTTTTATGTGGGGGGAAATAACCATGGGTCCCCCCGCCTGAGAAGACCAACCCACAGCTATCTGATTTATCTTGGCTGAGTATCAAAATTGGAGGGGACCGCATACCTTAACTAATTTACTTAAATAATTTTTAAAAAGCTGCATGCAGTCCCTCATACTTTCATGCAGAGCCAAGATAATGTGCACAGCTTGGGGCTGCAGCCTGTAGCCATCTGCTTTATCTGCACTGGGTATCAATATGAGGGGGACTGTGCGCCATTTTTTTAAATGTATTTATTTATGTTTACTCTTCACTTGGGCAGACAGCGATCTACTGTGAGGGCAACCAATCATGCTGGCGTGCCGACAGTCTGACTGGAGCCAATCACAGACACTGTCACTGTTTGTTGACGGTGGAAGCAGGGTATATGAATGAGTGATAATGAGCAGACTCGGAAGTAGTGTTACAGGCACTTGGAGACAGGTAAGTATGTCCTGCTTTAGCCATTTTGCTTACTTTTTTTTTTTACACGATTTCCTTAGCCAATCACAGCCATGGCAATACTTGACATGGCTGTGATGGAGCCAGATGTGGATGGTTTCTACAATAGTGTAAACGCGAACAGTTACCAAACAAATCCGAACTTTTAAGAAAATGTTTGTGAATCAGATCCCGAACCTGAATGAGCAAGTTCATGTGAATTTGATTATATAAATTATAAATTATATATATATAGCTCATTTTGTCACATTACCCATGTGAAAAAGAAATATTTGGGGTTAAAGCAACATTTTTGTGTTTCAAAACGCCTTTTTTCATTTTCACTGTTCAACGTTGCAAAATTCTGTAAAGCACCTGGGGGTTTAAGCTTGCTCACCAAACATCTAGATAAATTCCTTAAGGGGTCTAGTTTCAAAAATGGGGTCACTTGTAGGGGAACTCCACAGTTTAGGCACATCAGGGGCTTTTCAAACGCGACATGGCGTTCGCTAACGATTACAGCAAATTTCACATTCAAATAGTGCTCCTTCCCTTCCGAGCCCTGTCCTGCACCCAAACAATAGATTTCCACCACATGTAAGGTATCAGCATACTCAGAAGGAATTGCTCAACAAATTGTATGGTGCATTTTCTCCTCTTACGCTTGTGAAAATGTACATTTTCATTTTCATTGCTCAAAGTTGAGAAAATCTGTGAAGCACTTGTGGGTTCAAAGGTGCTCACCAAACATGTAAATAAATTCCTTTAAGTGTCTAGTTTCCAAAATGGGGTCACTTGTGGGGGTGCACTACTGTTTAGGCACTTCAGGGGATCTCCAAAAGCGACATGGTATCCGCTAACGCTTACAGCTAATTTTGCATCCAGTCAAATGGTGCTCTTACCTTTCCGAGCCCTGCTGTGCGCTCAACCAGTAGATTTTCACCACATTTGGAAATTGCATAACAAAGTCTATGGTGCATTTTCTTTTGTTACCATTGTGAAAATGCTAAATTTGTGGCTGAAGTAACATTATTGTGGGAAAAAGAAAACTTTATTTTTCCTTTCCACATTGCTTTAGTTCCTATGAAGCACCTAAAGGGTTAATAAACTTCTTGGATGTGGTTTTGAGCAGTGTGAGGTGTGCAGTTTTTAGAATCACCGGGATCTGTTGAAGTGTTACAAAATTATTATAAGTTGTCAAAGTGACACTGGTCAGAATTAAAAAAAATGACCTGGTCATTAGGGAGAAAACCATACTTAGGGGTAAAGGGAATAAGGTGTGTGTTCCAATACTATTGTTTATATAATGAAGATAGATCAATAGGAAAGACAATTATAGGAAAACTAGCTTACCCCGGCTCACGGCACACGTGTGCCGGAGCCAGCGTACGCTGTTAACCAGCGTACACTGTTAACCAGCGTACACATCGGGTAACTATGGAAACCGCTTTGCATAGTTACCCGATATGTACCATGGTTACTTGCTTACCCTGGCTCCCTGCCCATTCAGATCGTTGGTGTCCCACTGTCAAACACGCCGATACGTGCTGCACAGCAGGAGACCAACGAGCAAAAAATGAACCATCATTATTCAAGACTTACTCATTATATTATTATTCAATCTGCTAACCTACATACACATTCTAGACTATCCGATACGTTAGAAACGGGCCACCTTCTAGTATAGATATATATATATATATATATATATATATTCCCATAGTTAGCCGATGTGTACGCTGGTTAACAGCGTACGCCGGCTCCGGCACACGTGTGCCGAGAACCGGGGTAAGCTAGTAACCATGTTACACATTGGGTAACTAAGCAAAGCGGTTTCTATAGTTACCCAATATGTACCATGGTTACCAGCATACGCTGGCTCCGGCACACATGTGCCGGGAGCCGGGGTAAGCTAGTGGTTTCACAAATCCGGCTTTTCTCCACTTTGTCGGATCCAGCGCGCTGCCGTAGGCTGGTTTCAGACGTCCGTGTTTTAGGTACATGTGACATCCGTTTTTAACACGGATGTCACATGTACCCATGTTATTCTATGATGTGCCTCACACGTCCGTGTTTGCAAACGGACCATGTGACTTTTCATGACCCCGCATGCACACAAGCAGGCATCTCCGGCAGTATGGATGTCACACGGATCGCACACTGATGTGATCTGTGTGACATCAGTGTAAAATATACCAGAGAAAATATGGGTCTTTTTAATAAAAAATATTTTCTATATTTACTTCTCTCCAGCGATGCTGTCTCCGGCTCTGCTGCTTCCCGCTCCTTATCGCCGCTCATTATACTCACTGAATATTCAGTGCCCTGTGGAGCTGGAAGCGGGAACAGCGCTGGGGACTTCAGTGCCAGGGACCACATCGCTGGGGGAGTATACAGCAGAGTGTGTGTGTGTGTGTGTACATGCATGTGCGCTATGTGTGTATGCGCTCGGTGTATCACTGTGTGTCTGCTATGTGTGTGTGTGTGTGTCTGTCTGCTATGTGTGTGTGCTCAGTGTGTGTGTGTGTGTGTGTGCTCAGTGTGTATATGTGCTCAGTGTGTGTGTGTATACATGCATGTGCGCTATGTGTGTATGCGCGCAGTGTATCCATGTGTGTCTGCTATGTGTGTGTGTGTGTCTGTCTGCTATGTGTGTGTGCTCAGTGTGTGTGTGTGTACTCAGTGTGTATATGTGCTCTGTGTGTGTGTGTTTGTGTGTACATGCATGTGCGCTATGTGTGTATGCGCTCGGTGTATCCATGTGTGTCTGCTATGTGTGTATATGTGCTCAGTGTGTGTGTGTGTGTGTACATGCATGTGCGCTATGTGTGTATGCGCTCGGTGTATCCATGTGTGTCTGCTGTGTGTGTCTATGTGCTCAGTGTGTGTGTGTGTATACATGCATGTGCGCTATGTGTGCATGCGCTCGGTGTATCCATGTGTGTCTGCTATGTGTGTCTATATGCTCAGTGTGTGTGTGTGTATACATGCATGTGCGCTATGTGTGCATGCGCTCGGTGTATCCATGTGTGTCTGCTATGTGTGTGCTCAGTGTGTGTGTGTGCTCAGTGTGTATATGTGCTCAGTGTGTGTGTGTGTGTGTGTACATGCATGTGCGCTATGTGTGTATGCGCTCGGTGTATCCATGTGTGTCTGCTATGTGTGTATATGTGCTCAGTGTGTGTGTGTGTGTGTGTGTACATGCATGTGCGCTATGTGTGTATGCGCTCGGTGTATCCATGTGGGTCTGCTATGTGTGTATATGTGCTCAGTGTGTGTGTGTGTATACATGCATGTGCGCTATGTGTGTATGCGTTCGGTGTATCCATGTGTGTCTGCTATGTGTGTATATGTGCTCAGTGTGTGTGTGTATACATGCATGTGCGCTATGTGTGTATGCGTTCGGTGTATCCATGTGTGTCTGCTATGTGTGTGTCTGTCTGCTATGTGTGTGTGCTCAGTGTGTGTGTGTGCTCAGTGTGTATATGTGCCCAGTGTGTGTGTGTACATGCATGTGCGCTATGTGTGTATGCGCTCTGTGTATCCATGTGTGTCTGCTATGTGTGTGTCTGTCTGCTATGTGTGTGTGCTCAGTGTGTGTGTGTGCTCAGTGTGTATATGTGCCCAGTGTGTATGTGTACATGCATGTGCGCTATGTGTGTATGCGCTCTGTGTATCCATGTGTGTCTGCTATGTGTGTGTCTGTCTGCTATGTGTGTGTGCTCAGTGTGTATATGTGCCCAGTGTGTGTGTGTACATGCATGTGCGCTATGTGTGTATGCGCTCGGTGTATCCATGTGTGTCTGGTATGTGTGTATATGTGCTCAGTGTGTGTGTGTGTATACATGCATGTGCGCTATGTGTGTAGGCGCTCGGTGTATTCATGTGTGTCTGCTATGTGTGTGTCTGTCTGCTATGTGTGTGTGCTCAGTGTGTATATGTGCCCAGTGTGTGTGTGTACATGCATGTGCGCTATGTGTGTATGCGCTCGGTGTATCCATGTGTGTCTGGTATGTGTGTATATGTGCTCAGTGTGTGTGTGTATACATGCATGTGCGCTATGTGTGTAGGCGCTCGGTGTATTCATGTGTGTCTGCTATGTGTGTCTATATGCTCAGTGTGTGTGTGTGTATACATGCATGTGCGCTATGTGTGCATGCGCTCGGTGTATCCATGTGTGTCTGCTATGTGTGTCTATATGCTCAGTGTGTGTGTGTGTATACATGCATGTGCGCTATGTGTGCATGCGCTCGGTGTATCCATGTGTGTCTGCTATGTGTGTGCTCAGTGTGTGTGTGTGCTCAGTGTGTATATGTGCTCAGTGTGTGTGTGTGTGTGTGTACATGCATGTGCGCTATGTGTGTATGCGCTCGGTGTATCCATGTGTGTCTGCTATGTGTGTATATGTGCTCAGTGTGTGTGTGTGTGTGTGTGTACATGCATGTGCGCTATGTGTGTATGCGCTCGGTGTATCCATGTGGGTCTGCTATGTGTGTATATGTGCTCAGTGTGTGTGTGTGTATACATGCATGTGCGCTATGTGTGTATGCGTTCGGTGTATCCATGTGTGTCTGCTATGTGTGTATATGTGCTCAGTGTGTGTGTGTATACATGCATGTGCGCTATGTGTGTATGCGTTCGGTGTATCCATGTGTGTCTGCTATGTGTGTGTCTGTCTGCTATGTGTGTGTGCTCAGTGTGTGTGTGTGCTCAGTGTGTATATGTGCCCAGTGTGTGTGTGTACATGCATGTGCGCTATGTGTGTATGCGCTCTGTGTATCCATGTGTGTCTGCTATGTGTGTGTCTGTCTGCTATGTGTGTGTGCTCAGTGTGTGTGTGTGCTCAGTGTGTATATGTGCCCAGTGTGTATGTGTACATGCATGTGCACTATGTGTGTATGCGCTCTGTGTATCCATGTGTGTCTGCTATGTGTGTGTCTGTCTGCTATGTGTGTGTGCTCAGTGTGTATATGTGCCCAGTGTGTGTGTGTACATGCATGTGCGCTATGTGTGTATGCGCTCGGTGTATCCATGTGTGTCTGGTATGTGTGTATATGTGCTCAGTGTGTGTGTGTGTATACATGCATGTGCGCTATGTGTGTAGGCGCTCGGTGTATTCATGTGTGTCTGCTATGTGTGTGTCTGTCTGCTATGTGTGTGTGCTCAGTGTGTATATGTGCCCAGTGTGTGTGTGTACATGCATGTGCGCTATGTGTGTATGCGCTCGGTGTATCCATGTGTGTCTGGTATGTGTGTATATGTGCTCAGTGTGTGTGTGTATACATGCATGTGCGCTATGTGTGTAGGCGCTCGGTGTATTCATGTGTGTCTGCTATGTGTGTGTGAACAAAGTGGAGAAAAGGTAAAGTAACTATTCAAAGCGACAGTGCTGACGTGTGACGGGAGCCGGGGTAAGCTAGTAACCTTGTTACACATCGGGTAACTAAGGAAAGCGGTTTCCGTGTGCCGGGAGCCGGGGTAAGCTAGTGTTTTCACACATCCGGCTTTTCTCCACTTTGTCTTGCCGGTGTGGGCTTCCGGGGGTGCAGCAGTCACCTGGGCGTTGGAGCAAGACAGACAGACAGAATAAGGCAATTACATATATAGATACATCTTGTGCCCAGAAATACAAGTTATTTATGTTTCTTTTTATCGCTTTTATAGTTCTTTTATATTTATATATAAATTAAACAGATAAAAAGACTTTTAACCTTTGCATATACAGTATATTGCTGATTCCTATTATCTTGTGCACTAGTTGTAGACATATCGCCATCACTTTTTAATATAATAAATTGTCCCCCTTTTCTCCAAAAAATGAAATCAATTTACTAGAGTGCAGCTTTCTGTAGATTGTCAGGAAGCCATTGTGAGCACTAAATTTTGTCCTATCTTAATGATGATTAGCTCTGGTACTAATGCATGACTTTCTGTTAAGGCACAGGAATAAATCAGCATGTTGATTAGACTAAATACTTAAGGAGAGAGGAGAGAGATCCCTTTATGTAAATCCAATAGGTTAAACGTCATGTCCTACTGAGGCCAGTATTAATTATATATCTTTTACTCTCCCAAATAATTGATTAACTTAGAGACTGACCCAGCCCCAGTCAGTATGTATATTACTCGTATACAGCCCTCACTATGAATATCTATGCATTAAATCACTGTCGGACTAGGAAGCCAAGATCCTACCACCAGTAACATTGACTCTGGGGGCTCACTGCTCAGCTACATGCAAATGTTATATTACCCTCATTCACAAATTGATATAATCATACAATTTGTAGTTTGATAAGTGAATAATGAAATGCTTCCTCTGTCTGTATGTAGTGAAACAAGTGTATTGTGCCAACTACTGCTCATATAAAGGTGTATGTGGCCCTTTCCTGCCTAGGGGCCACCTGGGAATTCTCATGTTCACCTATGGGCCAGTCCAAGCCTGCATCTAGTAATACTGTACTAGTATTTCTTAATTGTAAAATATAATAATATTGGCCCAAAACACTATTTATTTTTATAGTTAGCTAATAGGACATATGAATATCTCTACATATAGAACCTTTTAGTTTGGGGTATTTGTTTAATTTTTTTTGTAGTCAATAGTAATTTTTAGCTAATGTAAAATCAGTATAGGAGGTGTTCATACCATTTCACATCATAGACATCACCATTTATATGTCTTAAAACCACATAAAAATATAGGTAGGAAAATGAGCCTATAAAAGTCTAAACACATGTACATTTTATACTCCAAGTGTTTCTGTCGGCTTTTTGAGTGGTTTTAAAAATTGGATGAGGAGACTTATGTGCAAATACTGCCTATTATGATTATGAATTTATAAAAAAAATGTCTTGTGGATCCAAATAAATGAATAAAACATCTGACAGAGAGAATACAAAAATTAGATACGATTGATTAACTATATATTGAAAAAATACACATATCTTAAAAAAAATTTCCTCATCTAGAAATCCAACAACCCAATTTACTTCACTGCTGGGAAGTAAATAAATATATAATTTAAAAAAATGACATGGGATCCCTCTATTTGTGATACCCAGCCAAGGTAAAACATACAGCTGCGGGCTTGTATTATCAGGCTGGAAAGGTCCATTGTCATGGTGATTTGGCCCTTCCCAGCCTTAATATAGCCATAATTGGCACATTCAATAGATTGCCCGGCTCTTCACAATTTCCCCAGGTGTGGTGGCAATTGGGGTAATAGGTAATATTTTGGCAGTTGATGTCAGCTGGCAGCAAGCCCAGGGGTTAATAATAGAGAGGTTTCAACCAGACACACAGAAAAAAAATATTTATTTGCATAAACAGTCCCACATACATTACCTGGTTTGCCAATTTATTATCAAAAATGTTCTCGAAGCTCCATTGTTGTCCACGATCTACAAATGACTTCAGTGACTGTAAATAACAGTAAAGTGCAGCTTAGCCTAGTTTAACCTAATAAATAATAAAATGACTTGGGGTCCCCTGTATTTTTGATTACCAGCCAATGAAAAGCAGCCAGATATTATCAGCTTGAGAAGGCCCATGTTTTTTGGCCCTTTCCAGCCTAAAAATATCAGCTCGCTACCACCCCAGAATAGGCACATCACATTAGATATACCAATTCTAGTACTTTGCCCCTCTCTGCCCGATTGCCGTGGTATGAAGGGAATCAGATTAATAGTTTATAGGGTGGATATCAGTTGTGTAAGGTCAGCTGGCATCGAGCCCAGGGGTTAGTAATGTAAAGGCATCTATCAGATACCCCTATTAGTAACCCAGTGAGTGTAAAGTGAGAAAAAAACACAGAGAAAAAATAGTTTTTTTGAATAAAGACTCCCCAACACTATACTTTGTTCACCAATTTATTATTTTTGAAAAATCAACAAAGCTCCAACATAATCTATTGTCTACTGGTCCCATTATGTCCCCTGAATTCGTACTCCAACCTATGGAACCTCGTTTAAAGAACAAGGCTCCATAAGTCCCTACAGGTCAATGCCAGACCCCAAATTTCACATGTGTGGTGACGTCAGTAGCTTATTGACTGGAGAAACTTATGGGGCCTCATTATCTGAATGAGGCTTCATAGGTTCGAGTACCAATTCGGGGGGGGGGGCATCGTGGGACCAATACACCATGGATTACGTTGGAGCTTTGTGGATTGTTTTAAAATAATAAATTGATGAAAGAGGGATAGTGTGGGGGAGAGTCTTTATTCAAATAAACTATTGTTTCCTGTGTGTGTGTGTGTGTGTGTGTGTGTGTGTGTGTGTGTGTGTGTGTGTGTGTGTGTGTGGGAGGGGGTTTCACTGTACAATTACTGGATTAGTAATGGGGTGTTTGATAGAAACCTATATATTACTAACCCCTGGGCTTGATGCCGACTGACATTACACAGCTGACATCAACCCTGAGAAGTATTGCCCCATTTGCCACCACACCAGGGCAATCAGGAAGAGCTTGGGCAAAGTGCCAAAATTGGCGCAACCAATGAATGAGCCAAATCTGGGGTGGCTGTGGGCTGCTATTTTTAGGCTGGGAAGGGATAAATAACCATGGGCCTTCTCAGCCTGGTAATACCAGCCCACAGCTGTCTGCTTTCCCTTGGCTGGTTATCAAAAATAGGGTTTTCTTAAAATGATTTATTTATTAGGTTAAACAATCACAATCACTGTGTTCTACAGTTGCACTAAATGGTTCAACTGTAGAACACTGCCTATATGTCTGCTCTAATCTCTCCTCTTTAATTAAATCAACTTTCCCTGAACTGCTTCCAGAGGAGAGTGTGCCAAGCATTGCATCACCGGGTCTCATACAAGACCCGATGACATGACGCAGCTGAACTGTCACAGTAATACCAGTAACCAATATGGCTACTACATTACTGTGTATAACAGGCAATCCCTGCATGTTGATTGGCTGTTTAAAAACAACAAAATATGTGTGGGCGAGGACTTGTGCTTTCTCTTGAGCACCCCAATACTCAATAGGGTATTGAGAAGTATTAATTTATGGACATCTATGGATTGATGTCATTGCCTGTGTGGATTTGATGGGTTATAGCCGACATCTGGTGAGACATTCAAGTGAGTAGCACCTTTAGAAATGTATTTACTTGGTGACATTTTTAGTATGTATTTCATCCACTGTGTATCTGCTGCAGACTCATTAAAGGGAAATTCATTTTGATACCTGAAAAAAAATAGTTACAGGATTTTTTGCCACATAAAGGAAAATGTATCAATAAAAAAAAATACTTTTAAAGTGTCATAACATGGCACTTACTGTACCCAACACCCTAGATTCACACCACAGAATTTAGACATGATAGCTCCATAAATTTCAGAATCAGTTATACAATGGTTGGGTACAATGAACTTTTCAGACTCGAATTAATCTAGATTTACACAATGTAGGATTACTAGATTTAGTACTTCAAAGATTTAGGATGAATTGTTGTTTCTGAAAATTGGGGAAAAATATCATCAAGCACCATTCATTGGCGGACAAAGAGAGAAATTGGCCTCTGTGCAAAAACAGTATATGGGCCCTTTGTCCACCCAAAAGCTCATAAAAATGCACAATTACACCTGCTGCCGAGGTAGAAACGGTGATCCAAGGTGCACAGGCTGCTCAACTGATATTTCTGCCCTTGTCAAGCACCACAGCTCTAAAAAGCAGAGTTCTCACAGAACCTATATTACAAAAACATATCTATTTAGCTTTGTAAGAAATCAGAAGTAACAGATGTGCTTTGACATTGCTATTGAAATGGGCAGTCTGCCATCCCACTTCAGTCTCTGACCCAGTCATTGAAACTATCATGAGTTTCACACAAAGTAAAAGGAATTTGCCATGATCAGTGCTTGAGGCTGAAGAGCAGGGCACCTTTTGGATCACAAATATATAAGTAAATTGTCACGGGGTATGACGGGATATCAAGGCCTAGGTTCCCCTTCAGACTAGGGGAACCTAGCTGATCCTGATTCCAAAGATACAGTATGTCTGAAAGGGACAATGTTTGGGTTGCCTCCCTCGCCCTAGCTCCTGAACAACCCTGGCCTAGTAGCCTCTCTCCCTCCACCCAGGCCCAGGAGAGAGCCAGGACTGGAGTGGTTAATCCCACACAAATAAACAGACAAAGGAAAATTAAACTCCCAATCACTTACAGAGGTATGGACAATACGTGATCAGAAGGAAACTAAAGGAAGGGAGGAAATAATCAGACAAGACTATTTCCACAACACACCAAATAGCACACAGAAGTTCCCCAGCAACAGGATAATAAAGTTCTTATCAGCATGGGAGAACAGGCTCCACCATCTTAAAAAGGCTGTGGGCAACTGTGATAGGTCTCCTGCAATATGTGACTCAAGCAGTAATCCACAGTTTAACAGAAATTAATAAATCACCAAAGTCCACTTCCTTATAATCACTTCTATACAATTAGACTAAACACATACTTGACATCGAATTATCGACCAAGAATGAAGTGAGTTCACACAATATTATCTATGAAAATTATTTTATTATTAATAAACCTAAAATTACACTTTCAAACAAGAGAGCCACCAGGGGGGCGCAAGATTCCAGATTATCTACATGTCATATCGATCCTATGTATACATGTATAACATATCAGATTGAATCCAAAAACACCGGATAATTATACTCAATATTTATACATAAATGCTTATTTAAGTCATGAAATTATATCCAATGTCTGTTTATATCAACTGACAAAATATAACAAGGAATAATTGTAAACAGTACTAAGTGTGTAATAAGAAATAATTGAAAGCAGTCCTCAATTAATCATTATGACATATATGGCTGCTTTCATTGCTTATATAAATATTGCTGCCCAATACATAAACACCTAGACCTTTTTTGCCTTCATCAGCGTGAAACTGAGGTAAATCATAAAGACAAACCCCCTAACATTAAATTTGGGGCTGTCACACATACAGCTGAGCTGTCCATCAATACATTAAATCAGCATCCACTGACTTGTATGGACTGCCAATCAGCTGCTGTGTCTCCGTCTTCGATTGACACTCCACCCCCACAGAATCACGCTGATGATGCACGGGCATCAATGCCAAATAGGTAGTAAATGTATACCAGGACAACCAGAGATAACAATCGTTACACAACAAGGTACTTGCATTACATATTCAATAGGTAAAGTTATAGAATAGATACTTACATTGACTAATTTGTCTGGTCATGCACCCCACCTCCCCTGACGTACGTTTCGCCGCTGCTTTCTCAAAAGGGGGCGTGTCAGGGTGGGGAACGTCCGTGCTTATATAGTGCAAACCAGCCGGGTAATTACCGCGTCTCATACAAGTGACGTCCATACACGTGCGAGCTATTTCCGGTTTGTATCGGCGCATGATATTGATTCTGCTTCCCTCATTACAAGGGACTTCCGGACTGCGCGCGCTGACCCGCAAGCGTCATCACGCTCTAGGTCACATGATGCGCGCACGTCATGAAGTCCGAGGGGCAGAAAACAGTACATGCGCACTGCCGGATTAGTATAATCCATCTATCGCTGTGCATTTACCGCCATGTATAGAGGCACATATATAGATTTAAAGTATAACACTGCATTAGAGATCTACATTATACGGAGGGTGGCCGATGCAGTATCGAAGATTATCGCTGTATATCAAACCCTGTTATAACGAAACATTAAGTTTATTTAATTCTAAGGGCTGCATCCACGATCCTCCTGTACACTACAGATCTCAACCAGATCAGGACAATCTACAGATTACCACCACTAAACCTTATCATATATAAATATATTATCAACAATCCTCAAAATAAGCATTAAATATAGTCTCATGGATTTAATCCGGAAAAAATTATCCACCTTACATCAGACATTTTACAAGCATTATTGCTGGTGTAACTTTCAATTCTCTTATGGTGACTACAATATCATTTATTCGAATACAGCTACACTCATATAACAAATATTAAATATTAAATATTACAGCAATATCTCACATATATGAAACATTATATTATTGTATTTCGACAGTTCTCTCCTCGTCGCTTATTTCTTAGTTAGTCCTTGTTATTGTTGTTCCTCAAGGTCTCAACATCACCTCCGATCTTATAGATTCATCCTATTATGCATCAACCTATTCTCATCAGTTATATGCAGTGTATAGCATCAGTTCCTTGGCTGGAAAAATAAATAAAGTGAATTAAAACCAATTACAAAAGACACTTAAAAACATAACCCACACCTTAAAAACAACCACAGAGTCTTGCAGGTATACACAATCTAATTCCTGCCTATTAATGAGCCAACATATACATCAATCTCTATATCAGGATTTATAAATTTTCATTCGGAGATATTACCCTTCCACTACATATGTTACTCACATAACAAACCATGGAGGGAGAGAGAAGGGAAGAAGGGGAGGGGGAGGGGGGGGGAGGGGGGGTGGAGAAAAAAGGGAGAAAAAGAAAAGGAAGACGGGGGGAGGACATGGATAGGAAACGGGAAGGGAGGGGAAAAGGAATTACGGGGGAGATGGAATCACAAGAAGGAGCCAAACCCACTGCTTTCATTGAGCCCCTGAGGGGCCATGGAACCTAATCGATAGATCCATTTACATTCTAGCCTTGCTAGGGCAAGGCCTAAATCACCTCCCCTCGGACCCAAATTGATCTGATCAATAACACAAAATTTTAACCCTCTAGGGTTACATCCATGAAACCGGTGGAAGTGGCGCGGCAGTGTTTTCAATACTGATGGGTCTTTAGCTGTCTTTGCATTCCGAATGTCCTTGAGATGTTCCAGAGCACGAATTTTAAATTCTCTTGTCGTTAGACCAATATAGATCTTTGCACAAGGACATTCGGCTTGATATATGATGCCACTAGATGAACAATTCAGTGTCTTACGTATATCATATATTCTTGACCCATCAAAATTTTTGAATTTCTTAGTTTTCACACAGTTACCGCACGCCTTACACAGGCCACATGGAAAAAAACCGGTGAGGGAGTTACCCATATAGGATTTTGTGGTAGGCTTGTTTTCATAGTGACTGTGAACAAGGATGTCGCGTAAATTACGCGACCTTCTTGCCACCATCAACGGTGTCTGTGACAATTCCTTCTTCAGAATCGGATCCATCATCAATACTCCCCAATGTCTGTTAATGATGGTTTTTAACTCACTCCATCTTGAATTATACGTAGTAACAATGCGAGTCGTACCTTCAATAATCTTATTTTGTTTAACACGGGTTCCGTACAACAAATCATCTCTATTACATCGAAGGGCCTTACCGTATCCGTTTTTTATATTTCTCTGACTATATCCACGCTCCGCAAACCTACGAGCTATGTCACCTGCTTGTTTTTTAAAATTATCCATGGTAGAGCACAGTCTTCTTGCCCTTAAAAACTGCCCTCCTGGTATCCCTCGAATAGTTGAGGGCAGGTGTGAGGAAGACGCATGGAGCAGGGAATTCGTAGCAGTAGGTTTGCGGTACATGTCTGTAACAATCTCTCCATTGACATCATATTAACCATGTCCTGATCTGGTTGAGATCTGTAGTGTACAGGAGGATCGTGGATGCAGCCCTTAGAATTAAATAAACTTAATGTTTCGTTATAACAGGGTTTGATATACAGCGATAATCTTCGATACTGCATCGGCCACCCTCCGTATAATGTAGATCTCTAATGCAGTGTTATAATTTAAATCTATATATGTGCCTCTATACATGGCGGTAAATGCACAGCGATAGATGGATTATACTAATCCGGCAGTGCGCATGTACTGTTTTCTGCCCCTCGGACTTCATGACGTGCGCGCATCATGTGACCTAGAGCGTGATGACGCTTGCGGGTCAGCGCGCGCAGTCCGGAAGTCCCTTGTAATGAGGGAAGCAGAATCAATATCATGCGCCGATACAAACCGGAAATAGCTCGCACGTGTATGGACGTCACTTGTATGAGACGCGGTAATTACCCGGCTGGTTTGCACTATATAAGCACGGACGTTCCCCACCCTGACACGCCCCCTTTTGAGAAAGCAGCTGCGAAACGTACGTCAGGGGAGGTGGGGTGCATGACCAGACAAATTAGTCAATGTAAGTATCTATTCTATAACTTTACCTATTGAATATGTAATGCAAGTACCTTGTTGTGTAACGATTGTTATCTCTGGTTGTCCTGGTATACATTTACTACCTATTTGGCATTGATGCCCGTGCATCATCAGCGTGATTCTGTGGGGGTTCAGTGTCAATCGAAGACGGAGACACAGCAGCTGATTGGCAGTCCATACAAGTCAGTGGATGCTGATTTAATGTATTGATGGACAGCTCAGCTGTATGTGTGACAGCCCCAAATTTAATGTTAGGGGGTTTGTCTTTATGATTTACCTCAGTTTCACGCTGATGAAGGCAAAAAAGGTCTAGGTGTTTATGTATTGGGCAGCAATATTTATATAAGCAATGAAAGCAGCCATATATGTCATAATGATTAATTGAGGACTGCTTTCAATTATTTCTTATTACACACTTAGTACTGTTTACAATTATTCCTTGTTATATTTTGTCAGTTGATATAAACAGACATTGGATATAATTTCATGACTTAAATAAGCATTTATGTATAAATATTGAGTATAATTATCCGGTGTTTTTGGATTCAATCTGATATGTTATACATGTATACATAGGATCGATATGACATGTAGATAATCTGGAATCTTGCGCCCCCCTGGTGGCTCTCTTGTTTGAAAGTGTAATTTTAGGTTTATTAATAATAAAATAATTTTCATAGATAATATTGTGTGAACTCACTTCATTCTTGGTCGATAATTCGATGTCAAGTATGTGTTTAGTCTAACAGAAATTAATGCCTGCAAGCCCGGTTACTAACAAGAGCATAGCTGGTCGACGCCCGAGCCTATCTGGGCAAGTCAAAAGCAGCATTGTGTGGAGTGTCCGACTCTGCTGTGTGAACAGAGTCAGAGGTAGTCCTGACACTTGGTGAGTTTTGAGCCAGACACCATGTGACATAAATTGCATAACTTTACACTTTAGGCAGACTTGCCTCCATTTGTTTTTCCAGTGGAACAACCACTTTGAATGAGAGGAATGCATTCTGTACACAGTACTACAAACATCAAATCATTTTCCAGTTAGTTATCTTCACTATAAACATCTGCTCCACTAACATCTATCATTGAGAAAAGAGATCCATCAACAGTTGCAACTAGCGAATAAAAACCTCTTTGTATTGCCAGACCCTTTACAAGGGATTATGTACTCCACAAATTGCTGCACTATAGGGATTACTGCAGGATTGTAGTAGTGGCCGTCATTGCAATCATTTTGTCAGTAATGCTCTTTTAAACTGGGCACTGTGCCTTGTCCTAGAAATATACCCTGGTCGGCTTTGGCTATCAAAACCCCTTCTTGATTACTGTACTTATTTTCAGTACGATGCTAAGTAATCACTTGACTGGTCAGTCCTAAATTTACATAGGCATCTTTATAGTCATAATCCATTATCGAAATTTGCAATATATATAAAATAGGTATAAAATCTGTGCTCCCTATCAGTATATGGGTATTTTCCATACTAATTATGTAATTAGGTAATGGAAGAGTGATGCACCATCCCCCTCACAGAAGCAAATTTTGCAAAAAATATTCCCGTCATGCAATGCTCAGCTCAGATGACCATTTAGCAAATAAATATCAGTAATTCATCTGATTGAGGCCAAAATATGAAGCACAGTCTGAGTTGGAAGCAACATTTGTCTCGTCTGGCGCTCTGCTGACAGCAGTCTGAGCTCTGTAAGGGAAATGATTGCTTTCTGCTGCTTTGTCTGCCTCTACGCATGTTATTTACAGTGTGAGGAAGTAAATTTGTTGGAAGGAATGATTGAATGTTTTAGCACTTTGGGTAATGACCTTTTTTGAATAAAGAGTAAAACATGACTTCGAACTATACAGGATGCGCCGCGTAGTCATTTTTCTGGAGACAACCCATACATAATTTAACACAAGTGGCAATCATGTTGACTTCAACAAAGCTACAATTCTCTCGTCTGTTTCATGAACACTGATTGACTTCTCCTGACCCACAATAGATGTATATTTAAAAAACTCTATTGTGCAAAGTGACTAAGCAGCAAATCCGCAGCCAGTAATTGTGTAGCTGTAAACTTATACATTACGTAAATATATTTCTTGTGGTTTTGGATTGTGTTTTTATATTTACTTTATCTACATACTAACGGCATACTAAGTTTTAAGGTAATTGACAAATTAAAAAGAATTAAAGCGTAAATTGGAAATTGCTTAGAGCGAAGTTGTGACCTATTCTGACATGTCTGTTTTATTAAAGTGAACCTGTCAGGTGCAATATGCACACAGTACCACAAGCAGTTCTAGGTGCATATTGCTTATCCCTACCTAACCGTCCCTGTATACACTAGCATAGGTAAAGGGATCTTAAGAAAAAGTATTTCTAAAGATCTTTTATGATATGCTAATGAACGCAGGGACTAGTCGCAAGGGCGTTACTTCCCCCGACTAGTTTTCCATCTTATCATGTTAGTATGCCCACAGGGGTGTGCTAACATGCTATTCAATGCAGTGTTACCAGCGGTGACATGCTTACCTGTGTCCCCCATGAACGCTGAGCTGAATGTCTCACACTTTTGGTCATTTGCAATGTGCACTAGACCTTTCTGAAGCTGGGACGCGTACACCCGGCTTCATACTGTGCATGACCGGAAGTGAGGGGCATTCAGCTTAACGTTCACTGCAGACACAGGTACGCACATCACCGCTGGTAATGCTGCATTGAATAACCTGTTAGCTCGCTTCTGTGGGCCTGTGGGTGTACTAACATGTTAAGAGGGCGGCTAGTCAGGGGAAGTAATAACCTCACGACTAGTCCCTGGCCTCATTAGCATATGCTAAAAGATCTTTAGAAATACTTTTTCTAAAGATCTCTTTACCTATTCTACTAAGTACAGGGACGATTAGGCAGGGATTAGCAATATGCACCCAGAACTGCTCATGGTTCTGGGTGCATATTGCACCTGACAGGTTCCCTTTAAATTGTTATGTTATGGCAGTCAGTATATTCTATGACTAAAGAAATGAGAAAGACCTAAACTAAAAAAAATGTTTATGATTTTATAAAATAATAAAAGGAGCAATATTGACTTAATGTTAAGTCTTCCCATTCTGAGGGTTTTTTGCCCCAGTTTTGCTCATGCAGCACAGAATTAATGGCATCTATTAAAAATGCAAGTGCAAGGAGGTGGATGAGCTGTCACGTACTTGTGACGCCCTGGGCAAGCCAGGGGTCACAGGTCATCACACCACCACACCCTACATCCCAGTTAGGAACACCAAAGCTACTAAAATCCTTGTTGCCTTCCTCCAGGGGCTGGGGTTCACACCAGGGGGTGGGCAAGGCGGTTGGCTCCGCCCACCGAGGAGTTCACAGCTCTGGAGGCGGGAAGAACCAAGCAGTTAAGAAAAGGTAGTGAAAGTAGAAGGAAGTGGTAGAGGAGCTAAGTGAAAGTGAAGTGGTAGTGGAGCAAAGAAGAAAGGAGTAAAAGTGAGCGTAGAAAGACCTGAAGTTGGTCCGACTAAGTGCATGACAGTGTCAGCAAGGTCAGCAACAGCGGTTATCGTCTGGAGGGGGACTGCTCGGAGGTTGCTGAAAGGACCGCGAACGGGTAGTGGCCCGGCGGTCTGGAGCAGTATACGAAGGACAGTCAGCACCAGGGCAGGGGCCTCTCGGACCCCGGCAAGGCTAGGAGTCGCCATAATTTGCCAAATCCGTCAGTGAAGGGGACGTCGATCCCCCAACAACCAAGTCCCGACTGAAGGCAAAAGTCCAACCACTAAGGAGGAACACTGCCACCGCCAGGGCACCAGTTCCTCGGGGCCAGCGTCTGCGGGCAAAGTAGGGCTCCTCCGGCCCATATCCAAGCCGGGGAGCGGGTTATCGGTGGGAACCCATCGCTACCAACACAGAAACACTAGGTGCAGGTCAGAGGGACATCACCGTTACTTACTGGGAGAGCAAGTGCAGCCGTCCGTGGGAACCGTCTTTCCAACCGTGTGGTTTACCGTAAAACTGTGTCAACGTCTCAGGCTGAGTGAGTACCACAGTGCCGCAAGGCACAGCGCTGCCCCCGCGTCCCTGCGCCCACCGGGCCCTGCACCTTCCACACCATCCCTGGGCCCCGGGATCACCAACCCCTACCCACGGAGGGGCAACACAACAACCGGCTGCTCCGCATCACCACTCCCGGGATCCCCATATTGAGCAGCGGTGGTGCTACAAATCACCACAACCGTGGGTGGCGTCACGGACAATAGACTATATCCCAAAACCCAATCCCCTTTCACTCACGGGCGAGGAGCGCCGCTCGAAAACCCCCGGGATCCGGCCCACCGCTCGAGCCACCACTGAGCAGCAGCAGCCGGACCCGAGCAGAGGGGTGAGCGAGGTGCCGGCACCCTCCTCCCCGCCCGCGACATACTCCCCTGAAGACACCGATCGTATTGCTGTAATGTGAAATGTATTGTGTTTCTGTATAATGGATGCTGTAATAGAGTTATGCATGTCAGTGTTAGAAGAATGTACAATGTAAGGTATAGTAATGTATAAGATGTATCAGTGTTGATAATGTAATGTATGTATATTATGCTAAAGTGTAAAGCACAGCCATTTTGGTAAGGTTTTATAATGTTTGTAGTGAAAGGTTAAGTCTACCCAGCAACAGACTGCAGGGTCAAGACAGTTAACAGCTAGGATAATCCCACCATGGGAGAGGCTAGAGTGCAGAGAAAGAGACTGTTTTTCCAGTTAGTGAGTGTGTTGTTGAGATCTTTAGAGAGCAGACAAGTACAAGGGAGCAAGATCAGCACAAAGAAACCATAAGTGGTGACAGAGATCCAGCACACAAGCAAGTTGGTGAAACTTGCTAGAAAGAAACTTGGAAAGGAAATAAGTCCAGTGTCGGCCACACGTGGGGGATCATAGAGAGGAAAAAGATGTGTCCAGTGGTGGACGCATGTAGAGGAAAATGGCTGTAAGAGGAGCCCTTGTCTCTGTTTTTACCAACTTGTCTGATTCCCTCAACGTAAGACAAAGGGGTCCGATGCTGGACAGAGCGAGGCAGGCCTTAAGGTGAATGTGTCCACATTAACAACATCACACATCCAGGACCCCCTTATTACTGTAGCTTTCTGGGGCAAAGAAACAGAGTCCCTCACCCATGGCTGCCACCCCGTGTCACATCATACAAGTGATTATCGACACAACACAATACAAATGCCATAAATCAGTGTCATTGGGAAGAATTCTAAAAGCCCAGTGCAGATGTTAATGTATAGTTATAGATATAATTATTTGGTTATTATGGATGTGAACTATTGCAGTAATGACTCCAGAATTAGAGGTCTCTTCATTTCTTCTCCTTTCATTTCTTGGCAGAGGATTGTCAGAGTACAGAAATAAACATCGCCATCCCTTATTTTCAGCCCGTAGAGTCAGTACTTAATCACTCACATTCATTTTAGACAACAAAGGGTTTAGTTCTGCTCTCTCGCATCCAGTATTCCCTGCTGGCTGGGCTGAATTATTACATTTAAAGTAATACTGAATGGATTGTTTATGTAGAGTCACAAGTGACACAAGAGAATACACTGGTGTATCATAGCTTTGCTTAATCCTACTCTATGCTTTCATGTTATTTTTCAGTGTGTTTTAATTGAATGATTAAACCAAGTAAATGGTTTGTTCTAACGTGTTTGGCTCAAGCACACATATCATTGCTGTACTTATGTTCACCTATGTCTATACACTGATGAACAAATTTAAAGGAACCTTATAATCATACAATGGAACTTGGTGAACAAAAGATTCAAGTTGAAAACAAATATTACTGATATACGTTTTGGGAGTGTTGAGTATCAACGGTCAATGGAAAGCAAAATGATAAACTCATTGAGAGCTGTATTCCAAATTGTCCCCAAAATCAAACTAATAAAATGACATCAGAGGTAGATCCAAATGTATTAATTTCGTAAAAATGGGCCTCAGTAGTGTGCATGACCCTCACGTGTATGTATGCAATCCTGGCCAAATTTGGGCATGGTTGTCATGGATGACAGACAGTCCTGTGGTGGCTGGCTATAGAAAGTCACAGCGTTTGGCTGCACAAACTGCTCCCTGACCTTCTATCATTTGTTCAGCCTGTCAGCTGCTGTTCATCAGTATTTCCCTTGTCTTTATATACCTTAATTTTCTATTATTCAGTGCTGGTAATACTTGATACATCTTTATCAAGTCCTCAGTGAAAGCAGGCAGCTTGGATATTGTACATCAGGAGAATCTTGGTGGTTGTTGCAGCTTCTCTCCCTGAGTCAACTAGAGATAATTTGTTTGTTGTTTTCCCTTGTTTGATACCCCTGTGTGTTCTTTAGTGCCTAGTGGGGTTGACAAAGAGCTTATCCTATCCACTCCCTACCTAGGGACCAGATCCCTTGGTCAGGGGTCACCATCTCCCCCTTCCCTAGACACAGGGTTTATCTTCCCTTTTGCCATTTGCTTGGTACTTCCCTTTACCTATTATGACAATGCTCCTGATGAGAGAGCAGTAGGGTCCCATTCTCCCAAATCTGGATTAGGACATTCGTGAGCTCTTGGGCAGTATGAGGCACTACTTGGTGGCATCAGATGAACTGATACATACTATCTTGAGAGACAGTTAATGCATTTGACATCTAGTAATTATGTACAGACCCTGGCTATATGAGTCCAGGCATTGCACCTGGAGGAACCTAGGGCACATTGTGCTAGCATACAGTCTGACAATGACTCTGAGGTTTTCATACCAGTACATAACAGTATTCATGTAGGATTGTGCAACCATCCAAGGTTATACCTAGGTAATCCCTGAGCCACATCAAAACCGGTTATGCCAGATGATGCTGCAGGTAGAGTAGCCTTCACCACACCATCCCGAGACTCTTTCACGTCTATCAAAACAAAAAAAATGCAACAAGAAAAATATCAATCCGATACAATACTTAATCATATTAAGAACAATGTCATAAAAAGGATATATAGACCACATAATACATTCTCAAGGACACAAAAACTAGGTGGTACAACCTAGATTAGTTGGGACAAAGCCACCACATAAAGTAAGCATATGGTATGTATTGTGCCTGCAACTTACGAGGCTTTTCGTTTGGCTCTATGGAGTGTAGGTGCTTTTCTTATGACATTTTTTTTTTTTTCAATCAGTGAATTTGATTGGTTTCTTCAACTCTTCATTTGGGTGTTTCTTGTTTGGGGCTTACAGTTATAAGTCCATACTGTGCAAAAGTTTTAGGCAGGTCTAGAAAAAATGCTGCAAAACTACAACTTGCCCTACATAAATCAGGCTCTCATATGTCTATGTTGACATAGAAAAATCGCTGTGGCTCTTTAATGAAGAGGAGAAAAAAATTAAAGCGCAAAAATTAAAATTGTCAGTGACAGGAAGGGGGTTTAAATGGAAATGTTATGTTATATGGCTTACACTATATCTGATGTTCTGTATTCCATGAAATTCAATATTTTTGAATATTATACTGGTGTAGAATAGCGTTATCTCAACTTTTCTAGGCCATTAAGCTTGGAAGTGGTCTTGAGGCAATACTGGTGCTTTCTTTCGTGTGACCCATTTAGATCATACGTTCATCCTTCCATTTAATCCCTTACAGGTATCTTACTGCACCATCCCAAATTCCAGTATTACATAAAATTCTATTTAAAATCTTTATATAACAAGTACATTCGTATATTGAGATAGATTTTAAAATCTCATATGCACTGAGGTAACAAGAGCTAAATTAGTTACTGTGTTGACATTCAAGGAAAAAATAATTGTATCTGTAGATTTAATACAAAAAATGATGTAATACAAAATTGTTGCATTAAAATCAGCTTTAATCAACTTTAATACAACTCTATAATATTATAAATTATTAATACAATATTACTTTGACATATTATAGGATAGAATAGCAAATTATAGCAATTAATTTCAGTTAGTACTGGTATGAAATGAAACTAAATAATTTATATACCAGAATTTGCCTTAAGCAACCAGTTTAACTGTTGTTCTTATATTAGTGGTTCTTGAGAATGTGGTTATTCTCTGGTGCATAAATAATCATAAAATGAGATAGTGTGGACTTTGCTATTATTAGATTGGTAGCATACAATATATGATTAATTAAAGCTTTTGCCATGCTTAATATTGTTTTAAGGGATGCAACAGGAACACTTAAAGGGAACCAATCACCAGGATTTTCGCATACAAGCTAAAGCCAGTGCTATACTGGCACTATCAGGCTGAGTCTATACATACCTGTAGTGGTCAGCTCGGATGTTTAGGTTTTGAAATCCAAGAAAGTGAAGTTTGTAAAATGAGCGGCTTGTTGAGTGACAGTTGCACTGGAGCAGATAATATATTCATAGTTATCCTCTCCCTCTGTTAGAATTAGCAGAAGTATTATACAAACAATTCACTTTGTCTAGCAGGACCTGTGGTGAGGTCATACTCATGTATACCAGAAGGGGCGGGGCCTTAGCCACCAAAGCTGGATACCAGGTCACATGTGTATGACCTCACCACGGGTCTTGCTAGACAAAGTGAGTCGTTTGTATAATACTTATGCTAATTCTAACAGGGGGAGGGGATAACTATGAATATATAATCTGCTCCAGTGCATCTGTCACTCAAGAGCTGCTCATTTTATAAACTTCACTTTCTTGGATTTCAAAACCTAAACATCCGAGCTGACCACTACAGGTGTGTATAGAATCAGCCTGATAGTGCCAGTATAGCACTGGCTTTAGGTCATATATGAAAATCCTGGTGTTTCGTTCCCTTTAAACTTTTGTAAGTCTATGATGTTAGTGGTTCACTAAATGTGGCGCAGTTGTGCGATAATGCACTACACCAACAGTAGACTTTAGTAATTAGCTATTTGCCCTCTCAGTACCATACGCCATGGCGGGAAGTAATGGCCCAGCCCACTTGGATGCTGCTCTGGAACAAATGTCTCTTTCTCAGTCTCTGGTTATTGATGTCCAATTTTCGATGCTTGACCATGTAGGCTGATCCTCTTCTGGTGACGGTGTTCGGTCTTAGGGTGTCTTTGGTGACAATATTCAGTCTTAGGATATGCAGTTAGTTCAGGAGCCGCTAGAGGGTCTAAAGTTTTATGGAAAGGTTTTAATGTTTTCTTCTTGCACTGATATATATATATATATATATATATACATACTTTTTTTTATAGTATATGATTGCATTGGGTTTATTCTAACTGATATCTGTTGAACTTTATATAATTCAAGAAAAACTACAGTTATAAAAAAAACATATTCAGTCTTCGGGTTCTTATAGTGACAATATTTGATCTTTGGGTTCCTCTGGCGACAGCATACAGTCCTTGGGTTCTTCTGGTGATGATAAGCAGGCTTCATGTCCCTCAGGCAATGGTATGCAGGATTTGGGTCCCTCTGGACTCAGTGTGCTTTCAGATGATTTCCCTGCAGATGACATGGCCCTGCTCTTCTGCACATGTCTGTTCCCCTGATAATCTTTGCGTCAACTCCGCCTTCCCACTGATGGACCTCCCTTCACTGTTGTCACCTGACTCGGTGTCCCCCTCTAACTCTTCCTCAAGGATACACACTCTTTACAGATTGGTTCCTGGTGACCTTGATCATCTAGCAGATGGCAATGTTGGGGCACAAATGCCATGGAGAACAGAATATGAGTATCTTCTTCTGGCCACCGTCTTACATATGCATAGTGTAGACAGTCATTGGTAGAAGCAGGTTATACAGAGCCCATGACTGAGTGGACTAGCAAACTTGTGGGATGCCCTGGACTAGCCAGGTAGTCACAGTTAGTGCCCCACACAACACCGGTCCCCTAAAAAGGAGTCATCAGCCAGCCATGAAAACCCAAAGCACCTCCCTCAGTGCTAGATGGACACACCAGGGGGCGGAGCCAGGCGGTTGGCACGCCCACCAAGGAGTTCAGAGGGCCTGAGGCAGGAAAACAGTGCAGATTAGTTGACAGGAGTGGAGGAGGTGAGGCCTGTGAGACAGGCCAGTGACAGTCTGACAGATGTGAGGGTCGTAGCCCGAACACCTTGGCTAGGAGGCAAGTGGTGGCCTCAGCCTGCAGGAGCTGGGAAAACGGCTCGGTAGAACTGTGGTGGACCGGGACAGGGTAGTGGCCCGCCAGTACCGACCCGGGGAACCGACTCAGAAACCAGAGCACACAGGGAGGTACTCAGACCCTGAAACGAGGTCCAGAATCCACTGAACTAAGTTAATTAACTGATTGCGTTCTGGACTATAGGTCCTTTCCCACCCAAGTCCCGACTGAGGACAACAGCCCACCGAGGGGGATAGAAAGCCCCCGCACAGGCAGTGAGAATCCATGGTCCAGCGTCTGCGGGCAAAAGAGCTCTCCTGACATACACAAAGCCGGGGAGCGGACTCCCGTCGCTGAAGCGCAGGCAGTCTACAGCTACACAACAAGGTGCAGGAGAAAGGCAGAGACCACCATCCGGGTGGGGGACCCGACCGCAGCCGGCTGCGGGCACCGACTACCATCAACTTGGTTTACCAGAGACTTGTGTGTGTCAATAACAGTGAGTACAACAGTACCCTCTGGCCGCGCACATCACCCTGCACCGCCCAGCTATTCCCAACGGGTCCCGGGGCCATCATCCGTGCCCACGGAGGGGTTAACATCTGGCTGCACTACCATCTCCCTCGGGTACCCCGTAACTACAGCGGACATCCTGTGGGTGGCGTCACGAACTCAAACACGGTTCCGGCTGTGCACCTAGCTAACCGCCCCACCGAAATGCCAGCATCCCCTTTCAGAGCGAAGTGACCGAGTGCGGGGCGGTACACTTGCAGCAGATAATTTTATTAAAATGTCATTAAATTTTCAGCAAGAAATAAGCTATGTGGCACACCATTGAAGTCTGGGTCTGGATCTCTATCTTATCATGCCCTCAAATTGGGAAGGATAAATATCGTAACAGATTCCCTTTAACTACCCAGAAGTGTATGATGAGATGTGCCAATTGATGGACCAGCTTTCCATTCATTTATTGCTTGAAAATCATGTGACCTGCAATCACTTATTGTAGATCTGAAGCAAAAAAATGCTAGATATCAACAATATGGTTGTGTGCATGAAGAGGATCCTAAGTAAAAGTTTAAAAAAAAAACAAAACCTCTTGTGGATGCTAAATAGTATTACATAGTTACATAGTTACTTAGGTTGAAAAAAGACCTAGGTCCATCTAGTTCAACCTTCTTCCACCAGTTCTACATTTAGTATAATACATCATTTAATTGAAAACTCCTATGCTGCACACAATGTAAAAATTCATATTAGAAGAAGCAAAGACAGATGCTATTTCTAAAATATTTTTTGAAAATTTTAGAAAATTTCTTTCGGAATGTTACTGAAATATTAGTAAGAAATAACGTGCCTCTGCTCGGTATATACTGTACATGTATTTGCTGGAATTGTCCTTTTGACTTACAGGAATGGGACATGATGACCCATAGCAAATGCTGCATCATCGAAATGTAGTTTGGCTGTTTGACAAGTAAAGTCTTTTACCTTTGTGAAATTATAAAATTGTCTGCAGCTGCTGTCAGCATTGGAGATTAACCGTTTCCTGCTTTCTATCAGAGGTTGTATGTCTTCAAGTGAGGCTGAAATTGCAAAATTTCATCTGTACATATTCTGTTAACAATATGTAAAATCAAGTTGCCACACAATAAAGACTCCATATGATAAAATTGGCTATTGTTGCCTGGGAGAGGTGATGTTTAGAGAAAAAGAAAAGTAACTAGGGCTTTACATGGCTCTTTGGTACAAGCAATGCAAGTGGGAAGTTTAAGTACTGTAATTAAATAAGCTCTCTGTCACGCTGTACTCTAAGATGTACTATAGCAGTACAGCACAGTAATGTGGGACAGAGAGGATTCCTGAAACTATCTGAGAAGGTAGTTAGCAGGTAAACCACTAGAGGGCGGCAGAGTGGGGAAAACGTATGAGCAGAGTATTCCCTAGCGCCTAGCAGACGTAATACTAGTCAAGCCCATCAGATGGCAGTAGAATCATCAGAACGCCGTATCACAAGATGAGGTCTTGTAAATACACAGGGGCAAAGTCTAAACGTAGTCAGATGGAAGCAAACAGTCAGTAGCCTGGAAATTAGAACTCAGAAGCGGGGGAGAATGGGAAGAGGACAAGAATGAAATCAAGGTATGCAGACGAGGAACGAATAGGGAGACAGATGAGCAGGGAGTTGAAGGGAGACAGCGGGAGAGACACTAACAGGATGGGAAAAGAGAACAGAGGAGGTCAACAGGTCAGGGGAACACGGAGGTCAGGAGGGGGCAGGGAAGACAACAAGTCACTCCCGAGCAGAACACAGCAGAGCCAGAAATATCACTGTCGTAGTTCCAGAGAAACATTGCCCTAATTTTGTAGCCTGACCTCCAGAACGAGGTAGGAACGATTAACCCCTAATGTGACCTGTATCATATGTGAAACTAAAAAAAGGCTCAGCTGCAGCTGAGCCAGGAGTAAATCATGACACACTCTCTAACTCCTGTCATACTATTATGTGCCACTAATTACATCCATACTCTTATTATAATAATATAAACCTTTTATCATGCAGATAGCATCACTTGGTGTCTGCCAGCAGCAGCTCTCATGTTTACATCCCTCCCTTCCTCTATTTACTGTATGTGCTAATACTACAAGGTTCATCATGCATTGCTGCAGCCTATGAAACAGCATTTAGCTCACTCTCTCCCTTCTCCATCCTGTGCTGCTGAAGATATTGGGAGAGATCAAGTGTCAGAGCAGTCCAGGGTAGGTACCAGCCCATCTGGCAATTGCCAAATAGCCAGTACAGCCCTGCCACTGTGTTATGCAAATTTCAGCACTTTTCAGCTGTCCATATCAGTGATTGCCTTATTTAAACCCTTTTTTGTTAAAATGCAGATCACAGCATTTCACAAGGTGTTGGCCCTGTCTGTTACTACTGAGTGATGCTGTCAGCTCAGCTTCTGTGAGACTAATTCTGATTCACTCTAAAATGTCTACACCGACCAACAGAAGCCCAGTGATAACTTCCTTTCATTTTGTCTGTTTTCTGTGGTGGAAAAGGATGTATCAGACAAGAAGAAGAATCTGCATAACAAACTAGTACTATGTGATCCCTTCTGAGATGCGCTCATAGAAGCTATACATTCAATACAAGTATATTACAAAAAGTATTGTTTAGAAGAACTATCATATATAGCAAGGGGGTGAAAAAGTAGTGGGAAAACCCCTTTAAGTGTAGAGTGGCATGGATCCAAGCAGACAGGCAAGGGACAGCTAGATATTTACTAGTTGGTACATTGCTACAATTAGGATCAGTTGGTGGCATTGGAACACAAACTTACAAAAAGACTTGTCTAATTACCGTAGCTAAAGTAGGTAGGAATAATTGAATGACCAGAAACTTAATCTGGAAGTCAATGAGGGAGATGCAATTTAGTTTATTATATGTTTGTTTATTCAATGCAGTTAAGTAAGAAAATGTCATTTGGGGAAGGAGGCATTTAAAGAAATATGTATCAACTTGACCTTGGCATCTGTTAGAAAAAAAACCATGAAATGAATTTCTAAATTCTGCATAGGAAAGTTTAGTTCATCTTAGGTTAGTAGTTAGTAAATTTCTTTTGTTACAGGAATTACTAAACACGGACACGTTTCAGTGACTTTTTGTTCTGAAATGAATCACTTTTACGTTCAGTAAGAAATTTAAATGCAAATACGCCAAAAATACCCTGTGTTTCAGCAATGAAAAATGTATCTGCAAAGCAAAAAGTTCCTGACATGTCAATGAAAGAGTTTACCAGGTAAGTGGTATTTGGTGTTCTTTAGAAAATGTAATGTGAATATTAACAATGTATTTTATCACAAATCAATGTGTGTATATAATGACCTGAGAGAGAAAGCAACAGAGTTCTGTTATTACAGAATTCATAAATGCCAAACTATTTATTTGCACTCAAAAAAATAATATCATAGCAAATATGATTGTTCAGCCCTTACGTTTGTTTTGTAGCAGCTAAGATACAAAGAGAGTATAGTGTAGTGCCATGTCGCAATATAAATACTTATTTGGCGCCTGATAAATCTGTGTTTAATAAACTGTATTGGAAACATGGATGGTGGACCTATTTGTTGGTAGAGCACTAATTTAGCTTGTACAATGAAATAATTTTAGTAGGAGCACTCCAACACTCCGAAGTAGAGTCTGTGCTTTAGATAACCCTGTATTTAGAGGGTCTTTGGTAGAGGAGATGAGACTGTTCATTAAGTGAAATGAAATACCTCAGGAGTCAATCAATCTCTTGTTGTATTTGAGTTAATGCTAAGAAAGCTTTTGTTCTTCACCATTTACATATAGGGACTCTATAGCTTATTCTTCTAAAAAGCATGTGGTGAGGCATGTGCTGCCAACTGGTCTGGATGTCATTCACAATTTTAAGTACTTGTTAGATTTCATGTATGAGGAGCGATCCAAAAGTAATGATAATCAATAATAAACACAATGAATATATTAAAAAAAATATATATTATTCTACATAGTCTCCTAACAAGTCTATATATTTAGTCCATCTGTTTTCTAAACTTAGAATTCCCTTTGAAAAAAATTCTTGATCTCGACCCTCAAAAAAATCCCCAACAACGGTTATCACGTCGCTATTGTCGTCAAATTTCTTGCCACGGAGGTGTTCCTTGAGGCGAGGAAAGAGAAAGAAATCACTGAGGGCTAGATCTGGCGAATAGGGAGGGTGTTCCACCAGTTCAAAGCCCGCTTCTTGAATGGTTGCCTTGGCAACTGTAGCTTTGTGAGCCGGCGCGTTATCTTGGTGAAACAGCACTGCAGCCCGCAGTTTGCCGCACCTTTTCTCCTTGATAACCTCCCGCAATCTTCTTATTTGTTCTGCGTAGTAGGAGCCCGTAATAGTGGCTCCCTTCTCCAAATAGTCCACCATAATGATTCCTTCAGCGTCCCAAAAAATGGACGCCATAACCTTCCCTGCTGAGCTTGACACTTTGAATTTCTTTGGCGTCGGTTTGTCGGCTCGTTTTCATGTCATCGATTGTTGTTTAGTTTCAGGATCAAAGTGGTGGATCCAGGTCTCGTCCATGGTCAAAAAACGTGACAAAAAATTCTCCTTGTCTGCTTGGAACTTTTCGAGATTTGCTATTGAAATGTCAACTCGTTTCTTCTTTTGCTCGTCGGTTAACATCTTTGGCACCCAACGCGCGGAGACCTTTCTCATATGCAATTCTTTTGCAATGATTCTTTGAATACTGCCATATGAGATCCCTGTGACCTCAGCTACATGCCTGATAGTCACTCTTCGATCTGCCAATACAAGTTCTTCAACTTTTTTCACGTTTTCTTCATTGAGGGACGTGGATGGGCGTCCTTCATGATGTTCATCTTCCGTCGATGTTCTTCCCAGCTTAAATTCCTGGGCCCAGCGTGCAACTGTGGAATAGGGAGAAGAGTCCCCCAATGTTTCCACCAAGTCGCTGTGTATGTCTTTGGTAGTCATTTTTTTCAAGTAGAGGTATTTGATGACAGCTGAGCTCATTTTTTTCCATTTTGATGTTCACTCCTCAGCAGTTCTTATTCAAATGAATGTAGCTCCCGGGAATCGTGGCCTATTTAAGTGATTTTTTTTTTTCTTGGGCTAGTGGGTACCTAAGAGAGAAGAAAACATTTTATTTTAATTTCTGTGTGCAATAGAAATAACCGATTATCATTACTTTTGGATCACCCCTCGTATATGTATTTGTATGCAAAAGAATGAAAATCTTTGTATGTAAACACATAGGTACTTGGTTATTAGTGATAGGCAATTAGTAACTACGGTATTTGTGTTTGGATTATTCGTAAAGATTCCCAAAGTACTATTCCGGTTTTCGTCACAACTAACGAACCTAATGCAAGTCCATGTGGGACCTGAGCATTTATCTGGGAAATCTTCATGAAAAATGCTTCCCATTGACTTGAATTAGGTTCGTTATTCGTAACGAATACCGGAATAGTATTTTGGTATTTGTTACGAATAATCCGAACCCGAATAGTTACTATTCGCTTTTTACTATTGGTTATGTATTTGTATGCACATTTCTATTTTTTATAATTACATGTTTGTGTGTGTATGTTCAAATTTACTAATTCCTTATATGATGCACAAACCACAAAACAAGATAATTTTTTGTAACAAAGTGTAGCTCCATGCCTAACTTACCATGTTTAATTATTTTTACTGTGGTAAATATCTAGTTACAGCTTTATGCACCATGGTGTAGTTAGTTACTGCATAGTCATGATACTATATGTGATGCTACCTCTGATTTTCTCCCTTGCCTGCCATTTTTAAGCACTGACAGAGAGAAACCTATCGCAAGCAGCAGACAGGGAAGATAGGCTAAAGCTGAATTTATATGATGCTCTAGAATTTTTAATATAGGAACACTGATATATCACTACTGCCATTATAAAGGCAATGCAAATGCAAAGCCTGAGGCATCCTAAAAATTATAATCTGCATTAGGTAAAGCATATCAGAAGCAAAAAAATAAATCAACAAGACAGACAAATGGAATCAACTAAATCGCTTATACACAAGAGCCTTAACTTTTTTTTTAAGTAAAAGTTTAGTATTAAAAAATTTTTGGTTTTCTTTTTCACACATTCGTATTCTCTCCTATGAGACCTATGTGTATACAATACATAAAGTGCACCTCTGTTAGATGACCCTATACCACAACTATAAAGGCTTATTGCTTGACTATTGTTTATGGGAAAAATAGTTAATGTGTTGGCCAATTGACAATGATCCTGTGCGGACATTTTCTTAAATAATCCTTCAGTAAATCTCCCTTACCTTTAGCAGCGTGCAAATTAAATTTAGCATGGTAGCTGTCACTTCAACAGCTGGCATAAGTTTTATGTATAGCAATTTCATGACTGTAAAATCACGAACATAACAAGCTCATTAGTTTTATTAAATTTATGATGCACTTGAAGAAAAGAACAAAATCTATGCAAACCAGAGCAGAATTACCAGACTTAATATGTCTGTATATTAAATTTATTAAAGTGGCACTGGATACAATAGATATTGAGTCATCTTTTATATTAAATTAGTATTTCAACAATTACTCTGGATGACTTAGGCTATATCTTCCCCTTCTGTACAACATAGCCATGAAGCAGTGTGGTTTCTTTTTTTTATATGGGCACTTATTCCTTTTTGTAACTATCTACCATTACAATACCTATTGTTGTTATGTAAATATAGTTTAGAATGAAGGTCATGATTCTATAATCGAGTTTATATTTCTATTACTTAAGATTCTCAATGGCTTAAGCAAAGCAACCTTGTGTCATAGAATTCCTCATAGCTATATTAAACAAATACAGATAAAGTGCTCAATTTTCAAGCTTTCACTTATGCAATATACATGTAACATGGGTGTAGCCTCTTGAATGGTTCCCTGTCTACTCCATTACCACCAGGCTTCACTCATTGAACCAACCACTTTCCAATCCAGGACTAAACATGTGTTGAAAGAATCTCTTCTAAACCCTAATCAAGCCAGTTCCAATCTCAAGCCCATCGCCAATCCACAGTGCCAATCCTCCCATCTTGTAATTAACCACCTCTCCTAATTACGTACTGGTTTTTAGCAATCTTCCCAGTTGGAGCAGGCCTGAGGCTTAAGTTGCTCCCAGGTAGCCTGCAGCTCCAATATGCACCACAATCATATCATTATCCACACTTTCTCTTATTGCTGCCAATCTACTCTTTTACCTACTGCTGACTATTTTTCCCAGCAGTTTGTGACAGTATGGTGGTGCAGTGCAGTGGCATCATCACTATCATCCCCCTGGCAACCCAAGCTATGATTGTGCGTGGTCCACTATCTGATAAATCAAAACTGATTTAGACAGCAGTTTAGCAAAAAAATAAAATGGCCATAAATTTTCCTAACTAAAGCACGGACTACCTATTAAAATGAACAAACGAGAGACTTTTTAGATTCAGTTTACAAATTATATTCCCCATTTATACAGTTGAAACTATAAGCAGTGTGTTTCAGGTGTGCATTAAAATACATCCACAGGTGTGTCTCTAACTAGCTCAGATGTTGCCAATAAACCTATCAGAAGCTTCCAAAAACATGACATCATCATATGGGCTATGCCATATTTTTTAAAGGCATAGTACTCTTAACCCTGCTGTTCTGTTCGCATTTGCTATACACTTGTACTGTTCCCGGGTCAATATGACCCGACCTATTAATTCTTGATTTTTAGCTACTATAATTGTTTTATTTGAATACTTTTTTCATTGAAATACTGTATGTGAACATGGTTGATCATAAACAAATAAAAAAATTAAATTCAAACTTAATTATTTATTTTTTTTTCATAAAAAGGTTACACAGGCTTTTTGCAATTATCTTCGATTGTTGACATTCTGCACACAAATAATAAAGAAGCTTTACATTACTATTACTAAAACATGAAATTTAACTTTTTGAAAACAAATTTTATAAATCAACAAATGAAAAATCATAAAAACTTCAACCTTTTTAGAAAGAAAAAAGAATAAACTGAACATGTTCATGCGTTTTTACACTGAACACAATAATAAGACACATGTCCTTTGCACAGATATTTTGAACATCCAGCACATGTCAGATTAGTCTTATTGTCACAGGAAGGTGGACAGAAGCTACATCTCTTCCTTCTTTTGCTGGTCGCTGTGCTGGTGGAGGCCGTGGATGTGGAGTCTCTTTCTTGAGCATGCTGGACACTTTTTACAATGGCTGTTGCTCCATCACTTCTGGGGGTCACTTTTCTGCTCTCAATATATGGCCTCACCAGGGATTTTCCCAATTCCTCAAGAAATAATCTTCTTTTATGCAGCTTATTCCGGTTCCAATCAGGGTCGATTTCTCTCCATAAGACAAATGCATTGTATGCAGAAACGTCCAGTATGTTATAAAATAAAATCATTGGCCACCGATTGGTTTTGCGTTTGCATGTATATGTTGATATTGCTTGGTCTAAAGTATCAACTGCTCCCTTTGTGGTATTATAATCCAAAATAATGTCAGGCTTTCTGTCTTCTCTATCACTTACGGCATTGTCATGGTGCATTGTGCTCATTAGAATTACCTGTTTGGTTTTTTTGGAACATAATGAACAACAGTTGTTTTTTCAGAAATATAAAAAGTAGAACTGTACACCTCTCTCTTGCTAAGGATACCTTGCGGTAGTTCAGGTTTGTTTTTTCTCATAGTACCCAGCATGGTAAGATGTTTTTTCTTCAACATCTGGCCTAGTTGATAGGATGTAAAAAAGTTGTCACATGTGACATTTTGTCCTTTTAGTCCATGAGTCAAATCTAGAACAACACGCATACCCTGATTTTTTTCAGGTCTTTCATCAGGGGTTTTTCCTGTATACACCATTTTGAGATGAAGTACACATAAAAAAACATAACTTTTGCAGTCAGAAATAATCAGAGACGTGTAGAACAGTATAAAATGCTATCGGGTCATATTGACCCGAACAGTACAAGTGTAACAATCAGCGTGTAGCAAAAAGTAAACAAAAAAAAAAAACAAAAGCAAAAAAAAAATGTAGAGCTCCACAAATGAGGAGAAGTCAAGGAACCAGTAGGTTCAAATCCTCATTAAAAAAAATCTGCAGGGTCTCAAAAATCATTTCGGGTCATATTGACCCGAACAGTACAGCAGGGTTAAGGGGGCTTTATACGCAGCGATATCGCTAGCAATATTGCTAGCGAGCTTACCCGCCGCATCGGTTGTGCGTCACGGGCAAATCGCTGCCCGTGGCGCACAATATCGTTAGGAGACGTCACACGGACTTACCTGCCTAGCGACGTCACTGTGGCCGGTGAACCGCCTCCTTTCTAAGGGGGCGGTTCGTGCGGCGTCACTTAGCGGCCGTCCAATAGAAATGGAGGGGCGGAGATGAGCGGCCGTAACATCCCGCCCACCTCCTTCCTTCCTCATTGCCGGTGGCCACAGGTAAGCTGTAGTTCGTCATTCCCGAGGTGTCACACATAGCGATGTGTGCTGCCTCGGGAACGGCGAACAACCTGCGTCCTCAACAATCAACAATTTTTTGAAAAACAATGACGTGTCAACGATGGACGATTTAGTGAGTATTTTACATCGTTAATGGTCGCTCGTTGGTGTCACACGCAACGACGTTGCTAACGATGCTGGATGTGCATCACGGAATCCGTGACCCCGACGATATATTGTTAGATATGTCGTTGTGTGTAACGGGGCCTTTAGTGTATGTAAACTTTTGACTTTGCAGAAAGTAATAAAAATGCCTTAAAACATTCTCTCACTCTTTATTCTGGCATTTCTAAAATATAAATAATTTTAGTTCCTAATTTACCTAAAATGGGAAATGTTTATTCTGATTTCATGTCCAATAGTGAAGAAAACATGCAGATGTGTCTTTTTAGATAATGTATGTAAACTTCTGGTTTCAACTGTATATCCCCATTACTGATGTGGCAAAGTTTACCTTTAATGGCTTGGGCAATTAACCTTGAAGGGTTTGTCCACTACTAGGACAACTCCATCTGATTCCACATGTTTCCCCCAGGTAAAACAATAAAGCCTATACTGATCTCTCTTACTGGAGCAATTCTAGCAGTGGAGCCGGAGCTCACATGGGGTTATGACGTCGCATGAGCCCCATGTCCAATCAGCACCGGCTTCTGTCTCCCTGTCTTCAGTCCAAATGAGCAATCAACGAGAAGTGCGAGGCAGCCACAGAACTTATTTCCTGTTGATGGCTCGTTTGGTTCGAATGCAGGGAGACAGAAGCCGGTGCTGATTGGATGCAGTGCTTGCGTGACCTCACAACCCTACGTTAGTCCCATCACAACATGAGCTGTGGCACCGCTGGGAATGGCGCCGATTCAGGAGGTGAGTGTAGGTTTTATTATGTTACCTGGGAGAAACATGTGGAATCAGAAGGGGTTGTCCTAATAGAGAACAGCTCATTTAATCCTTGTGTGAGAGGTAATGTTCTCTGACAAGTTATGAAGATGGTACGTTACTTGTAAAGTTAAACTTTGCTTCATGTCTATATGTAATGCCACATTCTGAGCTTGTTTTTTTTCCTAATCTGTGTGGTTACCACCATGTTGGGTTTTTTTTTTACATATAACTCCCGTTATTATAGCCCAGGTGTTAGTGTAGAGCAGACATAGATTGTTGTAACCTGGGAAATATCAAGGGCATTGCTGGGATTGATGCTTACTTAGCGCTTACTGGAATAAAGCCATTTCCACAGTTGATAATAATGAATTATGAAATAGATTATAATACCACTATTAATGAATTACATTATGTGACCCATTGACCAGCTTTATTGCTGCTTGATAAGTAAATTTTAAGGATGATACTTAAAAATCACATTAAAAATTCAAGAACCTTTGAAGGAGAAATATTTTGGCAAAGCATTACAGCAAGTGAATGCCAATTTTTTGTACATGGAAATGCTATACTGCAAATAATGTACTGTATATAGCTTTCTATAATTCTTTTTAACCTCTTGTCACCATGGATACAGGCAGTGTTCTGCACCAAGAGGTAAAGAGGTCAACATAATCTGGGCATATGGATATGAAATCTGAATAATCCAGATACCAAAGCTTTAGATGTAAGAGCACACTTCTGAAGAAAGCTTGGTGAATGCTTGTAAATCATTAAGGCCGTTACTACGAGGTAGGGCAGGCGTCCACCGGGGAGAACCGGCAAATGTCTGATGGACACAACCAATATCAGCCAATCAATTCACAAGAGGAAGTTCATTTCTTGAGATACTGGATAAAAATATGTTGAAAGTATTACAAAGAAAATGCCTTTCCACCCTTCGCAATAATGTTACGTTGTGTTTCAATTCCCTCTTTCCTTTATATAGTATTCAGTACAATTTGATATTATTATTAACACTGAATACAACTGTAAAACATGCATCTACTCTGGTACATTGTTAAAAAACTCGCATTAATGCAGCCACCCTCTAGAGGCTAAATGTACCGCTGCAGCGACCCCTGTACAACAAAGGTGTATAACATCTGCTTCATTTAATACTCAAAAATCATATTTATAAATCCCCAACATTGAAATTTTAACACCTAGAAAGAAAAGTTGTAAAATTATGGAAATCAGAGGGTTGTTAATTACATGTTAATGGTATGTATGTGACTAAAACATGAAAGCAAAATTTAAAAAAAAATCTCTAATCATTAAGGATTGAGAAGGAGAGCTACATTCAGAAATGCACACATATACTTTGGTATCCTATCAATGATATTATTAATGGTTATATGAGCAGTGTGCTGCCACGCTGAATGCTGTTGAGTTGGCAAATCATCAAGAACTGCTGCTGACAGCCCCCTTTGCAATTGCCGATCAAGTACATCAAGTAACTACAAGTCGTGAGATGTTGCAGGCCATAATAGCATGTTTAAGCCATGCAGGCTGCTCACAGCAGCATGTGGCTTGATGTTATGTTGAAAAATGGCTCCAAGGACATGTTGGAGAAATGGCAGTACCACTGGTCCCACAACCAAATCATTGTAACGTATAGCTGTTAGTGTACCTGGAATAAAAACAAGAGGGGTAGGTCTACTGTCTTTTATTCCACCCCACACCATAATCCTGGGAATAGGACCTTTGTAATATTCCTTTGTGAAGGCTTTTTCCTGGTTTTTCCCATTTGGGCTCCAGTCCAAACTCCAGTTATCATTGCATCCAAGACAAAAACATGACTCCCCACTGAAGTGGACAAAGATCCTTTCCAGCCTTCACTTCCGCAGCATGATTGTCCTTGAGATCAGTAACATGATGGAAATGGGTCACCTGTAGCTGGATATCTGACTTGTGCCTAAATATTTTGCAAGTGTCTGCTGATTAATGATGAGTGCGCATGCTTAACACTGCTCAATACTTAATCGAGCATTGGTGTGCTCGGGCACCCTCATTACTCGGCCCAGTGTTGCAGGTGCTTCAATGCCATGCTCGAATCCCCACTCCCACATGTTTTTCAGCTGTTAATACAGTCAATAAACATGCAAAGACTGTCTGCCATACAAGGTAATGCTATAGCCATGTTGGTTATTGGCATTACTATGATTGGCAGGCCGCATTTCATCAACAGGTCTTATATGAGACCCGGGGACGCGATGCTCAGCACACTGTCTGCTGGAAACAGTTCAGAGAGAGTTGGTCTAGGAGGGAGTGCTTAAATTAGAGCTGAGTTTGTACACTTGCACCCTTTAGTGCCTTTCATGTGGCACTAAAGAGTGCTTTTAGCCTTGTTTAACCTAATAAATAAATAATTTTTTTAAAAAATGGCATGGGTCGTTCTATTTTTGAAAGCCAGCCAAGGTAAAACAGGCTGTTATCAGGCTATTACCAGGCTGGGAAAGCCTGTGGTTAATTAGCCCTTCACAGCCTAAAAATATCAGTTCGCAACTGCCCCAAAATTAGCATACAGTTAGGTCCAGAACTATTTGGACAGTGACACAATTTTTGCAAGTTGGGCTCTGCATACCACCACATTGGATTTGAAATGAAACCTCTACAACAGAATTCAAGTGCAGATTGTAACGTTTAATTTGAAGGTTTGAACAAAAATATCTGATAGAAATTGTAGGAATTGTACACATTTCTTTACAAACACTCCACATTTTAGGAGGTCAAAAGTAATTGGACAAATAAACCAAACCCAAACAAAATATTTTTATTTTCAATATTTTGTTGCGAATCCTTTGGAGGCAATCACTGCCTTAAGTCTGGAACCCATGGACATCACCAAACACTGGGTTTCCTCCTTCTTAATGCTTTGCCAGGCCTTTACAGCCGCAGCCTTCAGGTCTTGCTTGTTTGTGGGTCTTTCCGTCTTAAGTCTGGATTTGAGCAAGTGAAATGCATGCTCAATTGGGTTAAGATCTGGTGATTGACTTGGCCATTGCAGAATGTTCCACTTTTTTGCACTCATGAACTCCTAGGTAGCTTTGGTTGTATGCTTGGGGTCATTGTCCATCTGTACTATGAAGCGCCGTCCGATCAACTTTGCGGCATTTGGCTGAATCTGGGCTGAAAGTATATCCCTGTACACTTCAGAATTCATCCGGCTACTCTTGTCTGCTGTTATGTCATCAATAAACACAAGTGACCCAGTGCCATTGAAAGCCATGCATGCCCATGCCATCACGTTGCCTCCACCATGTTTTACAGAGGATGTGGTGTGCCTTGGATCATGTGCCGTTCCCTTTCTTCTCCAAACTTTTTTCTTCCCATCATTCTGGTACAGGTTGATCTTTGTCTCATCTGTCCATAGAATACTTTTCCAGAACTGAGCTGGCTTCATGAGGTGTTTTTCAGCAAATTTAACTCTGGCCTGTCTATTTTTGGAATTGATGAATGGTTTGCATCTAGATGTGAACCCTTTGTATTTACTTTCATGGAGTCTTCTCTTTACTGTTGACTTAGAGACAGATACACCTACTTCACTGAGAGTGTTCTGGACTTCAGTTGATGTTGTGAACGGGTTCTTCTTCACCAAAGAAAGTATGCGGCGATCATCCACCACTGTTGTCATCCGTGGACGCCCAGGCCTTTTTGAGTTCCCAAGCTCACCAGTCAATTCCTTTTTCTCAGAATGTACCCGACTGTTGATTTTGCTACTCCAAGCATGACTGCTATCTCTCTGATGGATTTTTTTTTTTTTTTCAGCCTCAGGATGTTCTGCTTCACCTCAATTGAGAGTTCCTTAGACCGCATGTTGTCTGGTCACAGCAACAGCTTCCAAATGCAAAACCACACACCTGTAATCAACCCCAGACCTTTTAACTACTTCAATGATTACAGGTTAATGAGGGAGATGCCTTCAGAGTTAATTGCAGCCCTTAGAGTCCCTTGTCCAATTACTTTTGGTCCCTTGAAAAAGAGGAGGCTATGCATTACAGAGCTATGATTCCTAAACCCTTTCTCCGATTTGGATGTGAAAACTCTCATATTGCAGCTGGGAGTGTGCACTTTCAGCCCATATTATATATATAATTGTATTTCTGAACATGTTTTTCTAAACAGCTAAAATAACAAAACTTGTGTCACTGTCCAAATATTTCTGGCCCTGACTGTATCACATTAGATGTGCTAATTCTGATGCTTTGCCCGACTCTACCCTGGTACAGTGGCAGTCGGGATAATGGTACTTGGGATTGATGTCCACTGTGTAATGTCAGCTGGCATCAAGCCCTGGTGTTACTAATGGAGAGGTGTCTACAAGGCACCCTCATTACTAACCCAGTAATCAAAAAGCAACACACACAGCAGAAAAATAGTTTATTTTAATAAAAACTCCCCACATTATTGCTCGTTCACCAGTTTATCAAAAATATTCCCACAAAGCTGCTTTGTAATCTACAATTCCCAAATGCAGCTCTGCGGACTGAGAATAGCAGTACAGTACAGCTATTCACAGACGCTCAGGAGTGATGACAACTCACATTAGAACAGTCGGGTCTCACTGACCGCAGTGCTGAGACGGTGGCTCTGATGAGAGTTGTTGTCAGTACCCGGCACCTCTGAATAGCTGTACTTTACTGCTGTTTACAGTAATTGGAGCTGCATTCGGAGACTGTGGACTACAGAGGAACTTCGTGGGAACATTTTTGATAATAAATTGGTGAACGAGGGATAGTGTGGGGGAGTGTTTATTCAAATAAATAATTTTATATTGTGTGTCTGTTTGACACCTCTCCATTACTAAACCCTAAGCATGCTGTCAGCTGACGTTATAAAACTGACATCAATCACCCAAAATATTACCCATTACCCCAAATTTGTTTTCTTCTGTTTCTGTGAGGTTTTTTTTAGATTGCTGGGTATGCAATGGTGATATATGATAGACATCTTTCCATTACTATAGCGTAGGCTTGATGCAAGGGGACACAGCTGACAACAACCCCCCAAAATGTTACCCTGATTACCACTGTAACAGAGCAATCGGAAACAGTTGGTCTTGTTCATGCGCCAATTTTGGAGTGGCAACAGGCAGATATTTATCAGGCTGGGAGAGGCCAAGTAACTATGGGCCCGATAATATCAGCCCCCAGCTGACTATTTTACCTTGACTAGTTATCAAAAATAGAGCAGACCCAACATCATTTTTTGAAAATATTTATTTATTTATTTATTTAGTTCCAGCCCTGTTGTTAGGAAATTCCATAAAAATGCTTAAGTTTCCCATTGACTTCCATTATACTTGTTACTCGGGTCGAGCCCATCTGAGTGTCCCACATGCTCGATTTGAGTAACCAGCACTCGAGCATTTTAGTACTCACTCACTACATCTGATGCTTTATGTAGACACTGTTTAATGCCTATAGCTTGATATGTGACTTTAATTTCACTTGCGGTACTTAATGGATCAATCGAGCAAGCTGTGGTACTGCCAGTGCGCTGTTTTCTAGGCCACATGTTGCTCATGGTACTGTAGACAGCCGGCATGGCCTAAATGTGCTACCATGGTCTGCACAAGTTCTTATCTCCAATTGAGCATATCTGGATCGTCATTAGTCAGCAATTGCAAAGGAAGTTAATGTGGCAGAACATTCCTCAGACACCATTATCCTAATTTATAGAATGTGTCTAAGTGCTGGAATTTCTGTGCATGACACATACTTGACAGTTGACACACTTAATAAATTGATAAACTATTATGTTTTGAAAATATTTTTTTTTTCTTAATTTGCACATCAATATGTTTAATGTACCTGCGATTTACATAGTTTTACCTACTTTTGTTTTCTAGTGTTGCAACTTAATTATTGGTGAGTGGGAGAGTATATATATATATATATATATATATATATATATATATATATATATATATATATATATAAATACTAGAAGGTGGCCCGATTCTATGCATCGGGTATTCTAGAATTTACGTATTGTGTAGTTCATGTATGATTTTTGTTATATATATAGATGTTGTTGTGTGTACTTACCAAGTGATTGCGTAGGGCGCTGTACATGTTCTGGGTGTTGTCTGGGTGTGGCGGGGGGTGAGAGCGGTGTTGTATGTGTGTTGCGTGTGTTGCGTTGTTTGTGGAGCGCTGTGTGTCTGTAGCGTTGTGTGTGTGTGTGTGTTGCGCGGTTTGTGTGTGTGGTGTGTTTTGGGGGGAGGTATGTTTTGTGCAATATGTGTGTTGTGCGGTATGTCCGTATATTTATGTATGCCGCGGTGTTTGTGTGTTGGGTGTTGTGTGTGTGCAGCGTTGTCTGTGTGTGTGGGTGTCTGTGTAGGGCGGTGTTTGTGGTTTCCAGTGTGTGTGTTTGTTGTGCAGTGCGCGTGTGTGTGTGTGTGTGTGTGTTGGGGGGAGGTGTGCAGCTCCCATCGTGCTCCATCCCCCATGCTGCGCACCCCCCATCGTGCTCCATCCCCCATGCTGCGCACTCCCCATCGTGCTCCATCCGCCATGCTGCGCACTCCCAAACGTGCTCCATCCGCCATGCTGCGCACTCCCAAACGTGGTCCATCCGCCATGCTGCACACTCCCAAACGTGCTCCATCCGCCATACTGCGCACTCCCCATCGTGCTGCATCCCCCATGCTGCGCACTCCCAAACGTGCTCCATCCGCCATGCTGCGCACTCCCAAACGTGCTCCATCCGCCATGCTGTGCACTCCCCATCGTGCTCCATCCGCCATGCTGCGCACTCCCAAACGTGCTCCATCCGCCATGCTGCGCACTCCCAAACGTGCTCCATCCACCATGCTGCGCAACCCCCATCGTGCTCCATCCGCCATGCTGTGCACTCCCAAACGTGCTCCATCTGCCATGCTGCGCACTCCCAAACGTGCTCCATCCGCCATGCTGCGCACTCCCAAACGTGCTCCATCCGCCATGCTGCGCACTCCCAAACGTGCTCCATCCGCCATGCTGCGCACTCCCAAACGTGCTCCATCCGCCATGCTGCGCACTCCCAAACGTGCTCCATCCGCCATGCTGCGCACTCCCAAACGTGCTCCATCCGCCATGCTGCGTACTCCCCAACGTGCTCCATCCGCCATACTGCGCACTCCCAAACGTGCTCCATCCGCCATACTGCGCACTCCCAATCGTGCACCATCCGCCATGTTGCGCACTCCCAAACGTGCTCCAACCGCCATGCTGCGCACTCCCAAACGTGCTCCATCCGCTATGCTGCGCACTCCCAAACGTGCTCCATCCGCCATGCTGCGCACTCCCAAGCGTGGTCCATCCGCCATGCTGCGCACTCCCAAACGTGGTCCATCCGCCATGCTGCGCACTCCCAAACGTGGTCCATCCGCCATGCTGCGCACTCCCAAACATGCTCCATCCGCCATGCTGCGCACTCCCAAACGTGCTCCATCCGCCATGCTGCTCAATCCCAAACGTGCTCCATCCGCCATGCTGCGCACTCCCAAACGTGGTACATCCGCCATGCTGCGCACTCCCAAATGTGGTCCATCCGCCATGCTGCGCACTCCCAAACGTAGTCCATCCGCCATGCTGCGCACTCCCAAACGTGCTCTATCCGCCATGCTGCGCACTCCCAAACGTGCTCCATCCGCCATGATGCGCACTCCCAAACGTGGTCCATCCGCCATGCTGCGCACTCCCAAACGTGCTCCATCCCCCATGCTGCGCACTCCCAAACGTGGTCCATCCGCCATGCTGAGCACTCCCAAACGTGCTCCATCCCCCATGCTGCGCACCCCCCATTGTGCTCCATCTCCCATGCTGCACCAGCATCAGCCTCTCTGCCCGCAGCATCAGCCTCTCTGCCCGCAGCATCAGCCTCTCTCCTCCCAGCATCAGCCTCTCTCCTCCCAGCATCAGCCTCTCTCCTCCCAGCATCAGCCTTTTCTGTCCCTAGCATCAGCCTCTCTCCTCCCAGCCTACCCCAGCCTCAGCCTCCCCCAGCATCAGCCTCTCTTCTCTCAGCCTCCCCCTCCCAGCCTTCCCCAGGATCAGCCTCTCTCCTCCCAGCATCAGCCTCTCTCCTCCCAGCATCAGCCTCTCTCCTCCCAGCATCAGCCACTCTCCTCCCAGCATCAGCCTTTTCTGTCCCCAGCATCAGCCTCTCTCCTCCCAGCATCAGCCTCTCTCCTCCCAGCATCAGCCTCTCTCCTCCCAGCATCAGCCTCTCTCCTCCCAGCATCAGCCTTTTCTGTCCCCAGCATCAGCCTCTCTCCTCCCAGCCTACCCCAGCCTCAGCCTCCCCCAGCATCAGCCTCTCTTCTCTCAGCCTCCCCCTCCCAGCCTTCCCCACGATCAGCCTCTCTCCTCCCAGCCTCCTCCAGCACGCCGTGCTCCTCTGTCGACACAGATACGATCGCATACACACACACACACACACCCGATTGCATACACTCACACACACCCGATCGCATACACTCACACACACCCGATCGCATACACTCACACACACCCAATCGCATACACTCACACACACCCGATCGCATACACTCACACACACCCGATCGCATACACTCACGCACACACACACTGACGATATCGCACATACGCGCTCACACTCACAACATCCGGAGATACCACATGCTTCTGGCCATGTGATCCTCCGGCAGGTCCTGGAAGTTCACTGCACAGTATCGCCGCCGAGAAGCAAGCGATATCCCAGGATGTTGTGAGTGTGTGGTTGCGATGTGATGTGTGTGTGAGGTGTGTGTGAGAGTGAGTGTGATCTGATGTGTGTGTGTGTGCGTGCGTGTGTGTATGTTCCGCCGCTGCAGGACCTTGATGCGCTGGTAACTATGCTACCATGGTTACCAGCGTATCCCGTCCCCCGCTCGCACGCGAGCCCACACCAGCATACGGCGGCAACCCCAGCAATGCGAGGGTATGTGTCGGCTGGGTTGGCTGCGTACACTGATGTGGGCTCCCGGGGTTACAGTACTCACCTGGGAGTCGTGGCTCCGTGTCGGTCGGTTCGGGGAATGCGACACAATTTTGGAGCAAGACAGACAGACAGACAGGCAGACAGACAGAATAAGGCAATTATATATTTAGATATATATATATATATATATATATATACTAGCTGTAGTACCCGGGTGTTGCCCGGGATAGTAACTGTCTCTCTGTCTCTCTCCCAGTCTCTGTCTGTGTGTCGCTGTCTGTCTGTCTCGCTGTCTGTCTCTTTCCTTGTCTGTCTGTTTCTATCTCTCTGTATTTGCATCAGTCTATCTGTCTCAATCTCTGTATCTGTCTGTCTCTCTCTGTCTCTTAGCCCGTCTGTCTTTTTGCCCGTCTGTCTTTTTGCCCGGCTGTCTTTTTGCTCGGCTGTCTCTTTGCTCGGCTGTCTGTTTATAGGTCTGTCTCTTTCCCGGTCTGTCTCTTTCCCAGTCTGTCTCTTTCCCAGTCTGTCTCTTTCCAGGGCTATCTCTTTCCAGGGCTGTCTCTTTCCAGGGCTGTCTCTTTCTAGGGCTGTCTCTTTGCCGGGCTGTCTCTTTGCTGGGCTGTCTCTTTCTAGGTCTGTCTCTTTCTAGGTCTGTCTCTTTGCCCGTCTGTCTCTTTCCAGAGCTTTCTCTTTCCAGGGCTGTCTCTGTCCCCGTCCGTCTCTTTCCCGCTCTGTCTCTTCCCCGCTCTGTGTCTTTCCCAGTCTGTCTCTTTCCCAGTCTGTCTCTTTCCAGGGCTATCTCTTTCCAGGGCTGTCTCTTTCCAGGGCTGTCTCTTTCTAGGGCTGTCTCTTTGCCGGGCTGTCTCTTTGCTGGGCTGTCTCTTTCTAGGTCTGTCTCTTTCTAGGTCTGTCTCTTTGCCCGTCTGTCTCTTTCCAGAGCTTTCTCTTTCCAGGGCTGTCTCTGTCCCCGTCCGTCTCTTTCCCGCTCTGTCTCTTCCCCGCTCTGTCTCTTTCCAGGTCTGTCTCTTTCCAGGTCTGTCTCTTTCCAGGTCTGTCTCTTTGCCCATCTGTCTCTTTGCCCGTCTGTCTCTTTGCCTGGCTATCTCTTTGCCCGGCTGTCTCTTTGCCAGTCTGTCTCTTTCCAGGGCTATTTCTTTCCAGGGCTGTCTCTTTCCAGGGCTGTTTCTTTCCAGGGCTGTCTCTTTCCCCGTCTGTCTTTTTCCCGCTCTGTCTCTTTCCAGGTATGTCTCTTTCCAGGTCTTTCTCTTTGCCTATCTGTCTCTTTGCCCGTCTGTCTCTTTGGGCATCTGTCTCTTTGCCCGGCTGTCTCTTTGCCAGTCTGTCTCTTTCCAGGACTGTCTCTTTCTAGGGCTGTCCATCTCCAGGTCTGTCTCTTTCCAGGACTGTCTCTTTCCAGGGCTGTCTCTTTTTCTGGCTGTCTCTTTGCCCATCTGTCTCTTTCCCAGTGTGTCTCTCTCTGTCTGTCTGTCTTTTTCTGTCTCTCTCTATCCGTCTATCCTATCTTATACTAACAGTTTATTTTGTTCCTATAGCAACCACTGACAGTTGCTATTTATAGCCTATAGCTCCCAGCTCCATTCAGTTTAATGGCTGTAGGATTTTTGTAGTGTAACTGGAAAGCACGGGGTTACGTTCTCCCGCCCAAACATAGTCTATGACGTTCCCTGAGTCACATGGAGTGTCTGTTCAAAATTTCGTGATTGTACATGCAACGGTGCGGATTCCTTTAGCGGACATGCATACACACACACAGACACATACACACTGAGCTTTATATATTAGATGTATATATATATATATATATATATATATATATATACACACACATTTACAGTGTAAATGTAATGCAATTAATGTAATATAATGTAATTAAAAATGAGTTCAAATTTGAAAAAACATCATAGAGATGCTACACTTGCACCAGCCATATTCTGCATGTGTCATTCATTGACTGGAATTAAAGCCCCATTCACACTGGACTATAATGCTCCTGTGTCACGCACACCCTGGGCATATTGACACCCATAACCAGGATACATGCCTCTTGTGCAGTAATTACACATAGGACACACGATACAAAAATGCCATTCATGCAACTCACACCCTTAATAGTAGAACAACCCACAAAGAACAAATGTTGCAAGAACTGTTCAGGTCCCACACACACATCATATACCACATAATCAACATTTACAATACACATCAATTAGTTGACAGTGATGAGCTTTCTTTTTTCCTATTGCTGTAAGGTGGTAGAATGCTCACTGTCTACAATCTGCCCGTGAGTCCAGTACGCCTACCCTCAGTGGCATTAGTACACACCTCATTTATGAACTACAGAATTATCAGCCTTCTTCTAGTGGGTTAGCTCTAGTAGACATTGGATATTTTCTCGACGGCCAATTATAATTACCCTGCAGGCCACACTTGGCCCGGGGAACACAGTTTGATGTATATGTCGTATAGTGACAAAAAGTGCTCAATCCCCAACAGTTATCTGCATAACAGCAGATGAGCTGCTAAGTAGATCCCCCACAAAAAACTCATGGATGGGGTAAAGCTGCTGCTCTAATGGAGTAAATGTTTGAAAAACACTATTAATAATAATATTGTTATATTTTGATCTCATTTTGTTATGTTATTTCTTTGATATACCCTGTAAATGTTGCGGTTACAATTACTGAACAGAACTGTTCCCGTTACTGAACAGATGTTGTATGCTTGAAGAAGCACAAGAAAGAAATTTACAAATTCTGGTGGAAAATTTCAGTTAAATGTCAATTCTTTTTTTAAGAAACAGGCAGAGATCTGATAGAATAGGAAGAGCTATTTGACCATGTAATGTTCATGGACTTGTGAGTCCCCATGTCCTGGGTTCATCACCGGGCTTGAATTTTTAACCAATTAGGTATGTCTTTTTAGACTTAAAATCTGAGATGAATGAATTTGCAGAAATCTGGACTTTTCAGTTTTGTTTGAATTTAGTCAGGAAATTCAATTTGCTTGAAATTTATTTAATGCAAATCAAATATGCCGTGATTGCTGGAAAAAATAATTCAAAAGGAAAAAAATAATTCAAAAGGAAAAAAGGTTATACCCACCTTACCCCTCCTTTGTTCCATCACCACAGCTCTCCTGCCAGTCCTCCACTGGTTAACCCTCTCTGGCTCCATTCTTCTCTTCAATATTCACTCTATGGCCACCCTGCGCTGCGGATTCCAGTCCCCAGCTGTCTAAAAAAAACGACGTGGACTTCGCCCAATTTTTGTATCCAGCCAGGTACAACTAGGCAGCTGGGGGCTGGAATACACAGCGCAGGTTGGCTCAAGCTTTCTGCCCCCCCCACCTGCAAATTGCAGTCCGCAGCCACCCCAGAAAATGGCACTTTCACAGAAGCGCCATCCTCTGGCGCTGTATCTAACTCTTCAGCGGCCCTCGTGGCGGGTGGTACGCTGGGTAATAAGGGGTTAATACCAGCTTTGTTTTACCACCTGATATAAAGCCCGAGATTCTTAATGTCAGGCCAAGTTTCACCCGGCCATTAAGAATCTCCAATAAAGGGTTAAAAAAAAGAAACCACACAGAGAAAAAATTCTTTATTAGAAATAAATACACAGACACACTTAGGTACTCCATGTTTATTACTCCCTCCCACCCCTCCACGATCCTGGTTTTCTGTCTTCTTCAACCTGGCACTGGCACAGTCTCTTGGGGTTGCACGGTTATCCCCGATCAGCTGTTCTCCTCTTCTGTTCTGACCGCGCGCAGTCCTGCGGTCACAAGAGAGCAGAGGATGCGAGGGCACCCTCTCAGTCCGAAGATTAGAACAGTGGGGGAAAGGTGGACCTCAGAAAGATGGCGCCGGAGAAAAGCGCTATGCGCAGGCGCCAACTCCGACGCCATGTTACTGAAAAAAAAATTAGCATAGAAGCAGAGAGAGAGAGGAACAGGCGGCGTGGGGAGGGGGGGGGATCATGCGCATAGCCCGCCCGGATACATTCTGCTTAGTGCAACTGTCAATGAAAATTCTGCCGAATTTTTAAACTTCACTGTCTTGGATTTGAAAGCCTAAACATCCGAGTTGATCACTAGTGGTATGTAGATCTGCCTGATAGTGCCAGTGCTTCACTGGCTTTAACTTATATACAAAAATACTGATGTTTGTTTCCCTTTATATGCTCTAATAAATTACATGTAAAAAGCCCTATATTTTCTATAATAGAATCCAACTAAACTCCCAACCTTGTAATGTCCCCATTTCATTTAGCAGTAATGATTTGCAATTATAATTCTCTATTTAAAGCATGTATTGACTTTGACTTAGTATCAACTCTTGTGCAAAAGACATCAAATACAAAGTAGAAAACTTCTAAGAACAAGGGATTACGTAGGAAGAAGTTATTTTTTGTTGGGGTGCAGACATTTGCAGCCAAGTAGGTGAAATGCATAATTTCCAGGCTCAAAACAGTTCCAGTTTCTCACAACATTGTTAATTGTACAAGTTTCTGAACACTTTTTTGTTATTCTCAATTGGAATGCTTTGGGAAAGTAGTAAATCAGCTGACCATATCAACTCTAGAAAAGTCACAATGATAAAACATGATCTACACGGAAAATTTTAAGTTACTTTTTAAATGTATCTAACATTTGCAATAACTTTCAGTATGAATGAGTTGAATGTCTAAAAAACAGAATTTAGGAAAAAAAGCTTCATTACACAGGTCTGCAAGGGTAAACTTATTTGAAAAGTAAGAGGTGATTTTTATATACTGTCCTGTCGATCACTGAACTCAGTGAAAATCTTGAAAACATTTCATCCCGTACAGTTTTCTCCCAAATACTGACTAAATAGGCTTTTTCTTGTGTAGAGTGGCGCATGGCGAAGATATTGACTCCAGACAATCTGGCATGCTACATGAAATATCTGTTCCTGACTGAATGTGTGGACTTCTGCCATGTGGGCTTGGAACCCCTAAACCTACAATTCTTTACTGGATTGTTCATTGTTGGTAACAACTCTACACTGTAGATAGCGGGCACAAATCTTCAAGAACATTACATTTTCACTTTGCATTAACAGATACAGTTCAATTTTCTGCTGAGTTGGGTTCAATCTAACTGGACTTTTGAGTCCTAGTTCAACCCAGTCTTGCATTACACTGTGAAAGTCACCTTCACTTCCTTCAGTCCCATATCCAGTCTCCTCAAGGGTCCCATAATGACCGAAGTAAAGCTTTGCATACCTTGATGTTTACCAAAACACCACTAGGTTGGTTGACTACATCACATGCCAGTAGAGGTTGCCCTGGTACCTTGACAGTTAAGCAGCCTGGCCACGAGAGTTCTGCACTAGTAAAAGTCATCCAATACCTTCACGGTTAAAAAGCCTGGATGTAAGGACTCTGTCCTCCTATAACTTGGAGTTAATCTGTTCCAGGATTGGTCTTTAGTTAAATTGCTGTTCACAGTCTGTGTCTCCGGCCTCTCTCAAGATTCACATCTTGCCTTCTGTCTCCTTTGCTCCATTGCCCCAGACCACCCACTGTATGCAACCTTCACAATGACCAACTATATGTCTGTCATGTTTGCTCACTAGGTCTTAACTGACTATGAAATGAACCATACTTTCCACCTCAGCTGACCCCTCCCAGAGTGGATTAGTCCCAACAAGTTCTGTCCCTGGGGTCTGTTGCAGGGCAGATCTCTCTAAAATAAATTATGTACATTTCATAGTCTACACTATATATTACTCTATCGCAACATACATTATATCTTACATAAGACAGATCACAATCACAATAAAATATCACAATAAAATATCATACATTAAACTTCACAAGACACAGTATTCACAACAAATTGGTAGGCACAATTCACATTTCCCTACAATACAATACAATGGTGTGATTGGTGTCTTCAGGGGCAGTAACATGACCATCATTGTCCACCACTTTTATACTTGCACCATACTTTGACCCCTTAGCGTGACCTTTCTTGGATGATTTTGGTGTCATTAGATTTGTGAGAAATAAATGGATGCTGTACTGCGCTTCAGAAGACTCAGAACATGAAGAGTTGGATTCTGATTAAGACTTTCACGTTTGTCCCAACAAGCCACAGCATTTTTCACAGCTCAAATGAAATGATTTAGTCACAGACTTGGAATTTCTTAAACATTCTGAAGAACTTTTAGGCTCTAGACTAAAGGGAAAGAATCTGCTAGTACCTGTTACATGTTTTTCATTATACAAAAATAGAGGAAAGGAATTCCTTCCATACTTCTCTCAAGACGGTGCTCTAGTATTTTGCAATGATGTTCTTAGGGTGATGAAAAAAAATAACATTGAGTACAATGTGAGTGAGTGGTTAACCTTTATTGAGTCATCCAAAAAAAGTCTGAAAGCTGCTACTGCATAATGACAGCAAGTATGCTTCAGTGGTTGTAGGGCATTCTGTGCACTTGAAGGATGAGAGTTTGGACCTTTCTCAAGAAACTTAACTACAAGGATCAAAGATGGTCAATATGTAGTGATCTGAAAGCTCTCTGATTGCTCCTTAAAGGGGTGGTAATATTTTCTATTTTCTAGATCGATATTATATTGAGAAACAATGTTTCTCTCAAATACCTTATGTTGGCAATAGTGCCTGTGAGCGGCACTCTTGCGGACTGCTGTTCCCCACTCCATGACCCTCGGGCTCCGTGCCATCACGTCAAGTTCTGGATCATGTCACATCACTGTGGCCGGCCCCGGTCTTCCTGAGTCACTGGGCTGTGGGCGGTGTTTCACCACTCGTCACAGCCCAGTGTGTCTCCTGCTTGCAGCGCTCTGCTGTGAGGGAGGAGGGAGGAGGGACCTGATGGGCTGTGACGAGTGGTGGAACACCGCCCAGCCCATCACTCATCGACACCATGGCCGGCCGCGGTGTAACAGGAACTTGACATGACGTCACCGGATTCCCGAGTTCACAGAGCCGGGGGGTCACAGACCGGGGAACAGTGGTCTGCAATAGCACCTCTCACAGGCACTAGTGCCAACATAAGGTATTTGAGAGAAACATTTTTTATCAATATAATATCGATCTAGAAAATACAAAATATGGGTGAGCCACTTCTTTGAGAAGCAATGAGAATACACAAAGTACCCATGCTTTTTGTGTGAATGGGACAGCCGGGATAAGACTCATCACTGGAGCCAAATAAGTTGGCAAAGGAGAACATCTTTGGAACCTGGAAATTATCAAAAACAAAAATTCCTAAAAGTTACACATTTTTATTTAATATAGTTAATATAGTATTAAAAGCTCCATAAGTAGATGTGAGAAGAGCACTCCAAAAAACAAGCGAAAATGGACCAAAAATATGAGATAAGCAAGAATCTAGGTAAACCTAAAGGGCGCTACCTTTGCCCCATGGTCTCATCCTACTTTGTCATGGAGGTTGGCACTCTAATAAAGCGCAATTGGCACCCTCCCTTTTTTGGTCCTTTCGCTTGTTTTTTGGAGTGCTCTTCTCACATCTATTTATTGAGTTTTTAATACTATATTAAATAAAAATTTGTAACTTTTAGTAATTTTTGTTTTTGTTAATTTCTATTGGGATTCCTCCTATATATCCTTGTTAGCCAATCTGGACTCAAGAACATAGTTGTGGAAAGTTTAGTTGATCCCACTGAAGTTCTGCCACCACTCCACATTAAGCTTGGACTAATGATGACTAATGATGCAGTTTGTGAAACCTTACCGAAAGAAAGAGAGACTTTTAAGTACCTGTGTACCAAGTTTCGGGGACCGTTCAAAGCAATACTAAAGGAAGGCATTTGTAGCTCAGTATCTTTGCAAACTCATGAAGGACGACGTGTTGGAAAGAAAAATGAAAGCTGTACAGAAAACGACTTGGGATTCTTTTAAAGAAGGTGTGAAGAAATTGCTAAATAACAATAAAGATCCAAAAAGTATGTCCATTGTATGTCCACAAAATACTGAACTGTTTCAAAGCCTTAGGTTGTCTGATGAATTTGAAGTTGCATTTATTACATTCCCATTTGGACGACTTTCCTGAAAACCTTGATGTCAGTAGCAAAGAAAAAGGAGAAATATTTCATCAGGATATCAAGAAAATAGACAACGATACCAAGGTAGAAGGAAAGTGAACATGATAGGGGAAGACTACTGGGTTCTTCACAGAAAAGATCCTTGGGCGTTCTATAAGTAAAAAGATACCAAGAGAAGCTTTGAAGAGAAAAGGAAAAAGCGCCATAAATAATTTCCAATGAAGTTGCAGACTGAATATTCAATAAATTTAAGTATATATAATGTTGTGTACATTTTTCGCTGCAATAAAGATTTTTCTCGTTCATTTTGACTATACATAATTTCACACCCTCTTTGCGCAAAATCCATATCTGATGGTTACAAATAGAATAGTTTTGTTTTTTTTTGTTTTGTTTTGTTTTTTTTAAATTAGTACATAGGAAAACAGATGTATCAGTCAATGGATCTGAATTTTTTTTCATAAACCCAAATTTAGCACACCTGTGGTATTAAAGGGAACTTAACATGGGATTCATACCATCTAAAATACATGTAGCATGAATCAGACACTGGCTGTTTGTCATGAGGGCACTGTTCATGGTAGCTTGGTAGCTCTTAAAAGGGCTTGCATAGAGAGACTTCCTGCTGGCCACTCTGTCTTCTAGATCCCATGGGATTCCATGGAATTCACCTTTTAAAACAAGTACAGGGATCTGGACTTATACAGGGTCTCCTGCATTGGGGTCATTTCATAGGCTGCTGCCAAGTGGAGCAAGCTTTTAGCAAGAAGGGTCATCACATAGGGTCATTACCACACAAACAATGTCAGGAACAAAATTGGAAAGCAAGCGGATTGTCAAAATACAAAATGAGGTCAGAAAACAGAGAAATCAAATATCACTACAGGAACAGGGAGCAGAGATATGCATAAGGAAAGCTGATATATATTCACCACTAAAGCATTTGTTTTCATTGCAGCACAGGGGTGGTGCTACTAATGTAAGGTCCTTGAGCCTAGTATTATACTCATCATCCACCATATTCAGCTGTTCTTGTTGCTTTTCCAATCCAACACTGCCATCTTGTTGACCACAACTTCTGACTGACGGGCTCTCATAGACTTACATTGAATTGTGACTTCTGGACCACCCAGCAAACACTGGAGCAATCTGGGAGTTCACAAACTGCTGGAGACCCCTGCACTTAGCCTCATGCTTACCAGCCGCCATTTTCTTCTGCAGAGAATAAAAAACTGCTGGAGTGGTGCTTTAATAAAATTCAAGGTGGAACTGGGACAGAGCAACTTAAATAGCAGCAGCCCCACCAAGGGTTAATCAACAGAGAGAAAACACAAACCAGAGACAGAAATAACCTGTGTATTTCATGGGCCAGTACCAAATGTCCCAGGGAATACACAGAACTTCCGTGTTATTGCCCCACATTTTTGTAGCAACAACCAAAACCAGAACAGAGGGGCCGGCAGTGACACAGATGTCACAAATAGAGATAGGTGTATAGACACAGAATGAAGGGGAGCCTGACAAAGATCAATGAGAAACACGAATCAGACGCTGGCTGCGTAATTGCAGCCATGTATGTTTTACACTGTAATATTGTGGCATTTCAGAGAAAATATAGTTTAAAAAATAAACAGGAGACTATGCGTCTTGGATGACTAGTCTAAGTCCAGTCTCCGGTGGCTTCTCTCTTCCTGGCTCCCCTAGACTGTTAGGTCTCCCTGTATACACACACAGGGAGAAATCGATCAGTCTTAATGAAGTGGAGCAGGGAGACGCTTCCATTGACTGGCCTCTTGGATTAGTCATCCAAGACTTATAGTCCTTGGTCAGTTTTTCAAAATACGTATTTTCCAAAATGTTGCAGCATTTCAGAGTAAAACATACAATATGTCTGATCCATGCTGCCTGAGGTTCCTCAGCATGATATCCTATCCTACCCTTTAAATCCGTTTCTATAAAACTCCCATAGTGAAATGACTAATGAATGTCCCACATGTATATACATTATTATCTTTAGTACTTGTTGTCCTTTGCATATTTAAGAATTTGAAACAACGTGATATAAAAAAAAAGAAAAAATTAACACAAGATCAAATACTTTGAGCAAAAGAGTATGTTCTCTCTCCACATTCAATTTCAATATAACAAGTAATGACTACAGAGGCGGTAAAACATAGGGTTTTCATAAAAGATAAAAGCCAAAGAAAATCTCAATTTCTCTCACTAGCTTCATAAATTAGTTTAAGTGGTGGGCTCATCATATTCCTACATTCATGCGAAGGTCAGAAAATCTGATGCTGTACTCACTTTTTCCTGGTAATATTTCTTCTTCAGCCTGCAGGTCAAAATATATAGATACCTCAATCAGTCATTTCTGGTAATAACTGATGAAGGTCTATAGTCATAAGCTGCTCACTTGGTGAAAGTACTGAACACTTACTATAATAGCAAATGCATTCTGTACCTGGGCACAAATTGAGCTAATGTTAAATCAATGACAGTCACCATCCTCTGAGTATATACCATTAGGATTATTAAGGAGCACCTCAATGATATCAGTTGCACAGGAACCAGAAGGATAGCGTGAATATCTCTGCACTGCTGGAAATAGATGATAAAAACCAATTCACTGGATCTGGATCAAGGTGGTTTATCTCAACGAATTTCAAAGTGGGTCCCCACTTCTTCAGGAAAGCCTCCGATTTTGGTGCCTTTCCTGAAGAAGTGGGGATTCATTTCGAAATGCGTGACTTTCATCTACATCCAGTGTATTGGTTTTTATCATCTATTTCCAGTAGCGCAGAGATATCCATGCTATCCTCCTGGTTCCTGTGCAGTTCATCTGACCTTAGAGTCCACAGCCTCTGCAGCAGCTGCACTCTATATCTATCAGTTTGAGTGAGACACAACCTGACAAGGTGAGCCCACAGCCTCTTATAGTTTTCGCATTTTTTGCAACACAGATGACATTCACCGTTATTTGAATCCTTTGATCAAACAACATGGCGCAGCTATCAGTTGTGGGTCTATCATTTAACATACACTTAGGTCCAGAAATATTTGGACAGTGACCGAATCTTTGTGATTTGGCCTCTGCATGCCAATATTTTTTAATTTAAAATGAAACAACTGAGATGCAATTGAAATGTAGACTTTCAGGTTTAATTAAAGAGAGTAAACAAAAATATCCTATGAAACATTTAGGAATTAAAACCATTTTTCAACATAGCCTCCTCATTTCAGGGGCTCAGGAGTATTTGAACAAATTTACTTTACCATAAATAATATGTTCATTTGTAATTCTTTGCAGAGAATCCTTTGCAGGCAATGACTACCTGAAGTCTGGAAGCCATGGATGTCTCTTAGTCTTTACATTTGGTTTCCTCTTTTGTGATGCTCTGTCAGGCCTTTACTGCAGCTGACTTCAGTTGTTGCTTGTATGTGCATCTTTCTGCCTTAAACTTTGTCTTAAGCATGTGAAATGCAGCTCGATGGGGTTCAGATCTGATGACTGACTCGGCCATTGCAGAATATTTTACTTCTTTGCCTTAAAAACTCCTGCTTTCTTTTGTAGTATATTTTGTATCATTGTCCATTTGTACAGTGAAGCGCCATCCAATCAGCCTTGCTGCATTTGGCTGAATCTGAGCAGAAAGTAAATCCCTGTACATTTCGGAATTCATCCAGCTGCTTCTGTCTTCAGTCACATCATCAATAAACACTATTGACCCAGTGTCATTGGAAGCCATGCATGCCCGGCCATCACACTGCCTCCACCATGTTTTACAATGGATGTGGTGTGCTTTGGATTATGAGCCGTTCCCAGCCTTCTGCATAGTTCCTGCTTCCCATCATTCAGGTACAGGTTGATCTTGATTTCATCTGTCCATAGAATGCTTTTCCACAACTGGGCGGTTTCTTTAGATGCTTTTTGACAAAGTATAATCTGGCCTTTCTATTTTTAGGGCGGATTAATGGTTTGCACCTTGTGGTGAACCCCTTGTATTTGCTCTCATAAAGTCTTCTCTTTATGGTAGATGAAGATACTGGAACAGCAACTTTTTGTAGAGTGTTCTTCACTTTGGTGGATGTTGTGAAGGGGTTTTCTTTTACTAAGGAAAGGATTCTGTGATCATCTACTACAATTATCGTCTTTGGAGATGCAGGCCTGTTTGAGTTGCCAAGCTCTCCAGTATGCTCATTTGTTTCCAGAATATACCAAACTCTTGATTTAGCCATCCCTAACATTACTGCTATCTCTCTGATGAATTTTTTTTTTTTCATCCCCATGATGGTCTGTGTTTTTGCCATTGAGAGCTCCTTTGACCACATGTTGTGGGTTGAAAACAACAGCTTCCAAATGCAAGTGTCACACCTGGAATCAGCTCCTGACCTTTTAACTGTTTAATTAATGATGGATTAATGAGGGAATAGCCTATTAAACCCATTAAAAAAAGCTTTTGAGATAATTGTCCAATTACGTTTGGTCCCTTGAAAAAGAGGCAGCTACAAGCTAAAGATCTGTAATGCATAAACCCTTACCCCAATTAGGATGCGAATACCCTCAAATTAAAGCTGAAAATATGTACTTAAAAATACATATCGATTACATAACTGTATATTGAATATGTTTTGGTAAACAGGTAAAATGCCAAAATTTGTGTCGCTGTCCAAATATTTCTGGACCTAACTGTATTTGTCAATTATCTGTGCTTTTTGGAGGAAGGTGTGACCAGCCACCTATTCCTATAGAGCTACTGATAAGTGGCTTATCTGCCTGGATCATTGAGGGAGGGAAGGTATGAAATGGTGATCACCATGTATGTACTTCATGTCCTGTAGTATAACATCTAAAAGGGGCATAGCAACTGTCTAATAGATGTGCTAATATACAAAATTGTCCTTTCAAACATTAAAACTATTTTTCTTTTGAAGACAATTTCACTATTCAACATGCAGTAAGTTTTCATAATTATTATTTTTGTAAATATTTTCTTGGATTTTTAAACAGTATTTCCTGAATAACAGGGATCCCACAAGAAATAACTAACGATAAGCAATGCTGGATGAAAAAGACATGAATCGCACATCCCAAAATCATACTTTGATCCAAAGCCGCCAGGCAAAAATGAAATACCTGAACATGATGTTCTTGGTTTAATATTCTGATCAGACTGTATGAAGTCCCTGGCCACATCTTGGCGAACCTCTGAGTGGGTCCTAAATCTATGCCTCAAAACTGCGGTGCCGTGCAACGACCACCACTGTGGCAACAATGCACCAGCAGGGCAGGTGACCTGGTGCCTCACATCACCCATGCTGCAAGGCAGAGTCCCCATGACTCCAGGCTGCACCACCCCACTGACACAAAACCACCACAACAATGGCTGACACACAGCACCAGCACTCTGTGAAAGGAGCTGTATACTCACCTTCCATAAGTTCCCAGTGTGTGAACCGGGAGCAAAAATGGCAGAAGCCCTCTTTACAGTCTCCTGCTAATTAAAAATGCCTGTGCCAAATGTGAGGAGTGCTGATTCAAGTAAAAAAAAGAGGGGGATAGAATGCAAATTGGCACACCTGGAATAAAAAACATGAATCGCACATCCCAAAATCACACTTTTATCTGAAGCCGCTAGGCAAAAATTAAACACCTGAACATGAGGTTCTTGGTTTGACATTCTGATCAGACTGAATGAAGCAGGCATTTTTAATTAGCAGGAGACAGCAAAGAGGGGTTCTGCCACTTTTGCTCCCAGTTCACACACTGGAAGCTTGTAGAAGGTGAGGGAGTTTGTGCTATGTGGTGGCCGTAGTGGTGGTTTTGTCTCAGTGGGTTGGTGTGGCCTGGAGTAATGGGGACTCTGCCTTGCAGTATGGTGTTGTGCGTCTCCAGATCACCTGCCCTGCTGGAGCATTGCGCTGCTGTAGTGGTTGGCGCACAGCGCGGCACCTTTTAAGGCATAAGGTAGGGACCCACTCAGAGGTTCACCATGACGTGGCAGAGGGCTTCATATAGTCTGATCAGAATATTAAACCAAGAACCTCATGTTCAGGTATTTTATTTTTGCCTAGCGGCTTTAAATTAAAGTATGATTTTGGGATGTGCGATTCATTCTCTCCAGGTGTAATTAACAATAATTTCTTAAGAAAAAGGTACGTTTTTAAGATCAGTACTAATTTACATATCAAGTTGATCATCATATCTCAGGAATGGATGAAATCATCCTTTATAATGAGAGGTGGAAGAACAAACACATCTGAAGTTGGTAATAAATGTTTTAATGCACTTTTGATGTATTACATTATACCCATTTCTTGCCTTGATTATTACACTGCATTTTATTGTGAGTTGGAATTGCTGAATGGATAAGTTAGGTAGAATACTAGAATACATGATATTTTCTGTACTTGGCACCTTGGGCATGAGTGAGTTAACAGATGAGATGTAGAGCCTTCCAGGTTATGCACAATGGTTTAGTGGATATAATTAGCTGTAGAGGAGCAAGAGTTGTCATTTAAAGTAAAGAGAAGTGTCAGAGACAGCAAGTTCTGTCGAGAACTGAGTGACTTGGTAGCAGAAGATAAAGAATGAGGAAGAGACAGAATGAAGTGAGTACAGCTGACGTGAACAGCTGGGAATCGCGAATAGCTCCAGTGGAGACCACTGTGGGTTTGAGTGTGTCACCCTATCACAGTCAATGGGACTGATGGGTGCCAAACTGGTGGTGGAGTTTAGAGAAGGAAGGCTAAGGGTTGCCTTATGGCAGAATCTGAGAAAGCAACTGCTATATCTGGATGGCCAATGGCCAAGATAGCCATGATGATGAGGATGACAAGTCTACCTCACTTTGAAAAAAAGCTGAAAAAGCTGTTTTGTGCCACCACATGTAATCATGAAGCTAAACCTTCTGCCATTTCATGAAATAAGAAATGTGAACTATAGTTCCTTCTCCCCGCTTTGTAATTTTGTTTTTAGCTCTAATGCCCGCTATTGCTTCTTTGGCTGCTCTTCTCCGTGACACTCACCACACCGCTGCTATTGGTCAGCAAGACAGCAATTAGATAGGTTTTTCACTAAACACTACTGGGCCGAGGGGAACTTTCCAGCTTCTTCATCCAATAGAAGGTCATTGCATGAAAGTTATGATAAAGGATTTACTGCACCCATAATATCAGTACCACAGCTCACCTTTTAGCTGTTCTGTCTTGTACCATTGTGAATTTCTGAGTATTAAAAAGAGGCGATCAGATTGAAAATTTCTGTTTCGGTGAGACTTGTTTCTTTTTGTGTCTTTTAGCTTATATTCTATCAATTCCAGACGTAATGCATTTAAGAGGCTTTTTTTATTGCTAATGCACAAACCAAGATTCTATACATACAAAGCCAATGTCAATGACAAGCTTCTTACAACTGAAAAGTAACATAATCCTATGTGTTGACTGCATTAAGCTCTTCTGTAGCTTCATGATTGAGTTGTATAGCATTCTGTCCTACTACTACATCTGGTGTTGTATATATCTGTGAGACACAAACCCATAATTATCGGTATTTTTCCATAATATCCTTCCAAAGTCTGAAACCTAACTAGACAAAGCCCTCTAATGATAACTTGAATCCAAACCGTACTAAACACGAATCAGAGAGCTCAATTAATCTGCACACAATCTGCAATTATGTTCACTTTACTCCATTGTTTTCTCTCACAAGGCATAGAAATCCAGAATCCATTATATTTAATTTAACTTTTATGGAATTTATAAAATATGCTATAATTAGTGATAAGTGAACCTGAACAGCAAAGTTCAAGGTTTATACTGTACACCTAGTGTCTGGGTCTCAAACTCGAACACAGATTTCTCATGAAATGGTCCATGGTCAAGTTCGGTGGTCCAACACTGTTTTTGAAAATTATTTATAAATTAATAATTTAAAAAAAAAATGGGGTCCCCCCTAATTTTCATAACGAGCTAAGGTAAAGCAGACAGCTGGAGGCTAGTATTATCAGTGTGAGAAAATCCATTGTTATTTAGCCCTCTCCAGCCCAAAATTATTAGCCCGCAGCTGCGCCAGAAATGGCTACCAGTAGTTGAAGCATACACGTGTCAACCTATTATATCCTGCCACTGCATGTCTCATAGAATTCCCTTTTACTCTTTTATGATTGCTTCCCTCTAGGAAACCACATTATTTTGGAAGAAACGCGTAGGGAGGGTTTATATTATTTGGGGTATTTTTTTCCCACACTTAGGGGCTGTCCTTGTCATGGCAGGAGCTACACATGGGCACAACAGGGCATAACATAATATTACCTGTTCTGCAGCTTCCATCCAGAGAACTTTGATGTAAGATCTCAACTGTGAACTCAGTGAGATCAAACCATTTGTTTCTATGTATTTGTATATTATATATTGCGGTGTTTTTGCACAGATGTTTTCTACGTATTTTGTTGGTTTATGTTCCTGCATAAGTTTAAAAAGTATCTATGAAAAGGTATTTTTTATTCCTATTAGCTAAATTTCTAATGCATCCATTAGATCCGCCAATTCTGGCGCTTTACCTGGCTCTTCCCGATTGCTCTGGTGCAGTGACAATTGAGGTAAATTTTGGGGGGTGGATGTCAGCTGTGAATTAACAGCTGGCATCAAGCCCAGGGGTTAGTAATGGATAGCAGTCTATCAGACACCCCTATTACTAACCCAGTAAGTGGAAACACACACAGGAAGAAATAGTTTATTTAACGAAAGACTCCCCCACTTTCCCAATGTATTAATTTAAATGAATCCTCAAAGTTACAATGTAATCCAATGGTGAATAAAAACTCCCTCACACTCTCTCGTTCATTGATTTATTAATTTAAAAAAATCTTCAAAGTTTTAACATAATCCAATTGTATAATGTCCCATGATTTCCATCGAATCATATGGAGCTTCATTTTTATAATGAAGCTCCATAGGTCACTCAGGATCAGTGCCAGGCACATATTTTTCATGCTCGTCAGAAATTCTGTGTCTGGCGCTGACTGGAGTGACCTATAGAGCATCGTTCTCAGAATTTTCTCAGAACAAGCCTCCATAGGTCTCATGGTCAGCAACTAGACATGGAATTACTCACAAGCATCAAAAATTCCATACCTGAAGCTGAAATCTTACTATAGTCCACGATTGGAGTAAGATTAGGGACATTGGTCATCAGATGTGCTGGATTCATTAAGAAGTGTGTACCTCTTAATGAATCAGGAGCGTCTGACTCCACCACACTGGTCTTGATGAATCTTGGCCTTTGTTTTAAAACTGTAGGTCAAGGGCTCTTTAATAAGTAAGAAAAGAGAAACTGATACTTACAGAAGATCAGTGAACTATACAGAACAATATCATGTCCTTGGAAATGGATATTAAAGAAATGGTATCAAGAGAAAATGTAGAGATAAGCAAATCAATTTATAAGATCATTGTCCATCATCCACAAGAGTATTCTGGGTCCACCATACGGGAGCCCTGTAAACTGCCTACTGCCTAAAAGAAGCCCCAGCACCATTTCTGATTAGTAGGCCTAGCATGATGTCATACGTGCATCTCTCAAAAAACTATAACATGCATCGGGCCTGTGAAGCAGAACAAGAGGCAGGGATTCCAGGGTGGCACAGTGGCTCAGTGGTTAGCACTGCAGTCTTGCAGCGCTGGGGTCCTGGGTGCAAATCCCACGATGAACAACATCTACAAGGAGTTTGAATGTTCTCTCCGTTTTTGCATGGATTTCCTTGGGTTTCCTCCCACACTCCAAGACATACTGATAGGAAATTTAGATTGTGAGCCCCAATGGGGACAGTGTTGCTGATGTATGTAAAGCGCTGTGGAATTAATGGTGCTATATAAGTGAATAAATATTATTATTCCAATAGGTAAGAGACAGTTTGTAGGGTTCCCACATAATGCGGATGTGGCTGCTAGACCAGGCTCCTGATGTTTTTGCCCATCTCTACACTACAGAATGCTGAGCAGCAAATAATATCTTACATAGCAAATAGAATAAGTGGATGTGATCATGTACAATGTATAAAGACTTTATCAAGCAGGAGCTGAGAGTAGGTGAAGCCTACATTTAAAGGGATACTAAAAAATAACAGTAATATTGTGGGTTGGTTTTATACCATTTTGTAACAGTACTGCACAATATATGATACTTCAAGATTTTTTGTCGTTACCTTTTATCTCAGCAGATATCAATAGGATACATTTGCAAGTCAGTGTCTTACTGGGCTTCCTTGCCTTGCTGGAATATGCTAGACTTGGCTCCGCTATAATGGGCTTCACATATACATTCAACACATTACAGGAGGCTGACTACTAATAGTGTCCGTTTCCTAAGATGTCCGAGACACAAGTAAAAGCAGACACTGTAATTGTTTAGTGCAAACTAGAATCGTAAGTACTATAAGCCGGCAAAAAAAAATCAGTTATAATAATGGAGCTAAAATTGCAAGGTCAACGGTAGACTTGTTAACCGTATAGTTATCTGTATTAATATCCCAATTTGTTTTATGAGCGAAAGACAGAAGAAATGATTACATACTAAAAATTCCAATAATTCATAAACATGAAGAACGCCATCTGTTGATGCATCTATATTAAGCCTGATGAAAGCTCAGACGCATCGTCATATGTTTGTTCTAGATCTCTCCGAACGTTCAAACCTCTTCATAAATGAATGCATCCACTCACGTGGCCGGAGGTGACCAAGATACACCCCTGTTTGTGAGGGTATTTTAAGAGCAGAGGACAATTGTCCTTGTGATGTTGGATGAGAAAAGACCTATGAATTTCATGTTGCTAGGCACTGGGAGAATGACATCGGCAGGCACTGATTATTTATAAGCAGCCTTGAGAGGCTAATTTTCCCAAAGATGAATCTGGAGGTCTGCCAAATTTGTTCTGAGCACTTGATACTTAAGAGATGGGTTTAGTTATTTCCTTCCAAAAGCAGTTCAATATATGGCACATTAAAGATTACAGCTCGCCTGCACACATTGTGTCCGTCCCATGTCAGATTATATCATGTCTGTGTTGTCCCAACTGCTCAGATTCCTATTATCATATAAGAATTTATATCATAATAATTACTCATATTGTGGACAAAGAAGACCTGACTCTAAAGGAGACTGCAGGACTTACATTGATGGCTTATCAGGGCAATTTTCACCCTGGGACCACTAATGATCATCAAAATAAAGGGGCAAAGAGCAGATAAATATTGCCAAAATTACAGCTATGCAAGACAAATATAATACAATAATACTGCTACATTGTGACCACTACTATTACCACTACATAGAGAGCAAATAATATTACCATATCTCTCCAGAATAACACACATGATAGAAAGACCAATATTACCAATAATACACCATACACCTGCCACTACATACTGTCTGAATTGCACTTCCAGACAGATTAAAAAAAGTTAAATTAGTTAAAATTAGTCCCATACAGTGATCATATAATAGTCAATACCAGTTCGGCCAACTATATAAGTGATTACGGTTAAAGTACAAACAATATAGTACCCTAAAGTGGTTGTCCAGTCTAAATCCACAAATCTGCAGTCACTTTATGTGACTGTAGACTTGTGAATCCTTAAATCACATGTAATGATTCACGGGACTAAGGTCCAGCATCCAGGTCAGTGGTGCCTGGCGGCTGGAAGGGAGTTTGTGAATCTCTTACCTTCTGGCGTCCCCGGAGCAGCTTATCACATTCCAAGACTGGCACAACATCATGTGCATCATACTTATCTCTAGTTGGGACTTGTGGATTTATTTTTGTTCATTCATTCATAGTTGTGTTCACATGTTGCATAAATCATAAAAAAAACCATATAAATGTGGTATTGCTGTAATTGTACTGATTCAAGGAATAATGCTTTATTATTACTTTTTCCAAACAGTGAATGACATTAAAAAAAATATATCTATTTTTGCTTTTTTTTGTTTATTATGCCTCCCAAAAATATGAATAAAAAAATGTTATGTGGCCAAGAATGGTACCAATGAAAACATCAACTCATTAAGGAACAAACAAGACTTATAGACAAATAAAATAAATTATTGAACTGGTTGATTTGTTTATGCTGCCTACCAAAGAGTGTTGTAAGGCTCGGCTCACATTTATTCTGCACTCTACACTGAATACTTACATTGGGGTTTCCATGTAAATCTCTGAAACACATGATTCAGAAGAAACCCACGACAGAATGTTCACTATATTAAGGCATACATTATATTAAGGGGGACACTGTGGACTGTCTCTGGCCTATAATCCAGCTGTGTCCGTCTTTTTAAGCATTAAAAAAAGCGCATCCGGTCACAGTTTTGTGCACTACTGAAAAGACGGACATCTCCGAACAGATGCCTGATGGAGTCCAAATAACTTTGCTGCCTCATTATAATAATTAGATCCCTCCACGGTTTCATATGAATCATGTCAATCAGAGATTTAGATGTAAACCCTAAAGTAAGTGTTCACCTTAGAGTACAGGATAAATGTAATCCAAAATTTCATGTAAAATGTTCCCAATAAAAGTTTCAACTCATTCTACACAAAAAAACAAGCCTCTACTCAAGTCTATCATCTGAAAACATAAGAGGCTTCCACATTACTGATAACCCAAAAGGTTCTGAAAAAGTGCCATGGCTCCCCCACACTTAAAGAAACACTATCAAATCCGCACTCCCAAATAGAAATGAGTAAACCTGATGTTCGGTTTTTTAACCGAACACCAACTTAAAAAAATAGGGCTCGAGTTCGGAGTTCGAATGCTTTTCGTGCAAACTTGACTCTCATGAACAATGCTGTGCTCAGATACACTCAGTGCTCAGCCCTGTGTGAGCCACTTGCAGTGTTTGAACGGCTCACAATGGGGATAACATCAGCGTGATCACTCGTATAGTGCTACCCCCCCAAAAAAATTGAAAATGCCCATCCACCCACCCTGAAAGTGATCTGCTTAATACTGGCTTTCTGGCAGTTTGAGTCTCCACCCACAATCAGTGTTTTCGAACCTTCTTGGGCAAGGTTCAGACACCTGGAGGCTCAGTTCTTTTGCTACCAACAAACACAACCTCCAAAGCTTTGCTCATCTTTACTCTCAAATCCAAATGCATCCCTCCCTTCTGAGCCACATATTGTGTCTAAACCACATCTAGAATCCACACTTTTTGCATTTCTGTAGTGATTACAGCTAGATTAATTTATGGGGTGCATGTCTCCAGAAGCATGTGCTGGACACAATCTATGGACATTACAATGTACGGGCACTGCAGTGACAAATTTGCAATTTTCACTCAGCAACATCCGTTGCTGCTTGTTTCTGGGAAACACCTATGGACATAGTCACTACAACAATGGATAAATTCAAGAAGAGTGTCATTTCCAAAGTGGGGACACTTGAGGAGGAATTTTGCTCTTCTGGCACTTAGGGACTTTGTATTTGATTCTGCAAGCTATTTTATGAAAATCTGTGCGCCAAGGGTCAAATAGTGCTCTTTCCCTCCCTCTCAAGTCAAGTCTCAGTGGATAAGCGGTACTGTATAGCTACATTTGTGAATTGCCACATTCAGCATAAATTGTGACACATTTTGATGCCCTTGTTACCCATTTTTGTATGTGAAAATGTAAAATTTGGGGCTAAAACAATTTTTTTGTCATAAAAATGTAATTTTTTCCTCACTACCCAATTGTATAAAATGTTGTGATACACCTGTGGTATCAGTTTTATCCCTGCACCCCTTGATCAATTCATACATATGGGTCACCTATGGGGGGTTTCCACTGTTCTGTCACATCAGGGTCTTTGCCTACAGTGCTGGCCAAAAGTATTTGAGTATTATCTGACAGAATTGCAGGGATGCCAATACTTTTGGCCAGCACTGTATGTCCCATGGTATGCACAAACCATAACAGCAATATCTGAACTGCAATATGGCGATCCTTTTCTTTTGAGCTTTCCACCAAGCCTGAAAAGTAGTTCTCAATTACACATAGGGTATAGGTACATGTACTCAGAAGAAATTGCACAAAAATTAAAAACTTGGGGCTACAAAAGTCTTTTAATTAAAAATATAATTAATTAATTGAGGGGTGTAGTTTGTAAAATGGGGTCACTTATAGGGAGCGTCAACTTTTCCAGCACCTCCATGTGTGTCTGCAATATAGTCCAGCCAAAATACAGCTTAAGAATTCAAATAGCGCTTGTTCGCTTCTGAAAGATGCCGTACACCTAAAAAGTAATTTTCAATCACATATGGGGTATCAGTGTAAAGCCGCTTTACACGCTACAATATATCTTACGATGTGTCGGCGGGGTCACGTCGTAAGTGACACACATCCGGCATCGTAAGGTACATTGTAGTGTGTAACAGCTACGTGCGATTGCGATTGAACGTTAAAACGTTCATCGCATACACGTCGTTGAATCCTGACGAATTGCACGTCGGGTTGTTCAATGTTCCCGAGGCAGCATACATCGCAGTGTGTGACACCCCGGGAACATTGAACAGATCTTACCTGCGTCCTGCGGCTCCCAGCCAGCAATGCAGAAGGAAGGAGGTGGGCGGTATGTTTACGTCCCGCTCATCTCCGCCCCTCCGCTTCTATTGGCTGGCTGCCGCGTGACGTCGATGTGACGCCGAACGTCCCTCCCACTCCAGGAAGTGGACGTTCGCCGCCCACATCGAGGTTGTATGGACGGGTAAGTACGTGTGACGGGGGTTAATCATTTGTGCGGCACATTCAACAAAGTTGAACGTGCCGCACATACGATGGGGGCGGTTACGATCGCATACGATATCGTATGCAGAATCATAACATGTAAAGCAGGCTTAAGCAGGAGAAATTGCACACAAAAAAATTGTATAATCCATTGTTCTCTGTTACTCTTATGAAAATTAACATTTTTGGGCAAAAGCAATACATTTATGGGAAAAATGTATTTTTTCATTTTCACAGCTCAATGTGTTCAAATTTTGTGAAGCAGCTGAAAGTTCATGTTGCTCAACATACTTCTAAATAAATTCCTTAAGGAGTGTAGCTTCCAGAATGGGATTACTTGTAGGGGGTTTCCACTGTCTAGGCACATTAGAGGTTCTGTAAACACGACAAGGCTCCTGCTATCGATTCAGGCAAATTTTGAGTTCCAAAAGTTGAATGGTACTCCTTCCTTTCCGAGCCCTGCCGTGCGCCCAAGCAGTAGTTTTCCACAGCATCTGGGGTATCAGCATACTCAGAAGAAATTGCTCATTACACTGCAAGGTCTATTTTATCCTATTACCCTTATGAAAATGCTAAATTTGAGGCTAAAGCAATATTTTTGTGGGAAAAAAGTAAAAATTTTCATATTTTCCTTCCACAATGCATATTTTCTTTAAAGGGTTAATAAACTTCTTGAATGTAGCATTAAGGCCTTGATCACACACTGCATTTTTACCAGCTTTTTTTTTTGCATTTTTGCTGCAGAAATTTCTTAAGAAAATGGTTGTAACCTTTCTGCAGACATTACCCAGCAAAACCTATGGAAAAAAAATAGCTGTGCGCACACTGAGTTTTTTTCTCAAGAACATTCTTTCTGCAGAATTTCTTGAGAAAAAGAATGAGCATGTCACTTCTTTTCTGCAGCTACCTGCGTTTTTTGCCATAGATAATGGTAAAAAAATGCAGAGACCAACCTCCGGAAAAAAAATACTAATATTTTCACAAATAAATGTAAAAATGTTTTACCTAAATTTACCATTAACATGAAGTACACTGTATTACGAAAAAACATTCTCAGAATTACCGGGATCCGTTAAAGAGTTCCAGAGGTTATTACTGCATAAGGCCATGTACGCAGTTGAAACTAACTTTTTCTCAAGGAAAATCCAGACCCTCTTAAAGAATCCCGCACCTGCGGTAAAAAAAAACGCACCAAAACCGCAATGAAATCCTGATGCGGTTTTGCCGTGGTTTGGTGCGAATTTGCCACGTTTTTTAAGCAGGTTGGTCCCTGCAGATTTTTACCATTATCTATGGCAAAAACCGCAGGTAAAAGAAGTGACATGCACATTAATTCCACAGCGGAAAATCCGCGGGTAAATCCGCAGGTATAAAAAAAATGCAGTGTGCGCACAGCATTTTTTTATACCCATAGGTTTTGCTGGGGAATGACTGCAGAAATGTTAGACACATTTTCTGCAACAAATCCGCGGTAAAATCCGCGGTAAATCAGCAGTGTGCGCACATGGCCTAAAGGGACACTGGTCAGAGTTGTAGCATTTGGGCTGCTTCTGACTTGCGAGTTTCTCGCAGTAGAGCAATGCGAGAAAAACTCGCATTGGAATCGGACACATGTTAGTGAATGATTCAGCTCTCATCTGCGATTTTTTTCTCAGTCCAAATCGGACCGAGAAAAAAATCGCAGCATGCTGCTTTTTTGCGAGTTTCTACTGCGAGTTTCTCCAATGCAAGTCTATGGGAGCGTGTAAAAAATCGGATGTCACGGGACGGCATTCACACCATCTTAGTGACATCCGATTTTCTAAATACATTTCTCGCATGTTTCCTAAAACACTGGAAACGAGCGATGTCTCCCAATGTCTGTCAATCACTATTCCCTGTCAGTCGGTCTCTCCCTCTCGGTCTCTATTCTCTCTCTGTCGGTCCGTCACTATCTCTGTCCCTCTCTCACAGTCTGTCGGTCAGTTTCCCCCCCTCTCTCATACTCACCGTTTCCTGATCTCCGGCGCGGCGCTGCACGGCTTTCTCACTGCTCCGGCGGCTTTTACTATTTTGAAAAAGCCGGCCGCTCATTAAACAATCTCGTATTCCCTGCTTTCCCCGCCCACAGGCGCCTATGATTGGTTGCAGTGAGACACGCCCCCACGCTGAGTGACAGGTGTCTCACTGCACCCAATCACAGCAGCCGGTGGGCGGGTCTATACTGTGCAGTGAAATAAATAAATAAATAATTAAAAAAAATGGCGTGCGGTCCCCCCCAATTTTAATACCAGCCAGATAAAGCCATACGGCTGAAGGCTGGTATTCTCAGGATGGGGAGCTCCACGTTATGGGGAGCCCCCCAGCCTAACAATATCAGCCAACAGCCGCCCAGAATTGCCGCATACATTATATGCGACAGTTCTGGGACTTTACCCGGCTCTTCCCGATTTACCCTGGTGCGTTGGCAAATCGGGGTAATAAGGAGTTATTGGCAGCCCATAGCTGCCAATAAGTCCTAGATTAATCATGTCAGGCGTCTATGAGACACCATCCATGATTAATCTGTAAGTTACAGTAAATAAACACACACACATGAAAAAATCCTTTATTAGAAATAAAAAACACAAACACATTCCCTCATTACCAATTTAATAAGCCCCAAAAAGCCCTCCATATCCGGCGTACTCCACGGACCTCCAGCGTCGCTTCCAGCATGAAGGTGACAGGAGCTGCAGAAGACACCGCCGCTCCGGTCACCTCCAAGCAGCAACTGAGGTGAGTAGCGCGATCAGCTGAGGTGTCACTGAGGTTACCCGCTGTCACCGCTGCATCCACCGCTGTTTTATTTTTTTTGCATAAAACCAATGAAAGAAACATGCAAAAAACCCCACTGTAAAAGCACATCTAAAACACATGTGAACATCGTCAAAATCAGATGATGATTCTTTTTTCCTACTCCTTTAGGCCCATTTCACACGTCAGTGAAAAACACAGACATTCTTCAATGATGTGTAAAACACGCACATGTCCCACCGTGTTCCATGATTCACTGCACACGTGGGTTGTTCATGTGCAATCCGGGATCCATTATCCGTGATTGCACATGGACATTACTCAAATGCCACATTCCTGCTCTCCAAGGTGCTGAAGTCTCCAGCTCTGTAGCGTCCAGCCACCGCTCTCTGCAGCTACGTCCGGGTCGGCTCTGGCTGCATTCATGAATATGCACGAGCCGGCCAGGAAGCTGCAAAGAGCATGGGCTGCAGAGAGCGTCGCTGGAAAAGTGAGTTGAAAATGTTTTTTTATTTTATATGTATGTTTTTTTCTGGCACGTGTTTCACAGATCACACCATTGTCTGGTCATCACTGATGCCAGAAAAAAACGGACATGTATCCGTGCAGCAATCACGGATACGCGTATATGCCACACGGAGACATGGTCAGTGAAAAATCACTGATGTGTGCGCAGACCTATTCATTATAATGGGTCTGCATATATCCATGATTCTGGTACGCATAAAAAAAGCACAAACGTACCAGAATCACTGACATCTGAAACAGGCCTTAATTAGTAGTATGATCTTAGAGATTGATTTCCACTGGTTCCATAGTGCAAAAAGCCTATAACTTTGAAATCCCAAAATATATCTCTGGTCCAATGTAATTGACCCCAGCACTGTTATTTCATTTCTGCATTACTTCCCCCTTTCCATGAGCTTATGATTGCATATGAAAAGGCAAATCTATCTTACCCATTATAAGTTCATTTAACCTTATTTAGGAAGTTGACCCGGTAAAATATAAAATTATTGCAAAAATCCAGTATTTAACAAGATGGTTATGACCCCATTATCTTGATGAACTGCAGATAACGGCATCTTCCTCCCTTTAATTGCTTTTGTGACCTTTTGAATCAGAGGTTTTGATACAGAAATGAGGATTGTCACCATGGGCCAGATTCACACCACATTTTGTAGTGCACTCATCTGTACTGTGAAAACAATATTTAATATAGTTATGTTTCACATAGTCGTGTGCACATATCTGTTTTCAAAAAATCGCAGTCTGCTGCATCCTCTAAAAAATGGCTGAAAAACTGTTTCGTTTTTTAGGACATTGCAGGTTATGGGAGATAGATGCAACCAAGTTTTCTGTTTGCTTCTTTTTTTTTAATAGTTTTTATTTTTTTATTTTTTTCTTTGTTTTTTTTTTTAACAAGAAACAAGTCATGTGGTTTCCTGGCGCTCATTCCTGTATCTTAAAATAAATAAATAAATAACAGATTTTTATTTTTTTTTTAACAATTGATGTAACATATACCTCCTTCACACGTCCATGTTTCTGGTACATGTGGAGTCCTTTTCTACATGTACTGGAGACACAGACACACATGGACCGCTTAAAATTAATGGGTTTGCTCACACGTACATGTTTTGACATGAACCATGTGTCTGTGTGGAGCCCACATGTGCCCATGTGCTGCACACGATGACATGTCTGTTTTCTGCTGGCAGCATGGGTGTCACATGGACCACACACTGGAGAAAACACAGGTCACTTAAAAAAAATAATTTTTATACTTACTAGTCTCCAGCGCTGCTGTCTCTGCCTCTGCTGTTACTTTCGGGCTGGCTCATTATCTTTATGCATATTCATTGCACTGTTGGCAGACCTGGAAGCAACAGCAGCATTGGAAACAGGAAAACTTACAAACTAATGGTGTTTGTGTGCTATTCGGATGTCACAGGAATAGCACACGATTAGAAATGAGCGAACCTCAGGCTCAAGGCTCGGGGTCGGAAAATTATGAGAAAATCCCCCTGGTGAGTTGAGCGCTGTGCTGTTGTCTGAGTGATTACCTGCGTTGTTCGCACTGCTGGAAATGTTTGTTTGTCTCAAATTAGTCTTTCATTCTGCATTCCGAGATGTTTTCTTCATGGAGAATTAATAAAAAAATAAACACCACCCACCTCTGGAAGTGTTTTGCTTTAGGCCCATAGCAAAACATTTCCGGAGCAAGGTGAGCGGTGATTTTTTTTTTTTTTTTTTTTTATACCCCGTGAACAAAACATCTCAATACGCGGAATGAAAGCCTAATTTGAGATGAACAAACACTTCTAGCAGCGTGGACAATGCAGGTAATCACTCAGACAGCAGCACAGTGTGATACTCACCACGGGGATTTTCACGTCATTTTACCGAGCCTGAGGTTCACTCATCTCTACACATGAACAGCAGCAGGAAAACACACACAGACACACCACGGACTGTGCAAAACGTTTGTTTGGACGTGTGAAGGGGGCCTTATACAACCCATGGCAAAAATAATGGAATCACCTGGCTCTGAGGATGTTCATTCAAATTGTTTACTTTTGTTTAAAAAAGAAGATCACAGACATGTCACAAAACTAAAGCCATTTCAAATGGCAACTTTCTGGCTTTAAGAAACACAAAAAAAAATCATGAAAACAAAATGTGCTGGTCAGTAACGGTTAGTTTTCAAAACCAAACAGGAGGAAAAATTATGGAATCAGTCAATTATGAGGAAAAAATTATGGAATCACCCTGTAAATTTTCATTCCCAAAACTAACATCTGCATCAAATAAGATCTGCTCGTTAGTCTGCATCTAAAAAGGAGTGATCACACCTTGGAGAGCTGTTGCACCAAGTGGACTGACATGAATCATGGCTCCAACATGGAGATGTCAATTGAAACAAAGAGAGGATTATCAAACTCTTAAAAGAGGGTAAATCATCAAGCAATGTTGCAAAACATGTTGGTTGTTCACAGTCAGCTGTGTCTAAAATCTGGACCAAACAACATGGGAAGATTATTAAAGGAAAACATACTGGTAGACCAAGGGAGACATCAAAGCATCAAGTCAGGAAACTTAAACCAATATGTCTTCAAAACAGGAAATGCACAACAAAACAAATGAGGAACGAATGGGAGGAAACTGTAGTTAATGTCTGTGACCGAACTGTAAGACACCACCTAAAGGAAATGGGATTTACATACAGAAAAGCTAAACAATAAAAAGATAACTGCCTGAAGGGAACATGTAAATTTTCACAGTCATTGATGCTATTGGGCAGCATGTCAGGTAATGGCACTAGGAAGATGGCTGTAAACTTCAATAAAAGCCCAAGTTCAAATTTTGGACACTTTTCTTATCCCATCAATTGAAAGGATGTTTGAGGATGATGAAATCATTTATCAAGATGATAATGCATCCTGCCATAGAGCAAAAACTGTGAAAACATTCCTTGAAAGAAGAGACATAAGGTCAATAACATGGCCTGCAAATAGTTCGGATCTCATTCCAGTTGAAAATCTTTGGTGGAAGTTGAAGAAAATGGTCCATGACAAGGCTCCAACCTGCAAAGCTGATCTGGCAACAGCAAGCAGAGAAAGTTGGAGCCAGATTGATGAAGACTACTGATTGTCACTCATTCAGTCCATGTCTCAGAGACTGCAAGCTGTTATAAAAGCCAGAGGTGGTGCAACAAAATACTAGTGATGTATTGGAGTGTTCTTTTGTTTGTTTTTCATGATTCCATAATTTTTTCCTCATAATTGAGAGATTCCATAATTTTTTCCCCCTGTTTGGTCTTGAAAAGTAACCGTTACTGGCTAGCACATTATATTGTCATGATGTGTTTTTGTGTTTCTTAAAGCCAGAAAGTTTCCATTTGAATTTACTTTAGTTTTGTGCCATGTTTGTGATCTGCTTTTTTATTAACAACTGAATGAACATCCTCAGAGCCATAATTTTTGCCAGGGGTTGTACGTAGAAAAGTGGATATACCAACTTCTAACAGAATCCATCTATTTTACAAGAAATCTTAGGATTTTTTTTATGTTTACAACAGTATAAAAAATGTTTCACCATTAAAGATTACAAAAACATGGTGAGAAAGATCCCAAGCGGTATGATGAAAAATACAGTGATGAAAAGGACAAAAGAACTTGTTGACAATAGATGCAAATCTGTAGACATGTTGGTAACAGGTGACTTTTCTTTGACCTCCTCTAAATTAATGTCGAGTGCTTTTTGCATTGACCCAATTTCCTTAAAGGCCCCTTGATTTATATGATTTAGTGAATATCTTTCAGAAGGGCCAAAGATATAGCTGGGAGCTTGAACTCGCAGAGAATGTTCTTGTCCTGATGTCTACAAACACTGACATTGTTAATATGTAATTTCCTAAAATAGCCGAGCTCGGTTCTCTGTGATCTAAAACAAAACATGAAGTCAAGGACTTTGTGAGCTGCCTTAGGATAATGGAAAATATAAAACACAATTACATAGTTCATGCATATATAATTTATGAATTATGTTACATAGAATTAACCATTTCTTCAGCACCTGGATTTTAAGACATCTTTTGTTTTACAACAGAACAATATATACTTTTTATATATATATATATATATATATATATATATATATATATATATATACTTACATTTGATGAAAGTTGTATTCATGTCATTAGATAATTATTTGATGCGCAAATTCATGATTACATAATGATATAATCTGAAAACGTTTCACTTAGTGCTACTAGTATGGAATCCCTGTGGTACAGGGTATCTATGACGCGTATTGATTTTCATAATGGTGCAGTTCATTTTTGGCTTTAGGGTCTCCTACAGATTGTACCTTGAGATCCAAACAAAAGAAAACCCTGTGATCAGGTTCTCATTGGGGTCACCAATCAAAGAATACAGAATTGGGAAAGTGGGCATCCCATTTATTTCTAGTAATACAAAAATACAGAAGAAATGTGCTGTATCACAAGGGTGCACAACCTACGGTCCACCATACTATTATGTGCGGTACCAAAACATTTGGTCAAACACATGTTTGTCAGTGTCGGTTGGCTTCCAGCTTGTATATTCCTTGCCAGAATCAAAAGTTCTCAGGAAGGAAAAATAAATACCTGTGGTTTGCTCTATATCCCTCTCTGGAACCAACCAAAAACTGCAGAATGGGAGTCCCTGACAAGTGTGCAGCACTCCAGAAAGGGATAAATGCCACGGAGAGGTGGCCACACTGCGTAAGGCTCTCTTAAATTTACTTTTCTTAATATCAGTAATGCAGGAGCTGGAGAGACAAAATCAGTGCAAATTGGGTCTTACCTGAGTGGAGATTGAGTGGGAAATGAGATAAGAGGTTGCTCACCTGGGACCTGGGGTGATTGTGACAGTCACATCCACTGTAAAGGCATAAGGAGAGAATCTTTGGCTGCTGCAGTCCCCGTAGCTTAATATTCATAGGCAATAGGAGGTGAAGGGGTTAACCCCTTCACCTCCTACTCCCTTTAAAAATGTAGTTTTCTGGAAGGAGTAAAACATATTTTAGCAACTAACATTAAAAGGGTTGTCCACTACTTTGAAATATCAGACATAAGGAGGATGTCAATTACTGTAAGAGCCAGTGTCGACACCGCTGGAATGGCGCCGGCACCAGACATAAGTATAAGTGTTATTACTTTACAAGGTGGAAATATAGTGACTGAGAAGGTGACTGAGGATGTGTTAGTGGACACAGTCTTTAAGATCAGTAAAAGGGGCAGCATGCATGGTTTCTACCTTGTAGAATGTAACCTATAGAGAAGGTGACTCCTCATTTTCATGATATGTGGGAGGGCTGAAACTGTAACTTGCATTAATTCAACATTTATTTACAATATTTTATAAATGGTCCAGATCAGAATATCAAATTATCACTTTAGTTTGGCTTTTTTGAGGCTCTTGGAATTGGTTCAGTCTGACAATGTGGCCCTTGGTCCTGGAAAGGTTGTGCAGCTCTGCTGTACAGTATAAGTCCATGGATATAAGATGTCATTAGTAACAGACAGGCCTCTATGCCCGGTGGTGTGCTCATCTTAATGAGTTATCCTTCCAACATATAATCTCCAAGGGCACATGAATCTAGGTGAGGTTACTGTCCTTCCCTTTGTGTCTTACTCACGTTTGAGTATAAAGCTTCATGACAGTATAGGGAAAAACTGGAAAATGATCATTGACACCGCAACCTTGAAATAGCCATATGGAACCTAAATGTAGTTTATTGTATCTTAAATATGGTGTATTATCTTCTATGGGTTACGAGACTGAACCGGCTGATTCAATGTTATCGGATAACACTCAGATCTTAATATCTGGCATTGAGGGATAAATACGAGGTTAATGAATACGATGATTGCAGAAAGTTTTAATGGGCAAAATATAAAAAATTGAGAATCCTCAGTGGTTTATACTTTCAATTTTCCTATAACAATGAGCAATCCTTATATAAACCTGTCTTCATAAAAAAACCAAACAAACCAATATTGTGAGTGATTGAGTGGCTTTAATTTTTGGGGGATCATTACTTGTCATCGAGAATCTTTGCTCTTATAAGACGCATGTGTGCGCTCTACATAATGACAAATGATTGCTGTTCTTGCCGTATTTTATCCCTTGCTTAGCTATAATAACATAATACCTACAAGGAACTCTTACAGGTATATGATTTAATTCTTAGCCTTCATAGTGCTTTCCTATTTTGTAGTCTTGTAACATATAATAATCACCTAGAGAGACATGTGCCATTACTATGCTAAATTTTCACATTTGCTGATTGCACATTTCACAGTAGATGTCAGTCTTAAAATGCAAATACAAGTGCAAATTTATTTCAAATGCATTCCCATTAAAATGTACCGTAGAATGAGGAGACAGAATGAAAATATCCGTTACCGGAGTAACAATGCCAATGTACTCATTCTCAAACATTATCAAGTTGAATTTTGCACATTTTTTATGAGCTATGTAGGACTGCAGTATAGCTATAGAGGTGGTGGTCACACCTAATCCCGAACCCTGAGGAACCCTCTATGAAACAGAAGAAGAGACCAGCTTTATAAACCACACATGGTTGGTGGAGTTACCTTTGTAAATTTTTCATTTGAGCTTGTAATGTTCAAATTACGACTTTAGATACAAGTACTGTCCTTGGGATAATCTGTGGCCATTGTGGGTCTGTCTGACCTCCTCATGACCTTGGAGAAGAGGCCTACTTAGGGGTGAGAAAAATGCTTTACCTGCCAGAAAGGGGCTCCATAAATACTTCATTTTTATGCTTTTGAGTTAATTGAATATAGCATTGTATGAACTGGTTCACTTTCAATAAAGTGTCTCAAACTGTGTGGTTATTAATTAATAAGTGTAATAGTGCATTGACATTTGGCAGATTTTTTACTAAAATGTATGTCTTTATCTCATTCATATTGAATAGGGCTTGTGGAACTGCATATGCATGCTATTGAAGCAATTCAATTCAGTCACATAGGGGTATGGCAATGATTATGCTCCATCTGAATATAAAGGTCCTAATACCTATGTGTGTTAACTATATGTATACAAAGTTGTAAAAGTACGGTACAGTAGAACCTTGGATTAAGAGTAACTTGGTTTGAGAGTGTTTTGCAAAAAATGTATACCTTGGTTAAAGAGCAATGCTTTGTAATAAGAGAAAATACTCACCGTGCACACTTCCAGTTCTGTCCTTTCAAAGCGCCGTGACCCGCTCTGGACATAACTTTCTGTACATATATATTCTATACTGTATACCATTGTACATTACAGTATATACTATACAGCATTTCTATCAATTTACATTTGTGGATAGAGTATTGTACTTTCTTTCTGCTAACCAGTGCAGCACATTGTTTGTACTGTAATATAATTCCCTGGACAGTATTCCTATCCCATTTTTGGCTTAGTTCTGCCCTTATTTTGGGGAAAATAGATTTGGGGTGTATTGTTTTGTGTATTCTACTAGAATAAAGGTTATTATATTTATACAGAATTTTTTTTCTCTACAGTGCACCTCTCGCACACCAACAATTCTATTGTAAGCTAATGTGCAGTTTAATTTGTTTTATATGTTCTTTACGGTACAGTATTTTGTATCAGTGTACTGTAATAATGTTATATGAATACAGTACATTAATTTGTATTACTGTAATAACTTTGTATAAATACAGTAAATATTTTTGGGTTGTGGAACGAATTATCTGCGTTTCAATTATTTCCTATGGGAAAATTTGCTTTGCTATAAGAGTAACTTGGTTTAAGTGCACAGTCCTGGAATGAATTATGCTCGTAATCCAAGGTTCCACTGTACTGAATGGGTTAAAGCAATATCCCTAAGTTAAGAATTTATTTTTGTATAGAGATGCTGATGACAGTGATTGTTCAGAACCCTGGCGGACACAGAGAGATTAGGACCTCTGCGGAAGAACAGTAAATGTGCCCTTTAAAATCAAAATGCACAATTCCTCCTGCTTTGGAAATAGTATTGGGTCCTTTTACCTCTTACACAGGCTGCACCAATGATATGTCTGCCCATGATTCAGAGTATATACTATTTACTCATTTGGGTGCGTTATAGGACATCTACAATGTTTCCACGGAGTCGTTAATTTTTTGTTTGAGAAATCACAACAGGATGAACTAACCCACTGGTGACAGGTGAATCCCTGGTGGGCCCCGATGATGGAGTACTTGTACACTTGATTATTGACAAACAAGGAAAGTATCTAATCATAAAGTAAACAAACTGGCCAGTTTAATATTATGTAGAAGCAACGTACATTTGTATACATGGATAACGATATTTTTGCATGTAGCTGAACACTAGACCCCCGGAATAAATGTTACTGATGGGCGGTTGACACTGATTCACCATATTTTATCATGCCATCTTCTGCTCTTTTACTTTATAGAATCTTTATCAGACGTTGAACAAATTATAATTAAGGAGTCTTGCAAAATATTAAAATAACTCTGCTTTATTCGAAAGTCTAGTTCAAAAGCAACAGAAGAGCAGCCATACTATGTAGTCAGCCAATGCTGCTGTTATGGGGTTCCTGGGAAAAGGAGCACCCATGTTGGTTAATTTCTTCTCGGTATTAGAGGTGAAGGGATCCCCTCTACTTTTGTTCTAAAACATTAGCAAAGAAGGATGTGATCGACTATCAGAATGTAATGCAATCTCTCCTGTGCAGGGCACAGTGTTAGGGCATGTGATGTTGTCAGGCAGCATCAGACGGGGGCAGAATTATCTTATTTTCTTTGATATGTCTCTGCACAAAGTATATTATCATCAGTCAGTTTAGTGCAATATAATTGTTGTCAGTCTTTATTATTTCCTGGCAATAATGCATTCAATTTAAGGATAAAACGGTGTATAACAGGGTGCTGCAGACGATGAATGAAGGAATAATAATTTATTTCACTGCACTACGCGTATCAAGAACTGGGCTGTCCTCTTCCTCAGGTGCTCTTACCAAGTAAGAGCGCCCTGTTACACACAGTTTTCTCTGTTAGCTCCTAATGTCTATCTCGTTGCATTTTTGCAATTGAGAGGTGTATGGTGCAGCAGCAGACCATGATGGATCTATCCACTTCCATCACTGGAGGGGATAAATTACAAATACACCAGATTCCCTGCTTGGCCAGTCTCCTGACCGCAACTATTGGTACACACCCGATCACAGCAGCCATCTTCCCTGTCACACGTGGAGACACCATGCTCCACGAACAGCTGGAGATCTTTGTGTGTTGGTGTCTGAGTCCATGCGATTATTGTAGTTGTGCAGGGGTGCACAACCATTGGGGAACATTTAATATATACTCACCACTTTTAACAGGTTCACCCTATTTTTTTTATTTTATTGCTACATGCACTCGATGTAACCATGACGCGAAGCCTGTCGGACATTGTGATGATAGATCTTTAGCCAGAAACAGAACTGTACATTTACATCTGGATTAAAGCCTCAAGACCTGACCCCCATGGGGGAATTGAACCAGACTTAGATCAGCATATGGTCCTATGTGGATCCTGATTCAGTCCATGAAAGGATTTGTTCATTTTCTCTTTGTTCTCCTGATGAAGGAGATTAATATCTCTGAAACGCGTAGACCTGTACAAGAATAAAAGAGATGAATAATCAACTTCGCATCTTGGTGTTAGTGCGGCATAAACACAACTTTCCTCCACATTCTATGTACTGTCTTCTTTCGGGGCGGCGGCTGTGTGCCATATCTGCTACGTGACTACAGGTGTTGTGACTATCACAACCCTCCTAGGTGAGTTCATTACCTATCAATAACATGGTGTATACCCAGTTAAGACCCTATTTTGTGCTTCTTTTCCAGTTTTGTTGAGTCCATTAAAGCTGTCAGTAGTCAGGGTATTGTGCTTTATGACAGGCATGAAAATGTGGCTGATCACTGTTGTCTGAAATCGACTTTTCTATGTAAAAATGTTCCCTATCACCGACTATCAAACAATCTGAAAACAATTAAGAGATGAACAGAAAGTTTCCGAACTTCTCATGATGGAAGGAATAAACTTTAAAACAAACAATCTGTATAAATAATACAAATTTGCTATTCCTTTAAATGGTTCCAGTATACACCATGAACAGAGATCAATGTAGCTCTCAAGGGGCGGCATCACATTAATCTGACAACTCGAAATCCAAAATTCATAATTGTGTAACATTACCATACGAGATAATTAACTTTTCTCTTTAACAATCATCTAAATTGATGTTGTGCCTTCTAATGCATGCAGCCATTACAGATGCAAGTTTCCTTCCTGTCAGATGTAATGAAGTGGGATCAACACCTACAGTTATTAAAGCTAACAGCCTATGATGTCCTTTATTTCCAAGAGTGCTTATAAATCTGTATGTGTCAGACTGTGTGCCATGTAAATGGAGAGGAACAAGGGGGACAATGCCTAGCAGACGGGACAGTCAGGGACAGATTCCTAGATTAATATAGTTTAATTCCTTTACTCGCCCTGTAATATACAATCACAACTTGGCGTGAAGTAATCCAATACTATTAACAAATGGATTTTCATGTGTATTGACCCATTATTCAATGAATACCCTGATTGGCTTTTCTCTGATGGTGGCACTTTTTCCAGGGTCCATATTAATGACTATAGTTAGAGGTCATATATGTACTTTCAAAACTGATTTCTATTAACTCAATGTAAATTTATAAAGCATCGAAGAAATGAGGTTGTCAAAGTTTCAATTAATAAAAATTCTCATGCCATTGCATAAAAAAATATGTACATGGGGTAGGGAGTTGACACAAGAGGGGCATTATTTCTCATAAATCGGATATTCTAATTTTTTACCACATAAAGCTAGAAACAGCAAAAATTCACACTCAAATAGTAACTGAATATGGAAAAATATAAAAAAATCCTTCAACTGCACCCATTGTTTGCTGATGGTCTTTATTTGGTCCACTTCTGTTTGATGGATTGTTTTCCAAATACTGGCCATATGTCGATCTCACTGATATCACCTCTGTAGCAAGTGATTGACTTCTGTAATAAAAGGGAACCTGTCAGGTCCAAAATGCACCAAGAACCATGAGCAGTTCTGGGTGTATATTGCTAATCCCTGCCTAACCATCCCTTTATCTAGTAGCATATGTAAAGGTATCTTTAGAAAAAGTTTTTCTAAAGATTGTTTCTTATATGCTAATGAGGCCAGCGACTAGCCGTAAGGGTGTTAGTTCCCTTGGCTAGTTATCCCACATAGCATGTGAGCACGTCCCTGCGTACTAACATGCTAATGAATACGCATCGCCGCACATACTTCACTTTTGATGGCGGCCGGCTGAGGATGGATGCACACTGCATATGACCTGGAGTCTCAAGACTTTCGATCATGTGCACTAACCTGATGCCGAGTGTAAGCTTCCTGACTTCAGTGAGATAAAGTACACATGACCGTAAGTGATGGGGCTGCAGATTCATTGGCATGTTAGTACACCCACAGGGGCGTGCTAACATGCTATGGGGCCGACTAGCCAAGGGAACTAATACTCCTGCGACTAGTTACTGGCCTCATTAGCATGTCATAAAGGATATTTAAAATACTTTTTCTAAAGATCTGTTTAATTATCCTAGTGTATACAGGGATTGTTATGCAGGGATTACTAACATGCACCCAGAACTGTACCTAGTTCTTGGTGCATATTGGACCTCACAAGTTCACTTTAAATATCGACACACCAGGTTATCCAGGGGCAGACATATCATTGGTGCAACCACAGGGGCCCAAGAGGTAAGGAGGCCCATTTCAGCACCAAAGCAGGTGGGGTTGTGCATTATGAGGAGCTATTGGACAGAAAAGAACCCATATATAGTTCTTGCACAGGGGCCTCTTCTGTCTTTGTACGCCAGTGACGTTATCGCCAATGTGGAATCAGGAATCCACTGACAAGTGAACTTGGTGGTGGGTGGGTAGGGGGTGTTTAGAAGGTGAACTTGGTTCTTTTACCTTATTCTTTTTCTAGCACTAACATTCTTATTAATAATGGATGCTGTGTTGTAAATCTGTATGATATGAAATAGGGGTGGGGGCAAACAGCCCTAACACAAATCAAGTCATAAATGTCATCTGCACTTTTTTATGAAATAATGTAACAGAGACGTCTTTGGAATTATTCTATGGTCAACAAAGCTTGTGTCTGTTATATTGTAGGAAGACAAATATTCTCTTAGGGGTTGATTGAGTGGCAGATTCTTGGTAATTGGTGGGCAAATACATGTTTCTGATATTTACATATTTTTCTTGTATATTTAGTATTATTAAAATCCATTCTGGTGAAAGGTCAAAATCATATCCAGAGCATGGTCAAATGTCAGTGTGTTGGATCAAACTTAATTTATATGCAGCTATTCTTATATAATATAAAGCACTTTGATTTATGTATATTTTCTTGCATTCAATTTTCTTACATTTTTTCCTATTAAAAAAGAGTAGAAGCCATTCTGCAGTACCTGGCAGTGGCCACTATATGAACGAATATGTGGACACAGCTCTTTTTACGGGTTCGCTCACACCAGTGATGATTCCTTTGTGTGAGACCATCAGATATAATATGTTAATGACACTCACCTAAAACTCTACTGCGAGTGTGAGCCGAGTATCATTTACTGTGATCCGCTTCTCTCACATGTGAGGATAGGAGCACAGGTGAGGAGAAGATCGAGAACTTAATTTCTCCAAGTTCTCCATTGTCCGTGTCCGCGGTAATCTGACTGCACTTGGATGACACCTGAATGCAGTCCGATGTTTCACACACACACACACACACACACACACACACACCCATAGACTTATATAGGTGCATGTAATATAAATACTGGAGCCACTCGCAGCATGCTGCAAATGTTTTCTCATTCTGAATAGGCATGAGGAAACAATCACAGATATGCACTGCCCCATAGTATAACACTGGTCCAAGTGTTATCTGTTAAAACATCAGATGTGTTATACGCTCATGTGATCGTAACCTTAAAGTGATCACATCCTGTCGTCTTGAGAGCAAATAGCAGTTGATTGGTGTGGGTGCCAGGTGACAGACCCCTGCCTATCACATAATGATGACCAATCCTTTGCATCAAGGGAATCCATATGTTTTCATGAGATTATCACTTCAAAGTAACTGAGATGCTTTGTAAAAAAGAAAATAAAAAAAACAAAAACATGGTTGGCTTGTTTGTTCACCTTAGTACAAGATTGCACATTTTGTTTATTATTCTTCCTTAAAGGGCTGTTCTCAAGTTTTAAAGTTATCCCCTATCAATTGGATAGAAGATACATATCTGATTGCTGAGGGTCCGACTGCAGTGCCCCTAACCGATTCTGATTGGGGCTCTGTAGCTGAATGGAGTGGTGATCAATCATGGGCACTGCCTCTCCATTTATTCTAATAGGAGTGCCAAAGATCAGTCAAGCTTAGCGCTCAGCAATCTCTGGTGCTAACTCGGATAAGTGCAAAGTGAGAAAATCTCGCATTGCACTCTGACCAATGTTATTCAATGAGGGGGAGCAGATGGTCAGCTTTTTTCTCATCCAGATTCTGGATGAGCAAAAAGTAGCAGCATGCTGCGATTGTCAGTGAGAGACGTGTCACTTGCACCCATACAAGTCTATGGGTGCAAGTGAAACATCGGACTGCACTTGGATGACATCCAAGTGCAGTGCGATAATAGCATAAGCTGAGAATGGAGGAGATGGGAAGAGTAATCGTGCCCCCCTCCTCTGCAGCTGTGATCCGATCGCAGGATCGGATCACAGTTGCATGACACTCGGCTCATGCTGGAGGCAGTGCGGGAGCCGAAGGTCATTAGCATATCGCATCCGATGCACTTGTATCGGATGCCATACAATCATGTGAATCCAGCCTGAGAATGAATGGGTCAGTAATGTGTATGATCAACCTCCACTCCATTCAGCTGGGGCTCTTCAAAGCCCTGGTTCTCTGCATCAGTGAAGGCCACAACAGTCAGACCCATAGTAATCATAAAGTTATCCCATATCCATTGGATCTATTAATTAAACTTGAGAACATCCCTTTAAAATCAAAGCTGTATTCACTTGTGTTGCATATTTTCTGTCCAGATTTGCAACAGAAAATTTCAGTAACTCACTGAACCATAGTAGATAATATTCCAAATCGCATTCCCTAGATAAAAAAATATTTTCATGCAGAAATTGACATGTGATGCAGATTTTTAATCAGCAGTATGTTGGTTTCGACTAGGGTTTATCATGTTGCATATCACCATTTGCCATGCATAGGGTGCAATTTCACAGTAAGGCCCCTTTCACACGGCAGTGATTCTGGTACATTTGTGCTTTTCTTTTAAAACGTACCAGAATCACTGACATATGCAGACCCATTCTAATCAATGGGTCTGCTCACATATCAGTGATTTTTCACTGAACGTGTCTCCGTGCAGCGTGCACGCGTGGCCGGGATTCTGCACGGAGACAAGTCCGTTTTTTTCTGGCATCACTGATGACCCACAGACCACACTATGGTGTGATCCATGTGTGATCAGTGAAACACGTACCAGAAAATCACGGACATATTAAATATTTTCAACTTACCTTGCCTGCAATTCGCTCTGGAGCCTCTGCTCTCGGCAGCTCCTGCCTAGCTCATGAATATTCATGAGAGTAGGAATACCCGACCAGGAAGTAGGTACTGAGAGCGGTGGGCGGACGCTGCAGAGCCAGAGACTTCAGCACCATGGACAGCAGCAGTGAAGGCAGGTGAGTAATGTCCATATGCAATCACAGATCACGGATTGCACATGGACAACCCACGTGTGCCGTGAATCACGGAACACGGAGGGACATGTGCGTGTTTTACAAGTCAGTGAAGAACGTCAGTGTTTTTCACTGACGTGTGAAACGGGCCTAAATCAGTGAAAAATTCCATGACAAGATCTGCAAATGATATTTCCCATCACATTTGGACATAATGTGAAGACAAGAGGTTTTTCTGTTCCATCTTCCGGATGATTAATAGCTTATTTATTGGAAAATCCTTAAAACATAGCACATATGGGTAAATGCATTAGGAAGGCACAAAGTGACGCGTTTTGAACACAACTAGTGCTCTTTATCAAAGCTTTGGGAAAGAGCACTGGTTGTGTTCGAAACGCGTTGCTTTGTGTTTCCTTCCTGAAGTTGTAAAAATATGTGCTATGTTTTAAGGATTTTCTAATAAATGAACTTTTAATCATCCAGAAGCTAGAGCAGAAAAACCTCTTTAGTCTTCATATTGAATCTCACACCTGTTTGGAGCCTGGTTCTATGCACATTGGACTTACTTACATTACTATATGGTTGTGAGCTGGCTTTCTTTCTATTCTGAGAGACATTTGGACATACCCTCGGGCAGTGTTGATCTTACATCTGAATAAAATCTAAAGGCCCCATTACATGCAACGATGTATCTAACGATGAAATGCCGGGGTCATGGATTCCGTGACACACATCCGGCATCGTTAGTGAAGTCGTTGCGTGTGACAGCAAGGAACGACCGATAACGATGGAAAATACTCACCTTATCATCCATCGTTGACACGTCGTTCCTTTTAAAAAAATATTTGATTGTTGAGCACGCAGGTTGTTCATCGGTCCCGAGGCAGCACAAATCGCTACGTGTGACACCTCTGGAGCGACAAATTACAGCTTACCTGCGGCTGCCGCCAATGAGGAAGGAAGGAGGTGGGTGGGATGTTACGGACGCTCATCTCCGCCCCTCCGCTTCTGTTGGGCGTCCGCTGTGACGCTGAACGAACCACCCCCTTAGAAAGGAGGCGGTTTGCCGGACACAGTGACGTCGCTAGAAAGCTAAGTCCGTGTGACGGCTCCTAACGATATTGTGCGTCACGTGCAGCGATTTGCCCATGATGCACAAACGACGGGGGCGGGTACGCTCGCTAGCGATATCTCAAATGATATCGCTGCGTGTAACACTCCCTTTAGAGCCACTAATCTACCTCCTTAGAATCAAGAATTAATACAGTTCAATCAAAAGTCTATGATACATTTTTAAGATCTATTTTGATCAACTTTGTAGCAGTTCTAAATGGAAATCATGGCTTTTTTTAGTCTGGCAGTTTTCTGTTTTTTGTTTTTATTTTTTTTAGAAAAAAAAAGTGAAATTTTAATATGTATTTTCTTTTATTTCTACAGCATTGGTGGACAGGTGGCAAGAGCAAGTGAAGGGAGCTACGTCAATAAACATTTCCGCATGGGATTTATGACAATGCCTGCACCTCAAGACAGGTTACCACATCCATGTTCTAGTGGATTTGCAGTGCGCTCACAGTCCCTTCATTCAGTGGGTGGTGCTGATGATGACAGCAGTGGTTGTTCCCGGAAACAACCACCTCCGAAACCAAAACGAGACCCAAACACTAAGCTAAGCATTTCTTCAGAGACTGTCAATTCCGGAACACTAGGCAAGAGTCCAAAGTTCACAGACAGGACAGATGGTAAGCTATCTGTGGAACATGCTTCCCTTCCAGGGCATATTATAATTAATGGAACAATCCTATTTTCTACATCATAATCTGGAGGTTGCTGATATGTATTAGAAGCAATTAAAATATTTAAAGGTAGTTTACACATGTCATTTACTACCATTTAGAAAAATAAATCTGAAAAAGCTTTAGGCGGAGTTCACTGAGAGCAGATTTGGTCAGTAATGTACATCTGTACTTAGACATGCAAATGTATTACGGAAGGAGTCGACTTATTCTCCATGAACTCCTGAATTTGGCTTAAAAATATTTATGCAAATACTGATCAAATGTACCCAGTGTGAAATTAGCCCTAGGTGAGTTCACATGGGCCATCTACTATACATTGCATTTTTGTGACCATGGTAGAAATGTAATTTTTGCAAATAAGAATTTTCCATTACACTTTGCACTTTATTTCTTATGCCCATTGTGAATGGTTTTATAATGTGTAATGTTTTTCTAAGTTGCCACATTCAGTATGTGTAGCACTTTTGTAATTTTATTTAAAGAGGTGCACCAATCTTAATCAATTCTGACATATCAATGAAGTATATGATAAATGTCCAATAAATGAGGGTAAATATGAGAAACTATAAGACAGAAGAGTAGAAATAGGGTCTTATCCAACTGACTAGTATTGGTATTTGTAGAGTATGTGCACACCTTGGTGACTTGTGTAGCACACAACAAGATCAGAGCCTGTGACCAGCTGCCACACGAGCCACAAGCCCTAAGAGGCATGAAGCAATGCAGGAGATCCAGAAAAACGTTGTGGTGCTGACTGCGCTGCTGGGAAGTAACAGAGACCAATGCGCTTTGTCCAGATGAAGGTTGGTTTAGTTCTTAACTAGAGATGAGCGAACCGGTCCCGGTTCGGCTCGAGGTCGGTTCGCCGAACGGAGGTCCCGTTCGAGTTCGGCTCGTCGAACGTTCGACGAACCGAACTCGAACTGCATAGGAAACAATGGCAGGCAATCACAAACACATAAAAACACCTAGAAAACACCCTCAAAGGTGTCCAAAAGGTGACAAACAACTCACAACACAACACAAACACATGGGAAAGTGACAAGGACATATACTCATGCGAAAACAAAACAGCTGGACAAGGAAAAAGAGAAAGACACACAGATATATGAGTATATGCAAGGAAACATCGATTCCATTATTGTGCAACTTGAGCCCTGCTCATTTTAGGCTTCCAATCTTGATAAATTGCCTGAGCTCGCCACGTACGCCTTGGGGATCTTGTCGTGTCCTGCAGCCAGCGTTCTCTCGGAACCTGTCTTCAGTGCTGCTGGGGGTCTGCTGGCAGATAAGCACACGTGTCTGTCCACTGACAATGTGGACATGGCTCTCAGAGGACTTTTCTTCCCCTGGGTCAGCCAGGGGACGGGAAAGGCACGCGTATTTTTGAGAGTGCTTCATGCAAAGCATCTTTTTCATCTTGAAAATTGGGTCAACTGATGCCAGTCAAGTGGGGTGTGTGTGGCCCAGTTAATGGAAACGAGGGAGACTGTGGTTGGAGTCCCCTTGCTGTGTTTCTAAAAGAACCAAGATGAACAAGTCATGGCTCTCAGAGGACTTTTCTTCCCCTGGGTCAGCCAGGGGACGGGAAAGGCACGCGTATTTTTGAGAGTGCTTCATGCAAAGCATCTTTTTCATTTTGAAAAGGGGGGTCAACTGATGCTAGTCAAGTGGGGTGTGTGTGGCCCAATTAGTGGCAATGAGGGAGACTGTGGTTAGAGTCCCCGCGCTGTGTTTCTAAAAGAACCAAGATGAACAAGTCACGGCTCTCAGAGGACTTTTCTTCCCCTGGGTCATCCAGGGGAGGCGAAAGGCACGCGTATTTTTGATAGTGCTTCATGCAAAGCATCTTTGTAAGCTTGAAAATGGGGGTCAACTGATGCCAGTCAAGTGGGGTGTGTGTGGCCCAGTTAGTGGAAACGAGGGAGACTGTGGTTGGAGTCCCCTCGTTGTGTTTCTAAAAGAACCAAGATGAACAAGTCACGGCTCTCAGAGGACTTTTCTTCCCCTGGGTCATCCAGGGGAGGCAAAAGGAACGCGTATTTTTTATAGTGCTTCATGCAAAGCATCTTTGTAAGCTTTAAAATGGGGGTCAACTGATGCCAGTCAAGTGGGGTGTGTGTGGCCCAGTTAGTGGAAACGAGGGAGACTGTGGTTGGAGTCCCCTCGCTGTGTTTCTAAAAGAACCAAGATGAACAAGTCATGGCTCTCAGAGGACTTTTCTTCCCCTGCGTCATCCAGGGGAGGCGAAAGGCACGCGTATTTTTGAGAGTGCTTCATGCAAAGCATCTTTGTAAGCTTGAAAATGGGGGTCAACTGATGCCAGTCAAGTGGGGTGTGTGTGGCCCAGTTAGTGGAAACGAGGGAGACTGTGGTTGGAGTCCCCTCGCTGTGTTTCTAAAAGAACCAAGATGAACAAGTCATGGCTCTCAGAGGACTTTTCTTCCCCTGGGTCAGCCAGGGGACGGGAAAGGCACGCGTATTTTTGAGAGTGCTTCATGCAAAGCATCTTTTTCATTTTGAAAAGGGGGGTCAACTGATGCTAGTCAAGTGGGGTGTGTGTGGCCCAATTAGTGGCAACGAGGGAGACTGTGGTTGGAGTCCCCTCGCTGTGTTTCTAAAAGAACCAAGATGAACAAGTCATGGCTCTCAGAGGACTTTTCTTCCCCTGGGTCAGCCAGGGGACGGGAAAGGCACGCGTATTTTTGAGAGTGCTTCATGCAAAGCATCTTTTTCATCTTGAAAATTGGGTCAACTGATGCCAGTCAAGTGGGGTGTGTGTGGCCCAGTTAGTGGAAACGAGGGAGACTGTGGTTGGAGTCCCCTCGCTGTGTTTCTAAAAGAACCAAGATGAACAAGTCATGGCTCTCAGAGGACTTTTCTTCCCCTGGGTCAGCCAGGGGACGGGAAAGGCACGCGTATTTTTGAGAGTGCTTCATGCAAAGCATCTTTTTCATCTTGAAAATTGGGTCAACTGATGCCAGTCAAGTGGGGTGTGTGTGGCCCAGTTAGTGGAAACGAGGGAGACTGTGGTTGGAGTCCCCTCGCTGTGTTTCTAAAAGAACCAAGATGAACAAGTCATGGCTCTCAGAGGACTTTTCTTCCCCTGGGTCAGCCAGGGGACGGGAAAGGCACGCGTATTTTTGAGAGTGCTTCATGCAAAGCATCTTTTTCATCTTGAAAATTGGGTCAACTGATGCCAGTCAAGTGGGGTGTGTGTGGCCCAGTTAGTGGAAACGAGGGAGACTGTGGTTGGAGTCCCCTCGCTGTGTTTCTAAAAGAACCAAGATGAACAAGTCATGGCTCTCAGAGGACTTTTCTTCCCCTGGGTCAGCCAGGGGACGGGAAAGGCACGCGTCTTTTTGAGAGTGCTTCATGCAAAGCATCTTTTTCATTTTGAAAAGGGGGGTCAACTGATGCTAGTCAAGTGGGGTGTGTGTGGCCCAATTAGTGGCAACGAGGGAGACTGTGGTTGGAGTCCCCTCGCTGTGTTTCTAAAAGAACCAAAAAGAACAAATCATGGCTCTCAGAGGACTTGTCTTCCCCTGGGTCATCCAGGGGAGGCGAAAGGCACGCGTATTTTTGATAGTGCTTCATGCAAAGCATCTTTGTAAGCTTGAAAATGGGGGTCAACTGATGCCAGTCAAGTGGGGTGTGTGTGGCCCAGTTAGTGGAAACTAGGGAGACTGTGGTTGGAGTCCCCTCGCTGTGTTTCTAAAAGAACCAAGATGAACAAGTCATGGCTCTCAGAGGACTTTTCTTCCCCTGCGTCATCCAGGGGAGGCGAAAGGCACGCGTATTTTTGATAGTGCTTCATGCAAAGCATCTTTGTAAGCTTGAAAATGGGGGTCAACTGATGCCAGTCAAGTGGGGTGTGTGTGGCCCAGTTAGTGGAAACGAGGGAGACTGTGGTTGGAGTCCCCTCGCTGTGTTTCTAATAGAACCAAGATGAACAAGTCATGGCTCTCAGAGGACTTTTCTTCCCCTGGGTCAGCCAGGGGACGGGAAAGGCACGCGTATTTTTGAGAGTGCTTCATGCAAAGCATCTTTTTCATTTTGAAAAGGGGGGTCAATTGATGCTAGTCAAGTGGGGTGTGTGTGGCCCAATTAGTGGCAACGAGGGAGACTGTGGTTGGAGTCCCCTCGCTGTGTTTCTAAAAGAACCAAAATGAACAAATCATGGCTCTCAGATGACTTGTCTTCCCCTGGGTCAGCCAGGGGACGGGAAAGGCATGCGTATTTTTGAGAGTGCTTCATGCAAAGCATCTTTTTCATCTTGAAAATTGGGTCAACTGATGCCAGTCAAGTGGGGTGTGTGTGGCCCAATTAGTGGCAATGAGGGAGACTGTGGTTAGAGTCCCCTCACTGTGTTTCTAAAAGAACCAAAATGAACAAGTCATGGCTCTCAGAGGACTTTTCTTCCCCTGGGTCAGCCAGGGAACGGGAAAGGCACGCGTATTTTTGAGAGTGCTTCATGCAAAGCATCTTTTTCATTTTGAAAAGGGGGGTCAACTGATGCTAGTCAAGTGGGGTGTGTGTGGCCCAATTAGTGGCAATGAGGGAGACTGTGGTTAGAGTCCCCTCGCTGTGTTTCTAAAAGAACCAAGATGAACAAGTCATGGCTCTCAGAGGACTTTTCTTCCCCTGGGTCAGCCAGGGGACGGGAAAGGCACGCGTATTTTTGAGAGTGCTTCATTCAAAGCATCTTTTTCATCTTGAAAATTGGGTCAACTGATGCCAGTCAAGTGGGGTGTGTGTGGCCCAGTTAGTGGAAACGAGGGAGACTGTGGTTGGAGTCCCCTCGCTGTGTTTCTAAAAGAACCAAGATGAACAAGTCATGGCTCTCAGAGGACTTTTCTTCCCCTGGGTCAGCCAGGGGACGGGAAAGGCACGCGTATTTTTGAGAGTGCTTCATGCAAAGCATCTTTTTCATCTTGAAAATTGGGTCAACTGATGCCAGTCAAGTGGGGTGTGTGTGGCCCAGTTAGTGGAAACGAGGGAGACTGTGGTTGGAGTCCCCTCGCTGTGTTTCTAAAAGAACCAAGATGAACAAGTCATGGCTCTCAGAGGACTTTTCTTCCCCTGGGTCAGCCAGGGGACGGGAAAGGCACGTGTATTTTTGAGAGTGCTTCATGCAAAGCATCTTTTTCATCTTGAAAATTGGGTCAACTGATGCCAGTCAAGTGGAGTGTGTGTGGCCCAATTAGTGGCAACGAGGGAGACTGTGGTTGGAGTCCCCTCGCTGTGTTTCTAAAAGAACCAAGATGAACAAGTCATGGCTCTCAGAGGACTTTTCTTCCCCTGGGTCAGCCAGGGGACGGGAAAGGCACGCGTATTTTTGAGAGTGCTTCATGCAAAGCATCTTTTTCATCTTGAAAATTGGGTCAACTGATGCCAGTCAAGTGGGGTGTGTGTGGCCCAGTTAGTGGAAACGAGGGAGACTGTGGTTGGAGTCCCCTCGCTGTGTTTCTAAAAGAACCAAGATGAACAAGTCATGGCTCTCAGAGGACTTTTCTTCCCCTGGGTCAGCCAGGGGACGGGAAAGGCACGTGTATTTTTGAGAGTGCTTCATGCAAAGCATCTTTTTCATCTTGAAAATTGGGTCAACTGATGCCAGTCAAGTGGAGTGTGTGTGGCCCAATTAGTGGCAACGAGGGAGACTGTGGTTGGAGTCCCCTCGCTGTGTTTCTAAAAGAACCAAAAAGAACAAATCATGGCTCTCAGAGGACTTGTCTTCCCCTGGGTCAGCCAGGGGACGGGAAAGGCACGCGTATTTTTGAGAGTGCTTCATGCAAAGCATCTTTTTCATCTTGAAAATTGGGTCAACTGATGCCAGTCAAGTGGGGTGTGTGTGGCCCAATTAGTGGCAACTAGGGAGACTGTGGTTGGAGTCCCCTTACTGTGTTTTACATGCTTTTAGAAGGGCATGACATGGCTTAGAGGTTGACTTTCAGCATCTGGAAACTGTTGGCTACCAAAATGCTGCCTTTCCAACCTTTTTAACCGAGGATTTTTGAGACCTTATGCCCATCGCAGTGCCCCAAGAGCCGATGCCCAGGCGCCACTCCTTCTCCAACAAAGGCGTGCACGCGCTACACCAGCATGTCGCACTAAACATCACTGATTCCTTGAGAAACTCTGTGTGACAGGGTGCATTTCACCACAGATAATTGGCCCAGTAAGCATGGACAGGGGCGTTACATGTCGCTGACTGGGCAATGGGTTACTGTGGGGAGAGATGGAGAAGGGTCTGCTGTACAAGTCTTGCCGTCCCCACGAGTTGTGTCAATCCTTCTTCTGTATGTAGAAGTTAATACACTGCTTCTGCCTTTTCAACCTCGTCTGGGTCCTCCACCTTGGCGAAAACCCTGTGTGGTCAGGCCACCCTTCCTTGTAACTGCGCACAAGGAATGCCACACACCTCCTTGCTATGCTGGTGTGTCGCCCTGGGCCAGCCAGGGGACACAGATAACAACACCATTACACCCCACACTCCAGGTAGGCACACCTGGTAACCAGAAATCCTTGTTGCCTCTCTCCAGGAGTCTGTGATGCACACCAGGGGGTGGGCCAGGCGGTTGGCTCCGCCCACCAAGGAGCTCACAACTCTGGAGGCAGGAAGTAACCAGGCAGATTAGCCCAGGCAGGGCAAGAGTGCAGTTCTGTCAGGGAGGAGTAAGTGGAAGGAGTGAGGAGTAGCCCAGGCAGGGGCTAGAGTAAACAACAAGAAGTGAAAGTGAAGGAAAGGAAAGTGGAACAGGAGGAAAGCAAGAAGTGGAGACAGCGCAGAGAGTGTGCAAAGCCTGAGAGCCCAGCTGTGTGTAGGGCTAGAACAGCAAGGTCAGCGACGGCGGTGACTGTCCGGAGTGGGACAGTTCGGAAGTTCCTGGAAGGACCCCGTTGGCTGTGTGCCCGGTGGTCTGGAGCAGTGTTCCGAAGGACAGTCAGCACCAGGGCAGGGGCCTCTCGGACCCCGGCAAGGCTAGGAGTCGCCCAATTTGCCGAATCCGTCAGTGACGGGGACGCAGATCCCCCAACAACAAAGTCCCGATTGACGGCAACAGCCCGACCATTAACGGGGAGACACCGCCACCGCCAAGGCACCAGTTTCCCCAGGGCCAGCGCCTGCGGGCAAAGTGTAGAGCTCCTCAGGCCCAGATTGAAGTCGGGGAGCGGGTAACCGGAGGGAATCCACCGATACCACCAGACCACACAGGTGCAAGGAAGAGAGAAGTCACCGTCACCTACCGGGAGTGCAGGTGCAGCCGTCTGTGGGACCGTCCTACCAGCCGTTGGTTTACCGTACAAACTGTGTCCGTGTCAGGCTGAGTGAGTACCATAGTGCCGCAAGGCACAGCGCTGCCCCCGCGTCCCTGCGCCCTCCAGGCCCTACACCTTGCATCTCTTCACCGGGCCCCGGGATCTCCAACCCCTACCCACGGAGGGGCAACACAACACCTGGCTGCTCCCATCACCATCCCCGGGACCCCCACACTGAGCAGCGGTGGTGCCATCACCACAACCGTGGGTGGCGTCACGAACTATAATCCCAACAAACACCCCCTTTTCACTCACGGGCGAGGAGTGCCGCTCGAGACACCCCGGGATCCGGCCCGCAGCTCGAGCCACCAGGAGCAACTGCCGGACCCGAGCAGAAGGGGTGAGCGCGGTGTGCTGACACCCTCCTCCCCGCCCGCGACACTGGCAGCAGAGCTCAATGCCATCAGGCGGTCAAAGGTTTACTTTGAAATGTATGGGAAATGTGAGTCACACCGCTGAGAAGTTGTGGACGGTTAGCTCTGGAGACCGAGTTTCATCAATGGTTGTCTCCACTCAACCAGCAGCCAGGGAAGGCCGGGTGCGACAATGATGCAAACATGGGTGCGGCCCTTCGCTGTGACAATGTGACACACGTGCCTTGTGTGGTTCACGTGTTGAACCTGGTTGTCCAGCAATTTTTAAAGCACTATCCTGGCCCACATGGCCTTCTGCAGAGAGCACGGTGTAACGCCTTCCTTGATCCACACACTCAGATGGGCTGTAAATGATAGGCTAGAGGGAAGCCACTCACCAAGCAGGACCCCTAGCACCCTGAAACCCTTTAACCCCTATACAGGGATTAGGAATTACACAGGGCCCAAGGTGATTAATATCTGTGGAAGGCTGCAGTTCCAGAGAATAGTAGTCAGGCAGGGTCAAAACATTAATTGAGGAACAGGAACAGAATGGGACGGCCAGGACTTAATCAGAAAACAAGCAGAGGTGAAATGCGGATCGGCCAACAAGGTACATAAACAGCAAGCAGGAAAAGTAGTCAGATAACAAGCACACAAAATCATAAA